>NC_067195.1:81407318-81740234 GCF_000699445.3 Schistosoma haematobium | reverse complement strand
AGTAAATATATTCAGGGAGAAAAAAATATTTAAATATTTTTAGTTCGAAATATCAATTCTTACAAATAATTCATTGTAATTATTAAATACTTTTAGATAAAATATAAAAATAACTAAGAAGTTAAAAGTTTCAACAGTTGAGATCATGAGTCAATTGAAGCTAGACCACCATGAAAAACCTGGAAGCACTGAACGGCCGTTTCATCCTATTGTGGGACTCCTCAGCAGTGCGCATCCACGGCCCCGCCTCGCGGGATTCGAACCCAGGACCTGTCAGTTTCGCGCCAGGTGCTTAACCAACTAGACCACTGAGCCGGTATCCAGGTTTTCCATGGTGGTCTAGCTTCAATTGACTCATGATCTCAACTGTTGAAATTACTACAATCTCCACAAAACCCCTTCTGAAGTTAAAAGTTAATATTAATCATTATAGGATTGAACATAAAAATGTACAATGACTCAACCGACCTCATTATATTAATGCATAACTGGATGAAATCATCAGAATGAAAATACAGAAATTCAAACAATGATAGTATAAGTTACACTGAATTGGTTAAATATAAAAATGATTTGAAAATAATGAGTCAAATAAGGGAAGATTATCTTGAAAGTAACTGGCAAACCATTGACTGCGTCTTCCAATACTCGATGTACTTCTGTTTCCGTCTCGATTGCTACCACCAAAGTGTCTTCTTCCTGTTTTACTTGTGAACCAATCAGTCTAGATAAAGCGTCAGCTTGTCTAAAATTAGTAGTGGGCTGGTATTTGATCTTGAAGTCATAACCCAAGAGTTTAGTTCCCCAGCGTTGCAGTCTGTTTGCCATGTATACAGATATATCATTAAGATAAACTTAAATCCATTTGGTATTGCTTATTTGAATCGGTTTAGGACTACTATTGATCAATTTCCTGTTGGTTTATGTGTACACTGTGCGTATTTTCTCGATATTGTCTTAATTCAAGAGCATTCTAAGCAAAGATGGATAGTGGCTATCAGTGGAATACAGGACGCGAGTTTAGTTCTATTTGGGAGCTAAGTGGATAACGCGATGACGTTTGAAGAGAACGGTATTGGGTTCAAATCCCAAATAGGACGAAACGCGCGTTCCGGATTCCACTGATAGCCACTATCCATCTCTGCTTAAAAATCAACTTACTTACACCTGTTACCCCTCGTGGAGGAACATTCTCCAACCAACTCTTTCCTGGGAAGTTCTTTCCAGTTGCGATTCATTCTTTTGATACCTGCTTCCAATCCTCGACACACTGTGTTCTTTGGTCTCCCACTTTTCCGTTTTTCTTCAGTATTCCATGTTAACGTTTGCCTCGTGATATATTTTGGTGATTTCTGCAATGTATGTCTCATCCACCTAAAGCTTGTAGCTCTTTTGAACTACTGCTGGTCCCAAGCCCGGCTAAGGAAGGAGGGTTGGGCATAGGGTCAACAACCTCATCCCATTGAAAATAACCTTTCTACAAAAACGCTAACCAGAATAAACATCTGTCTATTGTCTAAGTATTTTCAATGGTTGTATAACTTGGATCAAATCGTGATTTTAATCTGATTCATTGAATATGTTACTCCATGTGACTTTGCAACTACAATTCTTTTCACCACTCATAATCAGGCATCCATAATATATATTAACGTCAGTAATTTTAGTTATTCCTCTACAGTTTATGACCTGTAACACCGTACAATAGGTATTACAGTGTTGAAAATGTATCCTTATATATCAAAAACGTAGTCCGTGCGATAAACACTAGATCGAACTTCTTTTTAAAGATAGGACTTGAGTCGTTTGAATTTTCGAAACAGTTTTTAATGAAACCATGAAAACGGATTTGTTTTTACATTGATAAACTTAAGAATTATAATTATATGTAGAAAATCTGACCGGTTTTCTGGAGGTAATTGAATAAAACTGTGCTCCAACCTAGATTTTTATTAAAATCGCCAATTTAACCGTGTCAAACAAGGAAGGTTTTGATAGTTTAACTAGAACTAATTAATTGCTCATCCTACATAGTTCAAATGAACTTATTTTTAGACGAGAAGATCTGATTAAGTGGCTAAAATGTAGTTAGATTTATACGTCTCGTTCATATGATAGTCAAGTGAAACATTTAATAACTAAAGTGAAATCGACACTTGATTGACAGTTATTTATCATAATTTAGTTGGTGAAACCCCAGGTTAGTTGAATGGACTCAGGTTTTTATTTCACTTCAATCATCATTCCAGTATCTTAAGCTTCTAGGTGATTCACGAATGCCGAACCACAACTGATTCAGCAGCTCACAATTTTACTTTATGTCCGCTAAATACCACTTCACCCTTACTACATCACTTAGTTTGTCATTTCTATCTGAGTGCTCGACATTCTACACATGATCTAAAATGCTGTTATATCTGTTTTGTACCAATATCTTTTACTTAATATTCTTTCCCTTTGAGTATTACACCATAATACTTTACAGTTTTCAGTAGTTTGTGTTATACTCAAACATTTTTGGAATTAGTTTATACTGTTTTTCTACTGTAACGTCGGTCTTAATCCTTTCTAATATTTATCCGATCCTTTGATCCATTTTCTTACATGTAATAGCACTTCTTTTGCTTTATTTCATAGTTCCAATTATGTGTGTTATTCACCGAAACATTGTTTATTCTGAATATATCGCCTGTTTTTACTGCATAAACCTTGTTTAATTTCGTCAATTGTTAAAACTTGTCAGTGATAGTCATGTGCTGTCCTCAAAATTAAGGTGTGTATTGTGATTTGATTGTTATCCAGTCATTTGGATGGCATATCTTTCCTTTGACTATGCCTTTAATGGCGTTATAGAAACCTTGAAACCTCATGATTCAAGGTTTATAAAATATTTTTTCATGTTGCTTATCTTAATAGTACCGTTTACCAAACTCACTTAGAGCAATTCCAGGGTTACAGCCAATCCCGAGTCTGGGTAAAGGAAGGGCTTTGGACATAGGGTTAGAAACCCCATCCCATGATACAGAATGTTGATAAGAAAACGCCAACCATAAAAGTCATTCAAATCATTTAAATGCTGTCCTGGAAGCTGAAGGGTTTTCAGATAAGAGTTATGATTGCCTCATAGTGAAGGCCGAGATTCTCTGCACTTCACGAGACTGATTCCAATTCTGAAAACCAGCGCTAAAGGCCAACTAATGCTAGCAGCGAAGATGTTAAAGATCAGCAACATAGGAAGTTGCAGTCCGTCATATATATATATATGCTTGAATCTTATCAATTCATTTGCCTTTGTATTCACTCATTTGCTCACACTAACATTTCTGCTCGAATTCTCTCGGTTTAATAATCTGCCCTGTTTATAAATAAACTGTAATCAACACTTCGTATTGCCTTCTGAAATTTATACACCACTGAGATTCATTAAATAACGGTTGTTAGGGAGATTGATACATGAAGACTTAGGAATTATCTCGAAAATGTGCTCGACCCCGTTTGTTGAGAAACCGCACTGAGGTATGAGGAAAATACTAAAACATGAAACTGACATGGATGTGACGAACGTGAGTGCATCATTGAGAGACTAGCTATAAACTCTATGTTCTGATTTACAGAGTGATGGTAATGCATATTAATTGTAGTAACCGAATGATGTTTAGAAACAATGAATGGTGTAGCATCCAGTTATACATTTAAATAAATAGATAAGATGAACATATTCGTTACCAATCGGTTACTACTGCGGTGTCTAAAATTTGATGAATATATGGACATTGTATTAAGGCATACTAATCAAACAAAGTGAGAGCAGATGTATAATGGAGGTTCAATTTATATTGTTGCTCAAAAAATGCCACAAGTGCGATGAACGAACATTAATTGCATATCGATAACATAGGTTCCCGCTGCCGAAAGTTTGACTTCAAACTTTTGTCTATAATAGCGTTGTCAACTGTTGCCATCTTTAGTGTGGTTGCGACCGTGCCGTTGTCAATATGTAGGAAGTTCGCTCGATTGGTTAGGCTGATGGTTCGTGTGCATACGCATATCGCTAGACCGACATTCATGGACTGTATCATCAATAAATAAGGATATCCAATACATATGTAAAGACGGATTGAAAAAGCAAGGGTAGCATTCTCACAATTGAAGAACATCGAGAACTCAGATCAACAGTCAGCTAATGCCACTTAGAAAATTTAGTACCAATATTAAAACTGTTCTACTGTACGGAGCTAAAACTTGAACTACTACAACTATCAAAAAGATATAAGGAGTTATAAACACCTGTTTACACATAACACACCAGATTCATTGGTCAGATACCATAAGCAATAATCGGCTGTGGGAGAGAACAAACCAGCTTCTATATGAAGAGGAAATCAGAAGCCGCTGGAGTTTGGATAGGTCATACTTTAAGGAAATCACCAAACTTCTTCACGGGCAACGAACTAACTTGAAGTCCTCAAGATGAAGGACAAAAAGGCAGATCAAAAAAATAATAAATTACGCATGGAATCGTAGGCGGACGTCAAAAGAATGGGCAGTGCTTAGTAACAACCTGTTGTGTCCCGATAAGAATAATGAGTGGTAATTTTTTGGGATCTATTTATGAACCAATACTGTGCGTATATTTTTATCGTATAACTATTAATTAACTAAGCTATTCATATTCATGTCTCTCTTATCATAAGCTTTATTTTAACATATGAACCGTTGTTATACGGTTTTCCATTCTTGAATTATTCCCTGTCTATTAATCACTACCTCCCACATTCACAGCCGTATATAGCCAAATTTTGTACAAATGTTATTTTGTATTTTATGCTACTTTGTGGTCTGTTTGATTGGTACATAAACTCAGTATGTTTGAAATATAAGAATTCATATTGCAGAAGGCTGAGACTGATTTTCTGGAACGGCTGAATCGGTTTCCTAGGCACTTCTAGTAACCCCAGGCTAAATCTACACAACTTGAACATGAGAGAAAAGGCGCGAAATGTGCAGAAAACGCTTTATTCCAAAGTTAGTTTATGCACAGAAAATCGAGGGTACTTATAACATTCCAAATGGCTTTGGGCTTCTGGAACCCTACTAAACATGGTAGCAGGATATGTAGTCATCCAATCACAAACGTGACTCCTCACTTTCTAGATGTTTCTGAGAAACCCCTATTCAATGCTGATTGGACAAGATGTTTCCCGGCGTTTTCAGGGCCCCTCTAGGCTTTTTTCCAGAAATATTCTAGGCTTCCCCAACAGTTAACGACATCTCCCATAGGGAATGATAAAGACAAACTGTTAAAAAAGGAGTAACCAAGAAGTCAACTTATTAAGTTCAAAATCCTAGTTGAAATAACAACCATAGTGTTTTAACATTTTACAGTGAGAAAACATTGGAAAACCTGGGAGAAAAATACCAGACATTATGTCAGATCAGTTTTATTCTCTACCGAACCATATGAGGCAGATGAACTAAATTCACAAGATAACCTCAGCAGCTAAACTCAAATAAACACTCTATTAGAATGAAGATGTATGACACGTCACAAGTTTAATACGAGCATCAATTTGAAATCAGTTAATATGATTATATTTAATAAATTCACATGTAAAATAATTCATTGACAATCAAATAAACAACATATTCTATATCTTAACTACCCCTTAAGCAAAAGGATACATTATATCAATTCAAAAACCCCAAAATGCACCAAGAAGTAATTTAGATAGTGATATGACAGTGAAAGGACAAAACCACATTATTTTGCTCATTGTGATTACTGTGTAATATTACTTCCATTTTTAGTGTAATATGATGATTAGTAAGAGTAATATTTATTTTGCTTTCCGGATTTTATATTTTATTCGTTATAACATTTATTTATTTGAGTGTGATGCTTATTCAGGATACGATATTCATTGTATTAAATTAATGTGAACTAGGCTCAACATGATAAGCAGCATGTCATTTGTCATAACCCTTAACTTTTTTCATATATGTGATTTCATCCTAACTAATAATCAAAATGGGTGTATATTCAATATATGAGTGTATTTTCGACTAGGGTCGTCGTGTTTTGGGATTAATAGAGGTACCTGAAAGGAAATGGGGTTAAAGTTGGTCTTACTGACCTGAAAGCGTGACCACAGTGCCCAAGAGACAAATGCTTGAGGCCGGCCACACACCTTTTCATGTCAGCTCCGCACTTGTTAAAACCTTACCGACGAAGATGGATATCCGCGGGATAAGGTGAGGTGTGCATTTTTAGGGCCGACCTTCCCTAACTCCACTCTTCCTTTGAGGGAAACGCCTTACTGACGTCACACCTCTGTACAGTCAGAAGCACAACTTCGCCCTCAGACGTTGGGTTTGTTGCTTATAGTCCTAGCGCTTCCCAACCGACCTGCCTGGTGTAATAGGACCTTGAGGAACGGATGTTCCAGTCCGTATAGCCCGATTGGTTTGTCATGATAGACAAACCCGACCACCACGTCAAGGTAGAAGCAACGGTCGGGTTTCAAGTTAGTAAATCTTTAGTTGCACCAGTCTTCCGTATTCTTACTTTACGTCGTGAGAATTGAAGTGGTTTCATTGTATAAATAATGAAACAACGCGGACATAACAAATAGTTATGAGATTTAAATACTTGACTGTATCTTAACTTCTTATGAAAAAAAGCTGGTTTCTGTCATTATATAATAAGTTATTTTTGAAAATTAATCCTTAATGGAAAACATCAACGTATTCAACTGAAAAATATAAATTTACAATTTATTAGAAGAAAAAAAGAAACTCAACATTGTACTATCAAGTAATTAAATTTATATATATATATATATATATATATATATATATATATATATATATATAATTCCAGCCGAATATACAAAAAATGGAATAGAAAAGTGAGAAATACCCCGAAAAAAATAAGAAGAACGAATAAATTCATATTGTGAAAATTAACATCATTAAAAGTTCAAAGTCAGTCAGTCAGTCAGTAACAACGTAGAACTTCGTACGTACGTACATCAGTTCGAGTTGCCATACCACATTAGCACAGAGATGCAGTTGTCGATTCAAATCCCACAGTGGTAGAGGTAGTAAGAGTATAAAGAGTAATCGGAAAGATTAAGGTTTCGAGATGTTATTTAAAGAGTATAATGTAGTGAAATAAATTTGGGAAGAGAAAAAGAGAGACAAGGAGGAATCAGGAGATTAGAATTTGGGAGAACACAAAGAGTGTATGCACCTGCGCCATTGCAAAGTGAAATGATAAAGTATTGGTAAGTAAAAGAAAAATAAACAAAAATAAATGATCGAGAACAAAAAAACGTAGTTATACTACATAATTCTAATCAATACTTGATTACTTTCATAATAACATGTGGTAACAAATATGGCTGAAAATGTTTTTTTTTTTAAGAAAACAGAACATGAGAAAAGTATTGACTGAATTGTTCTCGATCATTTTTCTTCCATAGAAGAAAATTTTAAAAAATTAGTCAGAATCTGAATGTTGTAGACCAGAAATTTCTTCCTCGGAACCACCAATAGCTCTCCAAATTTTACATGTTATCTATAAAATAAATTGATTAATAAGAAAAAATAATTACAACAAATAATTAAATAGCACAGGTTGAAATCATGAGTCAATTGAAGCTAGACCACCATGGAAAACCTGGAAGCACTGGACGGCCATTTCGTCCCATTATGGGACTCCTCAGCAGTGCGCACCCACGATCCTGTGAAATTTCTAAAAAAAATCTCCACAAAACCCATTCTGATAATAATCAACTGCTCACTAGTGACTGACTTAAAGAGTTCTAGTGAGAAGCCGTTACCAGTGTAGTTCAACCAGGTCTGTTGTGAGATATCAGCTCACTGAAGACAATGGTGTACGGTGGCGCAACTTCGTGGATTGGTTGAAGTTAGACATTGACACCGTTGGATGCTGGCTCAGTGGTTTGGTGGTCAAGTGCTCGCGCGCGAAACCAGTAGGTCCTGGGTCCGAATATCGCGGGGTGTGGGATCGTGGGTGCGCACTGCTGAGGAGTCCCATACTAGGACGAAACGGCCGTCCAATGCTTCCAGGTTTTCCATGGTGGTCTAACTTCAAATGGCTCATGGTTTCAACCTGTGAAATTTCTAAAAAAAATCTCCACAAAACCAATTCTGAAAATAATCAAATAACTAAGTGAAGATAATATCTGCATATTATTTATAAGTAAAGAAAATCTATAATATACATATGATTGTAAAGATTAATATACTATATAAATGGACATGATTCTGATATGCTTTGATGTTATGTTCTCCGATTCGATTTTTAAGTACAATATACACTTACTACTATAAATCGAAAGTTTAAATAAGCAGAAAAGTATAACTGTCAAATCGTTGATACATTTGTCGTTCTAACTCAAATAAGGACATATAGGCTGAGATCTTGACTAGAAGTATAAACAACTACATACTTTAGCATGTCTTATTTGTAATTTCTCACCTATTCTCCAACGTTGAAATGATAGGTAAGCACAGGTGCGTTGACTTATCCAGTCTACTATCTCCGCTTGGAAAAGTAAACTACTTAGGAGTGTGATAAAACTTGTTATAATTTCATAGGATTACCAACTGACTACAATGTGAATCTATCAACGACAATATTATAAACACCTTGATAGATTGTAATAACATCAATGATATATGTGATTCACACATTTTTCAACTACTTTTAAATTTTCCACAAGCGGCAAATTCTTGTCTACTTAAATTTAACAAACAAGTGTAACTATGTATGCAAAAACCTTGAGGAGACTATAGAAAACATAAATTCAACAGTAGCAAGAGAAAATGAAGAATAAAGAGAGAGAAATAGGGAGCTATAGAAAAGTAGATAGGTTATCTAGAATAGTATGACAATAAGATTTTTTAAAAACTGATTCATCTCATTTGACTACCTTTTAATGTGATGTAACTAATTGAAGAACATATGGATCTCACAACAACTGTCTGTCAACCAATATCAAAGTCATAATCTTCAATACGAACGTTAAGACAGTTCCACTATACAGAGCTAAAGCTTGGAGGACTACTACAACCATCATCAAGAAGGTACAAGTATTTATAAATAGTTGTCTACGCAAGATACTCAACATCGATTGGCCGGATACCATCAGCAACAACTTACTGTGGAAGAGAGAACAACCCAGCTTCCAGCTGAAGAAATTAGGAAAAGACGATGGAAATGGATAGGACATACATTATGCAAATCATCAAACTGTATCATGAAGCAAGTCCTAAGTTGGAATCCTGAAGGGAAGCGGAAAAGAGGAAGGCCGAAGAACACATTACGTCGGGAAATAGAAGCAGATATGAAAAGGATCAATAACAACTGGAAAGGATTGCCCAGAACAGGGTTGGATGGAAAATGTTGATGAGCGGTCTATGCTCCTGCACAACGAGAAACAGGTGTAAGTAAGTAATTCATGAAATACAGAATAGTATGCTCGACTTTGAGCTACACTTTATGTACGAGACCAAGTTATACAACTCGTCTGAGTGAACCGAAACAGCTGAAGTTAGGTTCGAGACTGAGACCTAGTAGTTAAAAATCGAGTGCCTTATCCATCCACTAAGCCCCTAAATACCCTGGTACGGCCGAGAGTGGGGAGAGTCAGCTCTACCTCGCAAAATACTCTTTTACAGCGTCTGCCAAGGACGTCCTACTCACTGCCTTCTCGCGGCATTACTGTTAATTACGAAATCGAATGAACGAAAAGCGAATGTCCGGCGCTTTAACCGGGTTGGTGGATACGGAGTTCACCTAAGGGAGTTGGAAAACCTTGATTCCAAACCAATGGTGCACATGGGCTCCAGGATCCTGAAGGAATAAATGGCTTACAAACATATTCCTGACCACCGGCTACCATTGGACTGCATCTCCTCACGTTGCTTCACTGTCTTGTGGACTAGACCTTAAGGTCGAAGGCTCCGGGTGCGATCCCCTGAGAAAATCAACTGCTTCAGTTTGGGCAACCGGGCAGTATCACAACCCACACACAAATCAAGTGACTTGTGTGCCACATATGTATTCCATGCCCATTTGTATCAATATTTATATGCTTTAATAAATAGTAAATAAATAATAAATACCACCAAGCCTTTATTTCATGTCTTAATAGTATACATTTATCGGCTTTCTCTTAAAAATCAATTAAATGTTAATCAAATTTATCTCAAAGGAAACTTGAATGCTTCACAAATCAGTAAAATGATAACAATTTATAACTTACTTTTTCAGCCATATTATATCTATCTGTAGAATTTAATGAAGCTATCTCATTACGTATTATTGGTAACTGTTTGAATAATTCTTCAAATTCACTTTCATTATTTAATGATGAATTGATATATTCATTATTATTATTATTTAAATGGATCTTATTTATATTATTCGATAAATTATTTACTAAATTTAAATGATTTTCATTATTTAAAGATTTATTATTAGTAATTGATTTCGAATGGTTTCGATTATTTTGATCTTTTAATTTAATAGAAAAGAGAAGGAAAAAAAGAGAGGAATTTCGTAAATGTTCTTTTAAAAGACTTTATATATATATATATATTTCAACACATAAATATTGGTAGAAGAGGGCACCAAATATATATGCGCCACACCATATTTGTGTGTGTGTGGGCTGTGATACTGCCCGGGTGCCCAAACTGAAGCAGGTGATTTTCTCAGGGGGCCACACCCCGAGCCTTTGACCTAAAGGCTTGACCCACAAGGCAGTGGAGCATCGTAAGGAGATGCAGTCCTATGGTAGCCGGTGACCAACGATTGGTTCATACGCCATTTGTTCCCGCAGGATACTGGAGCCCATGTGCACCATTGGTTTGGAATCTGGTTAAAGCGCCGGACATTCGCTTTTCGTCCTCTCATTTCCGTAAACAGTAATGCCACGAGAAGACAGTGAGTAGGACTTCTCTGGCAGAGGCTGTATACGCGTGGCCGCGTGAGAGCATTTGGAGAGGGAGGGCGGGCCCACCCCACTCTCGGCCATTCCAGGGCATTTGGGGGCATATATATGCAGTACAATCTGATTATAGTGAAATGGGGGGAAAGGGTTTAAAACCCTTTTATCTTCTCCTATAGAGTTATAAATTAAATATCCATAGTAAATTATCATTTCACTGTATTTATTCCACTTTGAACAATACACTTCTTGTATTTACATTTTTATTATTTTCTATATTATTGTTCAGTTTATTTATTTTACCAAATTTCCCTTAGCTAAATTGACGAGTTTATGTGTGATAGGGGTGGAGAAAATTGAACTGATACTACACTTTTGCCAAGTTCAACAAACATGACAATAAATGATTGACTTTCACTATTATCAATGATACTATTATTTTGATTCCCTTGATTTTCCTACATTATTTACGACTAAGTGCCTTCTCGAGGCGGGGGTGTTGTTTACGAAATTGAAAGGACGAAAAGCGAATGTTCGGCGCTTCAACCGGGTTGGTGGACATGGAGAGTCCACCTATGGGAGTTGGAAAACCTTGATTCCAAACCAATAGTGCACATGGGCTCCAGTACCCTGAGGGAACAAATGGCGTATGAACCAATTATTGGTCACCGGCTACCATTGGACTGCATCTCTTTACCATGCTCCACTGCCTCGTGGATCAGACCTTCAGGTCGAAGGCTTCAGGTGTGGCGCCCTAAGAAAACCACCCGCTTCGGTTTGGGCACCCGAGCAGTATCCCACCCCTCACACATATCAAATGAGATCTGTGTGGTGCATATGTATTTGGTGCCTCCTCGTACCAATATCTATGTGTTAAATAAATAGAACTAACTGACTGAACTAAATTATAAAACTCATCTAAAGAAATGAATATATCTTAGTTAGTTAATTCACAAAGATTTTTTAACTTAAATACCATTTGACATGAAAGATATGTTTCGGTAATGCAATAAAAAGACGAAGATTATCAGAACTATGTAAAAACCAACGTGGACAGGTCAATATCTTAGTTATTATAGTTATTGCCCTATGCAATACAAACATGGTTTGATAAGGTGCCTATTCAACAAGCTTGATTGTATTTGTACAAATGATGCCATTGATGATGATATTGAGTTGATAAATAAAACATTAATGGAAAATGGCTAACCTCTGAAATTCATAAATAGATGGGAAAGTCCATGATACAGTGAGACCTACTATAGCCTTGGTAGGAAAAAGCCTATCTACATCACCCTACCATTCAGAGATTATTTAAATAGCGTTTTATTGAAACAAAAGCTTAAATCAGTCATCAACGAAACGTATTGCGCAGCAAAGGTCACTAACAAAGAAAGAACAAGGTGCATGCTTCATCCAAAACCTAAAAGACATGAAAACGATTGTGTCACATTCTACTGTGTTTACCAATTTAAATGTTTGTGTGGTCACACATACATAGGGAGGAGCAATCGTGATCTCAAAATTAGGGTGTGTGAACATGCACCTAAATGGTTGCAGAAACAAATACAATCAAGTGACCCATTAAGAGTAGATGATAAACATCCATTATCCTCTATCGCTAAACATATAATCGAAACAGGTCATAAGATTGATCTTAACTCGGCTTTTGTGGTGTTGTATAAAAGTGTAAAAGGGTGTATACTAAGGTTTACTGAAGCCGTAGCCATACGAAAATTCAAATCCCCTTTGTGTATTCAAAAACAGCTTGTTCTCACCTTAAACCAACCATGGTAATATTGGCTTATTATTAGTTATTACTCTTATTATTATCATCCTTGTCTCCTCTTACCCCATTTCCAGTCTAGTTGACTTTTTATTTTTTTATACATCAACGTTTTAAACAAGTGTACTATGTGTGATCAGATTGTTCAGAATGTATTACGCTAATATATCATCATATAGTTCTGATAATCTTCGTCTTCTTATTACATTATCGAAATTTATCAGAAGGGACTAATTGCTTGAAATTTATCAAATAATTCACCTTTGAAGTCAATAAATTATATTTTTTTAAGTAAAAAAAGACATCACGAATAGTAATATTTTTTGTGATATGAATTTATTTTACAGATTAGTAAAAATATCAAGTAAATATTTGATAAATACAATGATTCCTTCTATAATAATAAGAATTTGATTTTGTAACTGACATTATTGATTAGTAACTTTAATGAAATTTGAGTCTTGTAGGTATACAGTAGAACTTTAATTTGTACAAAATAAAATTGATGCACCAGTCTTTTGTGATAATAGGATATGATAACTTGAACTGATGTATATAAGTAACAGGTTCTACAATGTGACTAATTGATTGTTTCAACTAATAAATTAACTCCAAGTTTATCTCATTATCTTAGCAATTAACAGTAAACGATAGAAAAACTGGACATATGCATCTTTAAGAGTCAGGAAAGTCAGTCAGACAGTCAGCTACAACGTAGGACCGGGTATATATATGCATCGGTCCAAGTTGCCACATCTTATTAGCACAACAAGATGAACACCGGATTCATAGGAGTCAGTCAGTCAGTCAGTAACAACGTAGAACTTCGTACATACGTACATCAGTTCGAGTTGCCACACCACATTAGCACAGAGATGCAGTTGTCGATTCAAATCTCGTAGTGGTAGAGGTAATAAGAGTATAAGCAGTAATCGGGAAGATTAGGGTTTGGAGATGTTATTTAAAGAATATAATCCAGTGAAATAAATTTGGAGAGAGGGAAAAAGGGACATGAAGAATTCAGAAGATTAGAATTTGGGAGAACACAGAGAGTGGATGCACCTGCGCCATTGCAAACGATTTTGAGCCATGTCATTCAAGGTCTTTAACCATCGGTTGCTATCATCTCGTGGTCCCCAACCAGGTAGTCTACACCTACCAACATGACTCAGTTCACTTGTCAGTGACTTCATGGACTTGTGCCATGTTTTGGTTTGGCCGCCCCTAGCTTTCTTCCAACCTACTCCTATACCACTGAACATAGCACGTCGAGGTAGTCGGTCGTTGGGCATACGTAACACGTGTCCCAGCCATCTCAACTGATGAAGTTTCACTACTTCATCAATTGATTTGCCATCCTTACCTAGTACCCGTTTCCTAACAACTGTGTTACTTACTCGATGGTCCCATGATATACGAGCAATGTTTCGAAGACACCTATGATCGAATACTAGTAACCTACGAATATCCTCTACTCTTACCGGCCATGTTTCACTGCCATAAAGTAGGACGGAACGAACTGCTGAGCAGTAAACACGTCCTTTGGTTGATAGACGGATATCTCGCCTACGCCATAAATGACGCAAGTTGGCAAAAGCTAGTCGAGCCTTCTGTATCCGTGCTGAGATTTCGTCACACACCAAACCACAAGGGCTGATGAGACTTCCAAGATAAGTGAAGCGGTCGACACACTCAACTACTTCACTCCCTATCACTAGTTCGGGTGTCGATGTAACCCAATCCTGAAGCAACATTTTGCATTTTGAGGGAGAGAATCGCATCCCGAACATGTTTGCATTGTTGCTTACAGTGGTCAGAAGACTCTGCATTTTGTCAGCGTCTTCACCAAATAAAACTATGTCATCTGCATATTCTAAGTCAACAAGTGAACCTCCTGGTAGAAGTTCAACCCCTGAAAATTTAGATGAGGAGAGTGTTATCTCTAAAAGTACGTCGACCACAAAGTTGAACAAGAATGGGGAGAGTGGACAGCCCTGACGAACACCACTTGAGGTAATCAATTCCGATGACAGTTCGCCATAAGCTCTCACTCTACCAGTTGTGTTCGAGTAGAGAGCCTTTATAAGGTTAATGTACTTCTTTGGTACTCCTTTCAGTGACAAACACTGCCATAAAACCTCACGATCAACAGAGTCGAATGCCGCCTTAAGGTCGAGAAATACTACGATTGTGGGGCGTCTGAATGTGTGTCTGTGTTCTAGAACCTGACGTAGTGTGAATATCTGATCTATACAACCACGTCCAGGTCGAAAACCGGCCTGGTTTTCTCTAATCTGCTCTTCACGAGCTTTGATTAGGCGTCGAAGTATTATTGAAGCTAATATTTTAGACACTATATTTGTCAAACTGATTCCTCTGTGATTGTCACAAGAGGACTTTTGTCCTTTCTTATAGACTGGCACAATCAGTGATTGAGACCAGTCAGATGGGATTACGTCCAGTTCCCAAATTCTACCTAAGACCTCGGTTAATCTCATTGTTAATACTGGACTACCATCCTTAAAAATCTCAGGAGTAAACCTGTCAGGGCCTGCTGCTCTCCCTCGCTTCAGATTTCTTATGGCTTTTTCAACTTCGTAAAGGGATGGAGGACCTACATTAACTTGCCATTCAGGTTGACTAGAGATCGTGGGAAACCGAAGTGTGGCTGAAGGCCAGTTGAACTGATCCCTAAAGTGTTCTGCCCATCGATCCAATCTCCTGGATTGAGAATGAATAATATGTCCATCTTTCTCTGAGATTGTTTCGCTAACGGTCGGGTTCCTAATTACGGTTTCCTTAACGAGTCTGGACAATTGTCTGCTATTACCTATTGCCGCTGCCTTTTCCATCTCTCTTGCTTTCGCTACCCACCACTGTTCGCGATCATTGCGTAGACTTCTTGTCAGCTTGCGCTTAAGCTGACTCCGCTCTTCATTATGTTCAGAGCCAGGTGGAATGAGTTTCCGAGCATCTATCAGTGCGATAGATGCTGCTGAGATCCAGTGTTGCTCCTTAACCTTCTGGTTTACCTTACTAGCAGATATCACTGCTGTTTCCACAGCTTTTCGGATATCATTCCATGCTGCATCGGGGTGGGCATCACATACATGGCTGCCTAACTGTTTTCCTAGTTGTTCCTGAAATATACTCTTAGCTTGACTATCATTAAGTAGGACCCTAAGAGGTTTACTTGCAGCGTCTTTCCTACGTCCAGTAAGACGCAAGCAAATACGCGCTCGCACTAGAGCATGATCTGAATCCAAGCATGTGCTCCAGAATGAGCGAGTCTTCTATCGAGCCCCTTCATCGGTGTCTGATAGTGATGTGATCTATTTGGGTCCAACGTTGGGACGAATTAGGGGGTCGCCATGTTCAAAGATGTTTTTCCTTATGCTTAAAGTTAGTATTTGCAAGGAACAGGCGGTTATCTGAGCATAGCTGCAACAGACGGTCGCCATTATCTGTTCTTTGAGCCACGACACCATAAGATCCACCTAGGTGTCTTTCCCTATCGCTTAGTTTACCTACTTGAGCATTAAAGTCACCGGCCACTATTACTACATCCGAGCGCTTAGCTTTTCGGAGAAGGTCCGAAAGCTTTCTGTAAAACTCATCTTTGACATCATCTGAGCTGCAGTCAGTGGGAGAATAGGCAGAGACGACGAAGAGGCAACGACGAGTGTCCCTATCTTTCCGGATTCTTACTGTTCCGTTCAGTCGGACAGCGCACAAGCGGCTGTCTACTGGGATCCACTCTAAGAGGGCTAGTTCTGCTCTGGGACTCAATGCTATACCTACGCCGGCGAGGCCACAGGAAGCAGAATCAGGGCTTCCAGATACACGAAGCGTAAATCGAGTCGGTTCTTTATTTTGGCATGGTGAGGTCAAGTGAATGACGCTGCTCGGGTCCTGTATCCGCGTTTCGGAGACGCAGCACACATCGATGGCGCGGGATTCTAAAGTCCTAGCTAATGAAGCCTGCTGTCCTATTTGGCACAGTGTTCGTACATTAAAAGCTCCTATGTGTAGTTTAGAGCGTGGTTTCAGGAGACCAGGAATAGCGTTCCACGTACTCGAATCGTTTGCCCTAGCGGTGCGAGGTGATAAAGAGACGTGAGGAGGGTTAGTCATGGAGATAAGAGAGGTATTAGGAGGTGTAGGAAGGATTTGAATGTGACCAACTTGGTCTCGTGTGCTGTTACGGGTATGAGGGCTGATGTCACTTCCCGGCTGCCCACACCGTGGAAGGGTATTTCTTGAGGAACCTGAAAAGGAAATTGGATTAGTGTTGGTCTTAACGACCTGGGAGCGTGACCGCAGAGCCCAAGGGACAACTGTTTGAGGCCGGTCGCGCACGGCCTTTCTGTGGAAGGTTTTTGACGTGTTAGCTCCGTTCTTCAAAGGCCTTACCGCCGGAGACGGAAATCCGTGAGGTAAGGTGAGGTGTGACATTTTTAGGGTCTACCTTTTCTAACCCTACCCCTCCTTGTGGGAAGGCAGCATCGCTGTCATGCTGGATGTCCGAGGGAATCACCTTACTGCTGTCACACCTCTCTACAGTCAGCAGTACGACTTCACCCTCAGACCTTGAGTTGCTGCTTTTAGTCTTACCGTTCACCAATCGACCTGCCTGGCATGGTAGAACCTACAGGAACATATGTTCCAGCCAATATAGCTCGTTTGGGTGATCACGATAGGCAAGCCCGACCACCGCATCAAGGTAGCAGCTTCGGTCGGGGATTCATAGGAGTGGTTAGGTCAATGGTTGAAATATATAAAAGAAAGATTGAAATAAGGATATAGTATAGGAAGAAAGAATTAGTTCGTAGAAAGAAAGATATGAAGTGATTTTAATCTCTTAGTTTAAGGAAAGACAGGGAGTGTATACACCGACGCCATTGTGATCGATTCTGAGCCATGTCACCAAGAGTCTCCAACCATTGGTTACGATAGTCACGCGGACACCAACCAAGTAGTCTGCATCTACCAACATGGCTCAGACTAGAAGTTAGTGTCCTCAAGCACTGATGCCACGTTTTGGTTTGGCCGCCCCTTATTTTCTTCCAACCATCTCTAACACCGGTTAGCATTGCACGTCGTGGTAATCGGTGTTTGGGCATACGTAACACATGGCCCAACCATCTCAGTCGATGAAGATTCACAACCTCATCAACTGATTTACCATCAAGAGAGCGGGTAAATAAGTATAAGTAGTCAGGTGAATAAGTCAAAAGAAATCTATGACCAAATTATTTTCTTTACTATCATCATGCAAAAGAAATTCCTGATAATAACAATAGTACTTATATACCTTTAGGCTTCATATTTGGCCAGATATGTGTTTCCAATATAGATATTATTCGTTTTACTCCAAATTCTTCGCCTGAAAACGAAAGTCCCCAAAAATCATTTATTGTAATATACAACTACTAGTTCCAAAAACAGATATTTTGCTAAACGGTGGATTACTTGCAAAAGTATGAGTTATTAAAAATGAAAATAGTCAGACCAATTTACCGAATGCTTAGTAAGCTTTTCTGCGACTATGGCAACGACATCTATTGCATCAAACATACAAAGCCAAATCTTAATAACAATCATGCTTGAACATACAAAATTATCTAGACAAATTCTATCATTCAATAATGATATTTAACAGGTCAGGGGCTGTTGAAATTACAATAGTCAGTTATTAATCAACTGATTTCCTAAAACGAAATGTAAGGTATGCTACTATATTTTCAAATCCGTTTAGACCCATTCTAAGGTTACTCCCGGTCCTAGGTCCGGGTAAACAAGGGTTGGGCACGGGTTTAGCAACCCCATCCCATAGAGAAGAACCTTGCTAAAAAAACGAACTGTATGATCAATGATATCGACCTTTATAATTCCTGTTCAACTACATTATTTACATACTGATGATGGCGACTTTATTTAACTTCAATTTTATTGGAGTTGACCTTTTATTTTCTGCTAAGTAGTTACCAATACATAGATAATATAAATTCGTTAGGCAGAGACAGTGACAAAATAAACTTCCTCAGAGTACCATGAGTAAAAATCGAAAAAAGATGGTATTGCAGAACTGACATGTGATGGCAGTTTGTTTAGAGACGAACAGTGATGTGATTGTGCGAATATTAGTTAACTCGGTTAATAAATAGTATCAGGCCTGACTGACTACTTACTAACAAAATATCGCGACCACTAAATAAATCTAGCTTGGCACCCGCCAACTTATACCACCAATAGTACTAGTCCAACCATCCAATTATCAAGAGGTGAGTACAATGTAAAGAAGTGAGCTCTTTTCTACACCATGGCTGTGAAATAAAACTGCTGATTGAGATAAGTATACTAAGACAGTAAATATACAACAAATATTTTCGTGACACCAATCGCGTTTAATGGAACCATAAAATAATTAGTGTTCATCTAGATTCAAATTCTAGGAAATAAGGACATGGTAGTTGTTTAATTCGTGTACCTGTGCTGATCGAAGTGAGTGAGTCCGATACTCTATTTATTTTATCCCAGACTATACTGACTTGTAACGCTGGTTTGAGTACGAGTATGCTGAAAAATTTAAGAGCAGTCACATAAACACACACTATCCATTGAAGTTATTGACTGTTGGTTCTAGTTGTACAGGGAGATCCAGGCTTTACCATAACCAATCATTAGGGATGTTAGGTGATTTAAATCAGCCCCAATGGTGCAAATGCGTTCATTTCTTATCTTCAACTAAAACTCAAACTTCGTGTTATTCATAATTTCATTCATTTTTCGATCTTTTTCCTTCTGTCCTTTAGCTTTCCACTGTTATTACTGCTATTACCTCTACACCTTTCCATTTTTATCGTATCGCTTTGTATTTTCTGTTCTGATGAGAAGTGTAATAAGGAGAAGCGATAAACATTTATATTGGGTCATACTTTGTTTACGTCGGCTTTGGTGAGTTGGTTTACGGAGAAATCATATTTCTAGAAAGACCCACTGAAAAGAACAAAACATACCACTAACCCTAACAATCCAATTGCTAAAACTGAAAATAAATGTAATAAGGATAGACGATCCTCAGAGGAGATAATCGACACATTAACAAGACTTCAAAAGGCCAATAAACAAAAATACCCAGTACCTTCTTCAATAGTATCTTCATTTGGCGAAATCTCAACTAGCTCAAACTCATGATCCAGAATAATGCGTGTCATAACCGAAAAAGCATCTGGCTCAGAAGAAAACAAAATAGACGGATTAACAGTATGACACACTAGCATCCGTATGGATACGTCATGACTAATAGCCAAGCCCATCAGTTTAAGAGCATCATTCCAACTAGACACCTTAAGGAGAAAATGGATATGAACAAACAGGAAATATATTGACGTAGAGAGAACGAATTCACGAAAAATCAGAAGAAACAAGACGCTAGTCGTGATTAACAGGTTTAATGACACAACTGCATAACAAATGTGATAATGACTATGTGGATAAAAAACACGTGAAGCAGCGAATCGCAAAACGTCAAATGTACACTAACGTATTTACAGCAAGATCAACAACCCAATGTTTGCCCTAGCATGGGAAGGCATATTTGATAAGCCCCAACTTAGAACGAAGCAAATGGATAGGGTTGATTCGTCTGCAATTATTAACTGGCTTTGATCATTGATGAAATAATTTCTCAAACTATTCATTAAACATTATCTAATGAAACAATATTATTTTGATTTTACTTTTCTTAAGTGATACTTCATCTATTTGCTATCCCATAAATTTGGTAAATGGAAGTAATGAAATGATGCACCACATTTTTTGTCAATTTTCATTATTGCCCGAAACAACGCGGATTGGTGTATAATTTCAATTTCCTCCCTTTTTTAACCAGTCTTTGGTAATGAGCTAAAATGATGGAACCAGATTAAGTTGTATTTTTATATTTCTGCAAAATAAGAGTACTAAATGTACAAGCGATAAATGTAAGTCAAGTGCCTTTTGTTTTACAAAGTAATAATGTAAAGCGAAATGAGTCTTTCTACATAGGACTAAGGACTCTGGAAATATTTAGCCTGTTATTAAGGTAGTAAAGTGGCGTTACACTAAAGAATCGTGAACTCAGATGAATATTGTTTATTATCCTAATTTTGGGAGAATTGTTCTAAATATCCAAGGTTAAAGTACACTGCATAGTGGAACCGGAATCATGATTTCAAAAAGTGAGCTGATAATCTCTCCATTAAACACTATTACCTGCTACTGGTAAGTAGAAAATAGTAAAGCGCTTACAGAATAAAAACTGGTGATGCATCTCTACAAGTTTACAAGGTACATAACACTACTGCATATACTTAGTACTCGCTTTCAATTTAGAGAGATTCATGGTTTTAACAGTGCGAACTCATCGTTCTTTTTGTCCTTCCAATCCAGCATCCTTTAATATTTCCAACCACAATACTCTTCTCTCACTAACCAAGAAAACAAAAGAGCGGAAATAGAGGTGAAATTTTAAACAAAGTACTGAAGAAATGCTTTCAGGACAGTGTGAATATGGGCGACAATGCATCAAATTCCTTTTCGCCTCTGCCCGAGGTAAATAGTAGGAATTTTCATCTGATTTTCCCATTGAGTGGAAATATCTCGAAGGTAACACTTCCACTTTTCCCAAATCGTCCACTTTTCTCCAATATTAACACCGAATTGTCTACATTTCCCCCAAATTCGAGTGACCTTATAGTTTCCTCTAATTGTCGTGCTTCGATTTGGGCACCCGGGCAGTATCCCGGCCCTCACAAAATCGAGTGATTTATGTGGCGCAAATCCATTTGGTGCCTCCTTGTACCAATGTTTATGTGTTTAAATAAATAAATATGTCCAAGACCAATTCTTTTAAGAGCACAGTCCAGTATTACTATATCATTTGTTTTAAAATTAATGCGTCTATTCCCAGATTAATGTACAGATACTCCGAAACATTTCAGAGTTGAACATAATCAAAAGGAAATATGGGGGCACTCGAATTTCAGTTATATAGCAAGTCGCAAACAATGATATCCGGTATCAATGTAATGCGACAGATGATATTACTATGAAGAACACCAGTCAAAAACCTCGGCTGGAGGTTAGCTAGCTTACAGTTACCTTTATAGATTGAAGAGTTGGAAGTCTTAGATGCATATCTCCAGCAAAAAGGTAAATTTGCAAGTAAACTGACTAAGTTTACTGCTTGTTTACTACGTAGATGGCGATGAAAACTAGGCCGACGGATAATCATTCGAAAGCCTCAATCATACCAATTTTACCCTACCTAATAAAACCCGATTAGGCAATAAACTTCGCATTGATGGGGACGACCACAAAATTGAGTATTTTATAGTTTCGATTCTACAGCAGTATAATAGGTAATACTATATTTGTCTCTTATATGCAAGGTCCCTTAACATCTAAATTATTATTGTACAATGTTAATGAAAAAGTTGAGTGTCACCACTTAATTAGATGTAGCAAGTAGGCGTTAGTATCCACTAGTGTTTCGTTTAAACAAGAGGTTTCTTTGAAAGAAAAACAAACCTTGTACTAACTACCTTTTTTAGATTATGGTTGAAGATAACTCCGTCAGTCACAATAACGAAGTTTTACTGTCACATGAGCGTAAATATAATTGGCAACTACGCGTGCTTCATAGAAATCACGCTTCTGAATAATGTCAAGTGCGCAAAAATTTGTGGTAATCTTTACGGTTAACCCTAAAGAATTGAAGGTGAATTTCCTGGACGGAGCCAGAAAGGATTGCCCAGGACAGGGTTGGATGGAGAATGCTGGTGAGCAGCCTATGCTCCTTCACGAGGAGTAACAGGCGTAAGTAAGTAAGTAAGTAAGTAAGTAAGTAAGTTCTTGAATAGACAAGACATGGGAAGAAGGTTCACCAATTTACACGGAAACTTAACTACCCGATGTGTTAATTGTCGAGAAAAGTAGATAATTTGAAAACGGTAAGTATCAACTCCGTACTATTTACCTCGGACAGAGGCAAAAGAAAATTTGATGCATTGTCGCCTATATCTACACTGACCTCTCTGGAAGAAATTCTTCAGTATTTTCAAACAGTTCGTCTTTATTTTATCTTCACAATCTGCTTGGAATGTGTTATTGTTAATCATTAAAATAAGACAGTATGAGTAACTGTATCCTTACCTTATCCCCAGAAAAACAAATGATAACCCCGTGAACATTGAGAAACTCTGGTGACTTGCTAAGAGCACATAATTTGTCTACGGATCGAATAATTATATCAGCTGAGTAGTATTTGCAATCGATTTTGAGCTCATACTTCGAATCACATATTTTAAGCACTTGAATTTGTCAAATTAGATTGGAATTTGTAACGTACAGTTGTCAAGCAATGTTCTCAAGTCACAGCCACTTTCCGAAACATCAATATATACGATCTCAGGTAAAGCCATCGAACGACCTTGAAATCTTCATATTATGCGTCGATGGTGACCAAACGCCAAACTCAAATAGTTCAGATTGTTTAAATGTTTGTGGATGGAATGAAAGCTTTCGCTTAATAGACTTCTGTGTCTAGTGGTAGTGGATCACCTTTAGACAGAAACCAAGGCATATTTATTGCTGAACGAATTCGGTACGTCATAATGAATTATTGTACTGAAACCTAAGGAATATGTCCGGTTTCCTACTGAAGGACGCCTGGGATATCACTTGAACTGCCTAATCCGGCAGCAAACTCCAGCATTCGACTACTTCCACGGAGCGGAAAGCGTGCCTACAGTCTGTTCTGCTACGTTGTGTCTCCAGCTTCGGGTCTTACCCCTTTAGTTTGTGTCGGGACTGAGATTAAGTGGGTATTTAAGACGATGACTGGGAGCTCTTAGGACACAATGAGTCGTCTCCAGGTCACCTACGAGACTTTAACACTGCAATGGATAAAGGCCTGGAGATTTGAAGCCTTTTATGTAAGGCTCGAATTTGAGTTCCCGAACTGATTTCGTGACCCACCTATGAATTAGTTCCAATTCATCCTCATACTTTTGGAGTGACGGAAGAAACACTATGTTTCCACGCAGTTAAAGATTAAGTGGAAAGTTCTGTCGTCGAACTGGCCAAAAATGCACTTCGACATGACTAGTTCAAGATTTGCTGGAAAGACATTTTTGCCGTAGTTAGTATAAGGCTTCAGATCATAGGGTACCAACACTCTCAAGTCTTGTTCAACTTGAGATACTTCCAGAGAGTAATTACTTGAGTTTTATGCGTAGTCTGCTACATGTCTTACATGGACTACTTTGTACTTTGAAGTGTTAAGTGTAAGTCCTTTGTTATCTACCTAACTGTGAAGTCGAGTCAGGTTTTCCTTACGTTATTCGCCCTCGTTGCAAACATCTCTCGAAAGTTTCACGTCATCAGCGAGACGTAACAAATAAGATAGTACTTGCTGAGTAAGGCTAATTATGCAAGTTAAGAAAATAAAAGGTTAACGCTACTTTCATCCCTTTCCAATTGTCCCTAAATAGTAGTTTCTTCTTTGAATAAATCTTGTAAGGTTCGAAACCCGCTTCTGAAAGCACTCTTGAAGTGTTTGAGTGTGACAGTATGTCAGAGGAAGACTGTATTGAACCTTTGTAATGCTGTTTCCTCAGTTGTCCAGTGCTTTTTTGTCTTCAGACTCAGCTAATCAACCACAAGCTGGTGATGTGAAACACAAATGACAATGTTTTCGAGAATATTCTTAATGAAGAATGCTGAGATGATATTTTAGTTCTGGAACAAAAGCGTGCTCCTAGAATTTCAAACTTCTTCAATATTAAATTCACCACGCGCTTCTCGAACACTTTCGAAACACTCCGCTAAACTGACTATCCCTTAGTAGTTCGAAACCGATATAGGAGATCACACGAATAAGGTAATAAGTAAAATAATTTGTTATCAATTCACAGTATGTTTTGGAAACACACTCTTCATTAAACATTTCGAAAACCATTTCTTTTGACTGATCCTAAGGCGGAGGGACAGAGGGGGAAGAGAGCATATTTTATGCCACTCAAACTGCTATTCCTTATTTAAGTGCCCACGCGTAATAATATCTTTCCTTTTGATGGTCGCTTCTTTGGTAGTCTCCCTTATTTAGTAGTCGCCATTTTTCTCGCGCTTTTTTGAACGGATATTCCATAACAGAGGGCCCATTCCATATGTGGTTTTACGATTCCTACCTAAAATACACAAGCATATGAAGCATAGACGCTCAGTACAACGTTGAATTTTCATGACCGAGTCTACAGACTTGAATATAACTTTCCATATGAGCTTTGTCATCACTAACCGTGTGTTGTGATAATCAGTGTGTGCCAATTATCAATGCGTTCTCAATAAACATTCCAGATAGTGTAATATAATATTATTCTGTGAGTACATTTTAAAGTGAACAGTTGACGCTGTATAACACTTCAACTGAGATCACGTGCCCAGAGACTCTTAAAAATATCCATTGATACAGATATCCCACCATGGTAGATAAAAACTGCAAGTTCATCCGGTATGTAGTCCCACCACCTTTTCCCCCTCGAAAAATCACAAAGACCAAGGTAGACAAACAGTCAGTACAGAGAAGAGAAAAGACCCTCACCAACCCAGGAAAAATCTCGACATGTATTCACAAACAAAGTGCCTATTTCAAAGATAGTCCATAAGCCTAATGCCGTCACACACTGATAAGGAAATAACTTCTCCAGTCGAATTACCAAGGCCAAGTATAGTGACGTTAGGCTAGGAGTGGCACCTGTAGTGTGGCGTCGAGTTACGTTTGCCTATGATCACCACTACAGGAAGACTACGTGCCAGTTAGACGATAAGATCCCCCGTAGGCCAAATATAAGAAGGCAGTTGGTAGCTGTAGTCGAGATATAGTTGTTGGCGATCTCGTGGTATCGAAAGAATGTCGAGATCGTGCCCGGTTACAAGTGTGGTTACTGAGCGTAACGGAATTCGTGCAAGGTCACAATCAACGGAAGAATTTATTTTCATGGTACAGTTAAACAAACACGTACAGTAAAACAATCCTTGGTACAATTGGTTATAATAATAATTGTTTCCATTACACTAATCGCGCTCTGTTGATAAAAGTAGGTCACAACACACCCGTGACACTGGACGACAAACAAGCATAGAAACCCATCTCACAAACAATCTGATCACCTAAATACCACTATATTCTCCTCAAAAACTGTAAAAAGAAGGCAGGGCACACCCCAGTCGCTGTCTAGTGACTGCTGTTAAAAATTTAAACTTACGAGCAATAAAAGTGATTACGTTCGAAATTTAGAAGAATATTAAAAAAACGAACTTTCCTAATTACCGTAAATCTTGAGATTGGTACATTCAGCAGCATTTCAGTTTGGTTTTTACCTCAAGGAACTGCGCTGTTCCTGGAAGAGTGTGAAAAAATATATTTGATACGGAGATCCACTACGGTGCTTTTCATGATACTCCATATCGATCCTCCCACTAAACAATCTTTGACCTATTTTCTAACTGTTCCGTGAACTTTTCAATAAAATAAACTCCGGCACAACTGATATCAAATCCTATATCATCATAAACCTTCTGCAACTGAGTTCTGAAAAGAGGATCTCCTGATACAACTTAGTTGTCTCAAGATAGCCCATACAATTTCAAAAAACAAGTGTCTTTATTTCCCATTGCTAAGGAATATCGAGGCAGGATGAAAAGGCTGTTTTGTACTGTCGTTCTACATCCATCACAATCCGAAATCAACTGCCTGTGAAAACCATCATTATACAAAATGTTGTAAAGTGTGCCTAGTCACTAATATAACCATCAGAACAAAAATTCCCAAAAAAGTCAGAAGCTTTCAGCACTATCAAGTTTCTGTATTTCTACGAACTCCTCGGTTCTCATATGGCCTTAAGAGCTAAAATTAGTGATCCATCAGAGTAGTTTAGCCACGGTCAACTGCAAGATAGCTGAAGACTGCCTGAATACTTCTGCAATTTCCGAGATAGTGTTTTAATGAATTGACTTTTGCAATATTATTTTCACTGATTATTCCTTTTTCAGCCTCCAATTAATCGAAACAACTGTAGGTTATCATAACACTAGTGACGGTCCTCTCACTCATTAGTCGCCTTTCACAACTAACAGCGATAACCTATAGGATTCTTCGCTGACTAAATATATATTTATTTAACTACATAAACATTGGTGCAAGGAGGTATCAAATAGATATGCACCACATTTCATTGTTCGACTTGCGTGAGGACTGGAATACTACCCAGGTGCACAAACCGAAACAAGGTTGACTAAATAAGCAAAAGCAGGTGATGAATTCCTACTCCGTAAATATAAAGTCCACGTTTCGCGCAAATAAAGTGTTTTATTCAAGATTTATCTCAGAATTTAGGCATAGAAGCCCCATTGTTCAGTGATAAGACGAGATTCATAACGATAGGAGTGATACTGGGAGAGCCCGAATAGTTGGAGAGTAAAATAAAACCACTATCCTACGGGTGTTACTAATGAGGGACGGAAAATATGGGAGAACGACAAATGTAAACCAGCAAGTAGCACTAGGATGTCTTCCATATCATCAGGGTTGGTGTTGTACTTTGGAAAAGTAGAAAACTTCTGGCTTTATCAATTCCTGATCGGGTTACGTAAGACAGGGTCAGATAATCATTCTACACATTTGCAACTGTATTGCGCGTAGGACCATTGACTAAGTAACAACAGTTCATACCTTAACAACTACTGACCCTCGAGTTCCTTACAACCGTGTCCAATTAGAAGACGGAGTCACTAAGCAGATACATCCCATATTGTGTAACAATCTAGTTCAATGAATCAACTCACATAAAAATACAGAGCAATTTCCCGAATACATGGACATAAATACGGAACTGTTTGCAGAACTATCGCACAAGTTAAAGGCCAATGATTAGTTAGGAATAACTCAAGTAAGATAAAAAAAAATAATAAAACAACGACCAGTGCCCAAACAGTAAGATTACAATCTGGAGAATATAAGAGTATAATAAGTTAAATGTCTGATAATTATACAATGATAACCACTAATTCTCCGTCCGATAGTTACACAAATTACAGCCCTCTCGATAGTCACTTCCACAGCAGCTGGCACTTTCAGCGGAGGATTAAAAGAATAGTTAGACCAAGCGATAGTAGTCCTGAACAATTAGTCCAGTTTTGGTTGTTAGTAATCAAGAAATTGTCATCATAAGTCCCCAGGTAGCTGACGTCTCGAAACGTGTCTTCGGTCACAAGATGTTCGAGCACATATCACCCAGTCATAGTCCAAACCCTTAATACTGAGCATATCGGGCTACAAATATCTCCTAACAGGAGTGAGGCACCAACAGTAGTCAAGTAGTGATTCAGGTGATGTTTGTCTATTAACTCCCGTGGCTAATACTGGGTGATGCGAGCTCCAATCACAGAGACACCAGTCCCCTCAAATTGGTACATACTTCTTGTTGGCAAGTAAAAACTAGTCTAAACCCTAGATCCATCCCTTTCATTAACCAACCAAAACCATAATATACTAGTGCTTCTAATCAATGAGCTACCAATTTGCATGATGAAAAAGCGAGATACCGTCGGGCAGTGGAGCTTACGCATGAGAAATACAGAAACACTGCATTCGTGATTACAAGAAACAGCAATCCCTATTGCGTCCGTTTATTATTATTGCTCAGTTAGGAGTTCTAAAATTAACAGTAGAAACACAGATGGAGCCTAAAACTGTAGGCAGTAAACTGCTAAATAACGATGAAAGACTCAGTTTACAGAATAGTGAATCAATTTGCATACAATGTGTATTTAAAAAATGAGGCAGGTATCTATAATCATATTTAAATTGTAATTGAATTCATACAATATGATACCACACTCTACGCATACTAACATTATCCTCTACTTACATTACAAAATACGATTTAATGAACGAACAATGACAATATATTGTAAATCATCAAGTGAAAAACAACCTGAATCTAAAAAACACCATCAAGACATAAGACCGAAATGCGTGTAAAAAAAATGAAATGAGCGCCAAAAATGAAATATAAAATTTTAGGGTTTAATGGTATACATAAATATATATAAAAGCAGTAATTATTGATGAAATAGAGAAATAGGTTCGAAAGCAATGTAAATGAAAAAAATAACATAACAATAGCTAAATCATGCTAAGATTATCAGATCTGAGAGTTTGATTCATTATCTATAAGACCTGTATGTTAGGCCGCCTTTATTTTCATAATTTATATTTCTTCATAGCCAATTTGACGGCGTCGACTACTGATAATAAAAGCGATTAAAGCAGCCGCTATCATAACCACCAATAAAACGCCGACAACAATAGGAATCACTTTAGTCGGTACATAATCGGCAGCACAAGAGGAAGCTAGAGGTAAAATGTTAAAAATTGATAATTATTGATGCATTTGATGTAAATATCTTACATAAGGGGTTGTTAGTTTGAGTAGACGTTTTACAATAAACATAAAGGCAATTTTCAGTTAGATTTTAATTCCATGAACGAAATAATTCAGGTTAAGACAGCGACATTACGGTCAGGGCACATTCCGCTAAAATAAATGTTGACCGTGAAGGGAATATATACAATTATTAATACATTAGGTTGTAAGAATAAAAACGTTCATCTACGATTGTGGACGTGAAGTAGTAGAGAAAGAATACAAAGAAATGCTAGATGATGCAATGACAGAATCACATCAAGCATAATATTTTGTGCACTAAAACAGAGAAACGTGCTTTGAAACTGTCATACAGTCATCATCATTGCTCAGTGATAAAGAAAAAGTTTCTGAAATGGATGCGATTGTCGAGAAACTATTTATGATCACATAAATGCCCTAAAAAGAAAAGACTTTTAAGTCATATGAATAAAATTCTATATTGAAGATGCCAGTAGCCAACCTGTAAATGTTTACTAATCCCGTAAAACTGGTATCTATTTTTCTTAAATTTCTTTTGTTAGGTATGATAAACTCTTCTCTTATAACACCAATATTATAATTGGCTATAATTGATGGGAAAAAAAATAGATCTTCAATATTGTCTATATAATTAAACTTAATGTAACCTTCTTTCCTTATACTACACAAAATAATAAGTTTGTTCTTGTGTTACTTTATGCATACCGAGCATAAATGTTGAAAGGTGGGAGACAATTATATATTATGACAACACCATAGTCACTAAATGAATAAAGACTAGATTAGTAACGTTTTAGAGAAATAGGATGAACTAGTCGATGAGGTTGTAAAGTCGCACTACAAGATACAATGTCATATACCTCGACATGTGATATGAACTGAAGTAGAGAATTAGGTTGGAGAAAAAAATAGCTAAGAATGAATAAACAAAGATCAGTCACAAGACCGTTAAATGACTGACGTGTGGTTGTATTTAGATACATCTATGAGTGTCCCAGTAAGCGATGGTTGACGACTTCTTGTGTAATCAATAAGGTTTACAATCGGCGTCCAACAATGGTGGTCTTTCTTGACTTAAAAGCAGCATTTGACTCGGTAGACCGCGAGATTCTGTGGCAGTGTCTGTCATTGGAAGGCATACCTCAGAAGTACGTAGACATTGTGAAGGCTATTTACTCGAAAACTACCAGTTGAGTCAGAGCTTATGGCGAACTGTCATCTGATTTTGCAACCTCAAGTGGTGTCCGGTAAGGCTGTCCATTGGACTTGGACCGATGCATATATGTGCCAGGTCCTACGTTGTAGCTGACTGACTGACTAAATCCGAAAAGAAAGACTGAACTCGTGGAATAACAGGTACAGTATAATCTAAAACTCTTGATCTCAGGGGAAACAAAGAGTGAATGTATTTGTATTATTGTGAACTATCTTGAACCATATCATCCAACGTCTTCAGTTACTGGTCATGGTAATTACGTAGAAAATGACAATTTGTATAGTAAAACCAAATTACATTGACTAAAGTTTTTAAACTAGAAGAAATAAATGGCTTGTGTAACCAATGTATTATGAGATTTATGGAATTTTTGCAATATAAAATGTGTATCTCAATTTTCTTGATATATCTTACCACTTGATTTTAAATTCATCATGGACAAGCTACCATTTCGAACGAAGCATAGTCTTTTTATTTGTTCACATGTTATTGATGAATAAATTATATATATCAACATTGAGTTCATATTTATTGCCCTGTGATATTTAACAGTACGCACGTAAAAAGTAAATCAAAGCCAGAATCTTCAATACAAACGTCAAGACAGTTCTACCATATGGAGCAGAAACTCGGAGAAATACTATAACTATCATCGAAAAAGTGCAAGTATTTATAAACAATTGTCTACGCAAGATACCATCAGCAACAACCTACTATAAGACAGAACAAACCAGCTTCCAACTGACGACGAAACTAGAAAAAGACGCTTGAAGTGGACAGGACATACATTGAGGAAATCATTAAACAGCATCACGAGGCAAGAGCTAACTTGGAATCTTGAAGGGAAGTTGAAAAGTGGGAGGCTGAAGAACACACTGTGTCGTGAATTGCAAACAGACATCAAAAGGATGAATAGCAACTGGAAAGAACTAGAAAGGATGGTCCAGGACAGAGTTGAATGGAGAATGCTGGTGGGCCACCTATGCTCCTCCACGAGGTGTAATAGGCATAATTAAGTACATAAAAGTAGTAATTATATATATAATTAAAGCAACAAATAAGGAAAATAAATGAAATTTTAAAAAATTTTCTCTAAATAATTTAATTAACTTACTTGGTCCAGTAAACGTATTATTAGAAACATCATTATTTCTGAATGCTTCAACTTGGAACTCACTAAATGTAAGTCGTACATTAGTTGAATTTGATGATTTATCTTTTAATTCATAGGTTTGTTCACTTAGACAAATAAACGATGTACCAATAGCACAAGAAAAAAGTGATTTATTCGTGGAAGCATTACGTGGACCTATCACCACCGACCCCCGAGAACAAAAACAAAAAAAGAAATATAATTTATAAACAATCACTTCTTATAAATGTAAAGTGATTAACCAAATATTATAAATACAATATATATAATTAAAACAAAGATTTTATGTATATTAGTTACCATGTTGATTGGTAATATGAATAATATCAGTATAGGGGTTGTGGAGATTGCTAAGTTTTTGATTGAGATCATGAATCAATTGATGTTAGACCACCGTTGGAAACCTTGAAGCACTGGACGGCCGTTTCGTCCTAGTACGGGACTCTTCAGCAGTGCGCATCCACGATCCCGCTCTCTGCGAGATTCGAACCCAGGACCTATCGGTCTCGCGCCAGGCGAGACACCATTGGATGCCGGCTCAGTGGTCTAGTTGGTTGAGCGCCTGGTGCGAGACTGATAGGTCCTGGGTTCGAATCTCGTGGGGTACGGGATCGTGGATGCGCACTGCTGAAGAGTCCCGTACTAGGACGAAGCGGCCGTCCAGCGCTTCAAGGTTTCCAACGGTGGTCTAACATCAATTGATTCATGATCTCAATCAATATGAATAATAATATTCAAGTAATTACTTGATATTAACACATAACAAATAATTAAACATACTATTGGAATAAAAATTGTATCATATTAAACATGTGAATATTATTAGTGAAATTCTTTTTTCTTAATATACACATATGTATTAATATCATTAGTAATATAATTTTGTTTGAATTATATATATATTCCTAGTAAGCTAATGTAGCAGCATATGAGTTAAAGAAATAAAATATGCATTTAATTAAAAAAAAGTATACAATGAGTTACATTAATTGTACAAACAACTACATATAAAAACTGCATAAAATTTGGAATTTTAAAATTCGTTAACATTAGTACTGTATTATCTTGATCTAATATATTTGAAACTTCACTTATTTTAAGTAAAGTTGACAGAGTGATTAGCAGTGAAATTTAGAACTTGCATTTTCTTCTAATCAAGATTCGTTCATCCATTCCAATTTTGATACTCAACTTATACTCGAATTCGGTACCTTTTGATTATTTTATTAATACGTAATAATAAGATATAAACATTATACCCATTGAACAAGTTAATGACTATCTGGTAGGCTCTTGCTTCTTATGAATTATATTTCCAATAAATTGACTCTTTTCTTTCCACAAAATCCAATGTTTCCACTCATTTGTTGTTCTGACTATAAAGTGTAGAACGATTTCAGCCAATACATACTTTTATCAGACCTGCTACATTGTTTATAAATGGCTGACAGGTAATATTCATTATATATACGTGATAAATTATTCACCGCTAGAAAATAATCAATTAAACTATTGTATAAATTAGAGTTCAGCACATACTAACTAAAACTGATGTCGAATTATGGTAGTATGCATATTTATATATGTACTGTCGGACATAAAGAGATCGTTGTGCTATATATATATATATATATATATATATATATATATATATATATATATATATATATATATATATATATATATATATATATATATATAAATTCATAAATCCAAATCAAAACATATGTTTATACCAATACTGTTCTAATGATGTAAATTCATTTGGACTTCGGTAAAACAACATCGACCAGTTTTTGTTAAGTAGTCAATTTTCAACAATTAATTTAATGCGTACAACCATACAATAACGAAAGATGTGAAACACAGTGATTATTTGTTTATAGACACAGTGTCACAGTATTGTTGTAAATGTTACCCAAACGTGTATAGAACTTATCCAATGTAATAAACAATGAAAATCGTTTATGTAATTTATGCACTAATTATCAGTATTTTCATATTCAGTCAACTAAAAAAACAGTTTAACTATATACATGATAATGAGAATAATCCTCAGTAGTTCGTTGAAATAAAATTCGTTTGTTGTATTGGGGGTATTGAGATTAGAAATTACTAGTTAGTATAAATGGGACCAATCCCAATCAGAATTCCCCTGATAAATGTAGACTATCCCTTCATAACAACTGTGAAACGACGAATTCGATCAAAATAATTTTTAACATAAAATTTCATGATCAAATGACATCCTAGTAAACTTGGGTAAGGTTTCAGGGATAATTTGTTTATACTTAAACAGATGACAGTCTAATTACAGCGGAGGCTAATTTGATAGAAGTATTCAGTGTTACTTTAAAAGTATGGTGAGGTTATGTGTCACAATCAGAATACGTCAAAAGTTTCTGTAAATTTAAGGCTGATATTAAATACTATATATTTTACTTAGGAAGTGCAAGAAAATTATCTATAGGGTCATGAAATTATACTGAATCACAAAATTAGACAGAATCAAAATAGAGGTTCATAAACTAGCGTTCATAGGAAGCCATCAGCCTTTATTTTAAGCTAGATCACCGCATATTGAATAAAAAGGCTTGATGAAATGTTGAAAAGTTCCATCTTACGTTTAAGAACAACGTAGCGGAAGTCTTATTCAGAATTATGTTTGATAACATTTTAAAACACCGAGTTGGATGGTCATTAACCTCCCATACAAGGAGCACCAAAATTCCTTAGCACAGTTATACGTTTATAAAATTTGTCATGGAAGTTCTACTCATTGTTTTCAAGTGTTAGGAGTGCTTTTACAAAAGTAAAGGCTAAAGTGGACATACGGTGCTTAAGACGAACTGGTGGACGTAAAGTGCACCTAAGTCAGTTGAAAAATCTGATTACAAACCAGTGATGAAAATGAATTCTAAAATTCCGAGAATGGATAGGTCACAAACACACTTTGGTCACCAGTTGGAGTCATCCCAATGTCTAGAAGTTTAGGGCCTCATGCTAAAAGCCTAGTGGTAAACTCTTAAATTTAGAATCCAAAGTAATAAGGACAGTTTTCACAATTAAGAGGGGATCAATCTTTAACGAGAGCGAGCTTAAGAATGAAGCTTTCTTTAGATACGATCACAGTAATTAATGCTAACAGAACTTTATCAGAACTACGTGATCCGCCAATACAACACTTGGTCTTGATAAACGTCATCTCCTAATTGCATCAGCTAAATTTATCAAAAGGACTAACTATTTTGAGATTAAGAAGCTAAATCTATAATGGAACGAGGGAAATTATGACAGCTGATCGATATATTGATTCTTACTATCAGATGGGAGCATTTATCGAGAAACAGATGATCTTTTATCACAGCAATTGAGAACTGAAGCTATTAAAAATTACTGATAATCAAAATTTAGATATATAGGGAGCTTCCTAAAAGTAATGGCTTTTGTAAGAGAAAAATAAATACTGTTTTTAGGAATTGGAGAGTAGAACGTTACAGTGAATTCAACAATAAAATCAAAGATTATTTCCAAAACTTTGTCCGGATCACACAAAAAAATAAATATACTTAGTATTTGATTAGCTTCTGTGATTTACTATGAATACCATACAAATTAATATCAGGTTATAAGATTACAATTAGTAGAGCTTTAACAAACTATATAATGAAGTAGACATTAAATTACACGAATTTTAAGGCAATACATAAAAATAAATTAAACAAATTTATGAGAAATAAAATGATGAAAATAATCCTCTGAAATAACTATTCTGGTGTTATTTTTTATAAGTACAATTCTCTAACAACAATAGTTTTGTCACATTAGATACTATCAGTATTAACTCCAACTAGAAAATCGGATTAACCCTAGTATGATTGATTTTCTCTAAAAATTCTTTCTTACTATCAAACACAACTGAATTTTAAGCGAGTATTCTTGTAGATTAATTTGTGATTCATATGATCTTGCATTTATTAGATGATCGATCACATCTGTATTAATCTGTATATTGACTATAAATTAACGCAAATAATAAATCAATTGTTTTTATCTGCACATTTTTGTAGGTAAATTTGAGTTTTACTGCTTGAAGAGCAAAGAAAGATCCAACTTTCAGTTGAGGAAGAAATTAAGAAAAAATACATCTCGCGGAAACCATTCAACTGTTTCACGAGAGAAACCCTAAATATAAATTATATGGACAGAGAAACAAAGCCGTGACAAACTACAGTTGTTTTGTGGACATTATTTCACTTAATTCAAGAATTGTAAGATACTAACATTTAGTTTCGTCTCCACGTTATTCTATAAACCATAAGCTTCAGTTTGATGCATGATTCACTGACATACCCATTTCTGTTCCAAAGCTATTGTAATTTAAACGTAACATTTAGTACTCTATTTTTTCTACCCTAATGCCCAGTTTCGACATAATTATATTTTTCTAATTGTTTGGCGTTGTGGCCACGTTAAACATCTATTTATTCATGTTTTTGCACTGATCTGAATTTGGAATAAAAAATAAACCGAGTATTGTTCCAGTTGACTTGTCTTCTATCTTGCTTGTCAACTGACCGGGTAATAGAATAGTTTTCGTCTCTCTACCTATGGTCTTCAGTCCCAATTCGGATTCACACATTTCCAGACCCAAGGTTAAACCAGATAGTCTATCGTGTCCGGACCTTAATCTAGATTGAGATAGTTGGCGGAATAAAACATGAAATACTATTGAAACTCGAGATCTTAGTCACCAGTCTTATGCAACGTAAAACATGACACATTTCTACATTGTTTCAAGATCTAGAGGAAGGTAAAGAATTAATGCATCTGCGTCAGTGACTGGTTTTGAAGCGTCACCCGACGTCTCTGGTTGTTTACCACGATTATCAGGCAAACGTAAGCAACAAACGTTCAAGTATGTTACGACTTAGTGTTCAGTCCATATATTTCATCCCGAGAAACAAAGGCGTATGAAACCAGTTATCCTAATGTAGCCTTGCATACTGGACAAAGTTGGCCAGTGAAGGTTACAAACCAACACTTAACTCGTCAAAGCCTGGTGAGGAAAGTGGAGAGTAGTATATGAACCATACATTGAGAGACCCGTCAGTAATTTTCACTTGTGGAGAACAAGCACATTTTAAAACAGAATACATTTACATAAATGTCTACTAAGTAGTGCTAATACCACTCAATAATGTTTTAGTCAGTAGTATTTCAGCCATTAAACCAATGGTTAACGTAAAGATGATGTAGTTACAAAACACTTCAAAACACTAGACATAAAGACTAGCAAGAATTATAATCAGTGTCGTAAATTGCTTAAATACCTTTAAGACACTTAGCTAAGACCTACAACTGACTCCGTAGACGCCCAAATTCGAGACAAACAGGCAGGATTCCGTAAGGATAGATCGTGTACAGACCAAATCGCAACTCTACGGACCATTATGGAACAATCAATTGAATGGAATTCATCACTCTACATCAACTTCATTGACTACGAGAAAGCATTTGATAGCGTGGACAGGACAACACTATAGAAGCTTCTTCAACACTACGGCATGCCTAAGAAAATAGTCAGTCAGTCAGCTACAACGTAGGACCAGGCACATATGTGCATCGGTCCAGGTTGCCATACCGCATCAGCACAACAAGATGAACACCGGATTCATAGCAGTGGTTAGGTCAAAGGTAGTAATATGTAAGAGAAAGATTGCATATAGAGATATAGTACAAGAAGAAAGAATTGGTTCGTAGAAAGAAAGATATGAAGCGATTTTAATCTCTTAGTTTAAGGGAAGACAGGGAGTGTATACACCGACGCCATTGTGATCGATTCTGAGCCATGTCACCAAGAGTCTCCAACCATTGGTTACGAAAGTCACGCGGACCCCAACCAAGTACTCTGCATCTACCAACATGGCTCAGACTAGAAGTTAGTGACTTTGTGGACTGATGCCACGTTTTAGTTTGGCCGCCCCTAACTTTCTTCCAACCATCTCCAACACCGGTTAGCCTTGCACGTCGTGGTAATCGGTATTCAGGCATACGTAACACGTGGCCCAACCATCTCAGTCGATGGAGATTCACAATCTCATCAACTGATTTACCATCATTCCCTAATACCCTGCGTCTAACCTCACTATTACTTACCTGGTGATCCCAGCAGACGCCAGCAATATTTCTAAGGCATCTGTGGTCAAATACTAGTAGCTTACGAGTGTCTTCTACTCTTAAAGACCATGTTTCGCTGCCGTAAAGTAAAACAGAACGGACTGCCGCGCAGTATGCCCGTCCCTTAATTGATAGACGGATATCTCGCCTTCGCCATAGGTGACGTAAGTTGACGAAGGCCAAACGAGCTTTTCGAATCCGTGCTGAGATTTCGTCCGATACCAACCCATTAGCGCTGATCAGACTTCCAAGTGAAGTTGTCAACGCGTTCGACTACTTCACTCCCTATCCTTAGTTCCGATGTTGACGCAGACCCGTCCTGAAGCAAAAACTTGCATTTAGAGGGAGAGAAGCGCATTACAAACATTCTGGCATTGTTGTTTAGTGCTACCAAAAGACTGCATTTTATCAGCATCTTAACCAAACAGGACTATGTCATCTGAGTATTCTAAGTCGATAAATGGACCTCCTGGTGGGAGATCAATGCCCGAAAATGCAGTCGATGAGAACGCTGTTTCCATCACTATGTCAATGATGAAGTTGAACGAAAATGGAGATAATGGACAGCCTTGACGGACACCACTTGAGGTTGCAAAATCAGATGACAGTTCGCCATAAGCTCTGACTCAACTGGTAGTTTTCGAGTAAATAGCCTTCACAATGTCTACGTACTTCTGAGGTACGCCTTTCAATGACAGACACTGCCACAGAATCTCGCGGTCTACCGAGTCAAATGCTGCTTTTAAGTCAAGAAAGACCACCATTGTCGGACGCCGACAAGTATGCCTGTGTTCTAGACCCTGAAGAATGGTGAGTATGTGGTCGATGCAGCCATGACCAAGTCTGAAGCCAGATCGATTCTCTCGTGTTTGCAGTTCACGAGTCCTTGTTAGGCGTCCGATAATTATCGAGGCTAGTATATTAGAAGCTATATTAGCTAAAGTAATCCGTCCATGGTTGTTACAGGATGATTTTAACCCTTTCTTATATACTGGAACGATCAATGATTGCGACCAGTGACATGGGATTACAAAATTTATAACCTACTACTGAAAAAATTTTAGTTCATAAAACGAAATGTCATAAGAAAACTAGATAATAAACTGACCCGATTTATCCAGCCAGTACAATAAGTATACATTAGTTAAACCATAATAACCAGGATGGGTCTCAGAGAAATTAAATGATATATTCCAATTGCCCTCAGAACCATTCGGTTTCCAACCCAAGTTTAAGAGGTTGTATTCTTTGCTAGTGGAATTGATGCATGCGCCGCTGGAGTTGATGCTTTTAGCATTTGTTGAATTAATGTAGGTTGTAAACACTGATTCTGATTGCTTAACAGCGTCCTAAAACAGCATTACATGAGCAATCAATTAGACACTTAAAATACTTGATATAGAACATGCATAAAGACGACATGGTGGTAAAATAATTGACGAAGACGCAACCTGAATCCAAACGGATACTAAATTATTTTATTTATTATTATTTGAACACATGAATATTGGTACAGAAGAGAGCCAATATATATGCGCCACACAAAACAATGAGAATTCGAAGAGAAATAGAAAAAAAACTAAGGAGCGCAAAAAGAAAAAGAGAACAATAACGAAGAGATTGGTGTAAGGTAGTGTGGTAGTAACGAGGGAACGGAAAGGTACAATCAGAAATCTTTCAGGTAAGGGAGACACAACCACTTTTTATGAAGAAAGTAAAAGAAGGTTACAGCAGGATCGCCACTGGCTTCTATTCTGAGACATATCTGATAACGTCTCTAGCCACTGTGTAGCACCATCTCAAGGACCCCAACCAGAGAGCCATGAAGGACCGACAGAAGCCAGTCCTTTGCAGCTTTCTTTCATACCACGACACCATGTCATGCACTGACCACCTCTCCGCTTCTTCCAACCAGTCTCAGCATCGGCAAATAATACACGGCGTGGAATTATCTGGGACGACATTCGTAGAACATGTCCAAGCCACCGAAGTCGGTGTTTCAAGATGGTGACACCAATTGAATTATCATCTCTGTGCCCGAACACACGATGCCAAACCTCTGCATTACTGACATGGTGTTGCCACTGAATGTCAGAAATCCTTCGGAGACAGCGATGATCGAACACAGAGAGTCGTCTAACGTCCTCAGCTCGGAGAGAGACCAGGTTTCACAAGCATAGAGCAAGACTGCTCTCACCGACGCGTTGTAGATCCGACCTTTTACAGCCAGACTAACATCACGAAGGCGCCAAAGATGGCCCAGATTGGCATAAGCCGCTCTGGTTCTCACTATACGTGCACTGATCTTATCACTCACACCCCCACCAGCACTTATGCAGCTACCGAGATACACGAACTTCTTGACTACTATCTGTTCACCATCCAGAGTGAGTACAGGATTAGAATCCTACCAGTCTTGTAGAAGTACTTTGCACTTCGAAGGTGCAACGCACATACCATACTTACGGACACTGATTGCCAACTGATTAAGTGCGGATTGCATGCCTTGGGCATTATCGCACAGTAAGACAATATCATCCGCATACTCAAGGTCGAGAAGTCTTTCTCCAGGCAACAGATCCACACCATCATTACTTACATTCATCAGAGCTGTTTCCAGAATGTCATCGATGGCAAAGTTGGAGAGGAATGGTGAGATTGGGCAACCCTGCCTAACCCCACTGCTCGAATGGAACAATGGAGAGAGGTGGTTGTATGCCCTCACTCTGCCTGAGGTGTTTGTATATAGGGCTTTTAGGATGTTAATAAACTTCTCAGGCACACCCTTCTTCAATAGACAATCCCAGAGAACAGTCCTGTCCAACGAATCGAAGGCAGCCCTGATGTCAAGAAACACTACGATTGTTGACCTTTGATAAGTATGGCGGTGTTCTAACATTTGGCGGAGGGTGAAGATATGATCAATATATCCTCGACCGGAACGAAACCCAGCCTGCTCCTCGCGAGTCAATCTTTCTCGAGTTTTGAACAACCTACGAAGTATGACGGAAGCCAATAGCTTGGACGCAATCGGAAGTAGACTTATCCCTCGATAGTTGTTACAGGAACGGGGTGAACCCTTTTAAAGATAAGGACAACTATCGACTCATTCCACGACGTTGGTACACTCTCTAGTTCCCAGACCTTTGTAAACAACGTCGTCAATTCCTTAGTCAAAAAGTCACCACCATCTTTAAAAAGAGCCGGAGGTAAGTCATCTGGGCCAGGTGATTTGTAGCGCCTCAAGAGCTGGAGTTCCTTGCGGACTTCCGCCTCATTTGGTGGATCAGTCGTCACCGGCCATGGAGGGCAGGACAGTCTGACCGATGTTGCCGGAGCAGCGGGCCAGTTGAACTGCCCTTCGAAAAATTCTGCCCATCGTCCAAGACGTCGATGGATGTTAGTGATTGGCATCCCATCATCCTCGCAGATTGTTTCACTCACACTAGACTTCTTGCTGCCAGTGGCTCGGATGGATTGGAAGAGCTTCCGGTAGTTACCAGATGCAGCTGCTGCTTCCAGCTCATTAGCACGCTCCGACCACCATCAGGCTTCTCGGTCCTTACGCAAGCTTTGCCCAATTTCCTTACGTAACATCCTTCGTTTATGGTCAAACTCACGGTCACTCGGAGTAGACCGACGGGCTTCGATGAGTTGTAAGGAACCTGAAGAAACCCAGTGCTTATAAGCGGGACGTTTCGCAAACCCACAACTGACTGTACCCGCCATTTTCATGGCGTCATGCAATTGCAACCAATGCTCATCTATACTTTTCGGTGGAGCGGTAGCTAGCCTAGAGGCTAGCTCGGTTCGATACTTACTTGCAACAGAAGTTGCAACCAGCTTGCTGATATCAATCCGTTGATGGCGGTCACTTCGTTGTCCACTGAAAAGTAAGGTAAGATTGGCGCAGACCAAAGCATGGTCAGAGTCCAGATAGGTACTCCAAAAGGAGCGGCAGTCTTGTACACAGCCACGCCAGCGGTAGCTGATCGCGATGTGATCAATCTGAGTCCAGGCTTGAGATGCAGAGGGAGGACGCCAGGTGGCACATCGGCGATGACTGTGCCGAAAGTTAGTGCTAGCCAGAAACAGGTTGTGGTCTGTGCGCAGTTACAGTAGACGGTCCCCGTTATCTGACCTGCGACCAACGAGTCCCCATCGGCCACCTAAACGACTCTCTTCTGTGCCTAGACGCCCGACCTGAGCATTCAAGTCTCCGGCTAGTACTACAATATCTGTCGAACGCACTTTCTGGAGAACAGATAACTGGTGGTAAAACTCATCCTTGATTGCATCCGGGCTGCAATCTGTCGGGGCATAGGCGGAGATGACAAAAAGACATCGTTTCTCACGCCAATTTCTTCTCACTTTGATGGAACTTTCCAATCCAACAGCACATAACCGACTGTTAATGGGGATCCAATCGATTAGTGCCGCCTCAGCTCTAGCGCTTAGTGCGACACCAACGCCAGCAAGACCAGTCGAAGATGCCACAGGGTCCCCGGATAAACGCACGTAAAACAAGCTTTTCGAAGCGACAGATGGAGATCGAATTTGTAGTACTTCGCTAGAGTCTTGAATACGGGTCTCGGATAGACAACAAACATCAATATTAAGACTTTCCAAAGACATAGCCAGCCCTATCTGTTGTCCGACCTGCATAAATGTGCGAACGTTGAAGGCAGCCAGTTTGAATGGTGCACGTGGTTTCAGAAAAACTGCTTCAGTCCTCGTATTCGGTGGTAACATACAATTTTCAACCGGACAGTGACTCGAGAACGTTTAGATACAGTCGAATTTCCACCAAAGACGAGCCGCTGTATGAGTATAAAAGAGGGTGAATAATGTGGAAAATAATAATAAGAAGAAGAAGAATAACAATAATAATGACAATAATAGTAATAATAATAATAGTATTAATAATGACAATAATTGTAATGATAATAATTTGAATCAATTGATTGTTTTTCGAAGCGAGAAAAGTAATTTCCATAGACATACAGAGTTCATCATTTGTGTGTGGGCTGTGATACTGCCCAGGTGCCCAAACCGAAGCAGGTGGTTTTCTTAGGGGGCCACACCCCGAGCCTTCGACCTGAAGGTCTAATCCACAAGGCAGTGGAGCATCGTAAGGAGATGCAATCCCATGGAAGCCGGTGACCAACGATTGGTTCATACGCCATTTGTTCCCGCAGGATACTGGAGCCCATGTGCACCATTGGTTTGTGATCCGGTTAAAGCGCCGGACATTCGCTTTTCGTCCTCTCATTTTCGTAAACAACACCCCCGCCACGAGAAGGCAATGAGTAGGACTTCCCTGTCAGAGGCTGTATACGCGCGGCCGTGTGAGAGTATTTCGAGTGGGAGAGCGGACTCTCCTCACTCTCGGCCGTACCAGGGCAAATGAAAGAAACTACCGAATAACATTACACACTGAAAACCCCTACATTTATCCAACAACCTTAGTGGACATGGCGTTAAGAAACAACGCGGATTCGGACGACAGTTAGTCCACTGTAAAATGTGCGCCTTCTCACTACTTTGGTTAGTTGCAAACATTAATTATTCCCTTGCAGATGATTTCAGTTGTGCTTTAGACTTGGTCAACTCGTCCACCAAGTTGTATATTGTCACTCGCAGGATGGGAACACCGCACCAATGCACACAGAAAAGCCCAGACGGTAAATCAGTTATTGTTTCTGATTTTCTACAGGAGTAATTAAACGCCAGCCAGATTACTTGTATGACTCTATCGACTTGGATGTCGAGAAAATGCAAGCTGGGTACGGTTGGATGGAGTATCCTCAAGTTAGGCTGTTCGAAACACCAACTTCTCCAATTGTCAAGTAAATCTGTTATCTGCATAACTGTGTATGAATTAATTTAACCGAAGTAAAGTATTCGCCGTCAGTCAGTATCTCAACACCTAATAACATTGCAATCTATGGTAAGTTTTATTTGAAATATTCTGAAGTCTTGAAGATTATCAAAAACAAATGCAAAAATAAAAAAACTGTCGGTTGAGGTTGTGAGTAGTCTGCAAACATGAGTTAAATGATGCTATTGTTGCAAACACCAACAACAAAACATCAGTCAAAACAATTTAGCGGAGGACTAGCTGGCTTAAATTCCCCTTTGTCAACTGAAGACGAATTGCAAGCTTTAGATATGTTTATTTAGTAAGAAGCAGCAAGGAATAAATTTGTAAGTAGGCAGATTTAGTTTAGTTTATTTACTATTTAGATGGCGATGATTACTAGGCTGATGGATCGCGATCCGAAAACGTCCCTCAGGTCTGTATTATCATACCTGATCAAGCCGGAATCGGTAATGAACTTTACGTTGATGAGTACTGCTACAGAAAGGAGCATTACGAAGTACGTATTCCATAATGCTATATGAAGCAAGACTACATTCTAGTTTACGTTATTTAAAAGATGTGTTAACATCACAATTTCTATCGTTCAACGTCAGCGAGAAAGAATTTGGAAACATAAACGATTTGGCTACCCGAAGGTTCTTTCATGATACGAGGGATAAAGTGAACAAGCGTTATTATCGAAAGATAATGTAAATGTGATTTAGGTCGTGAAAATGCACTTTCGTTTTTAGGTGCCGTCATCTGTTTGCAATACCATGTTGGATAATAAATTTTAATATAAACATTTTACAAAAATATCCATAATTGTCAATTCCGGTTTTGTTTTAGGATTCAAGTAATTAAAACGCTGCTTACCACCGAAAATACTATTATTGTGCAAGTTACATTTAGTGTAAATATTTTTTTGCTAAATATCCTTTAAACCCGTACTAAGCTTTTCATATGGATCGAGTACGTCGAAAATAACTAGATGTAGCGGGTAAACGTTGGTGTGCATGAGTATCTCAGTATCTAAGAAGTTTTCTTTATACATGAAGCTCTCACTAACTTTTTAGATTACGGTTGAAGACAACTTTTTCTGTCATTTTAATGTGGGCATTTTGCTGTTCCCTCTATGTAAATGATCTTGACAACTATATATGTGAAAATCGTTAATGAATTGTCCTCACTAAACTCATTATGCTGATTACTGTCGAACGCGCATATAATTTGTTTGACATAGGGAATTAGATGTTGACTTCCGAAGTATACAGCAAACTAGTACGTGGCTTTTTGCTGAAAACTACCTATTTCACTTGTTGATACTGTGAAAGATCAGATAACTAGGTGTTAATTTGGGGGGGGAAGAAGGCAATTTGGTGCTAATTTGGGGGAAACGTAGACATTTAGCGGGAAAATTTCGGGAGAGATCACACTACTAACCCTGAGCTGTGGAGAAAGGTGACATACTGATACATTTTCGCCTGCATCTACACTGACTCCTGTTAAGGATTCTATCCGAAATCAGCCTTTATTTCCCTTTTAGTTCGCTTGGATCAGTACAGCATTTATGGAACCCCACAGAAGCCCAGAATGAGTAGAGAAACGCACATATCCACAAGAGTTTGAAAACGGAGAGTTCCGCATATTACCGTTTTAACAGAGTGGAGTTAATAATCTTCCCAAAAAGAACTAAAAAGCTCCTAGTCACAGTAAAACCACCGACATCGAAAAGAGTATTAGTATTAATTCATACGGATTTTAAGAATCATATACGATGAAAACAAAACAAGACAGGGGAACTTACTGATTTTGATATGTGAATCTTCATGATAGCTGATAATAGCAAGCAACCATTTACACTAAAAGTAATAGGGTTAGCTGTGGCAGGTTCATTGATTTTTTTTCTAGCAAGCGCTACAGAACCAGACAAACATACAATGAAACATAACAGTGTAGAACGCATATCTAGCAAACAATAACTGTACGCCCAGGAATCGTAAATTTTCGTAACTACCGCGTGTTGTGTGCAAATATCTCTATTACCATTCGTTGATTCAAATGGTTAAATGGTTCAGATGGTTCCGGACAGAATAGAAGTAAGTTTCGCATAATGGGCCTCCGTGTCTGGTAGTAGTGGATCACAGATACCTCTAGAAAATGACCAAGGTACATTACTGATAAAAGAGGAAAACGAAAATAAGTTGATAAATCATAGTGAAATACTGTCCTTAAAACCTAAAAATATATCATGTTTCGTCTTAAATGACTTCGAAAGTCGACTAGACTAGCTTGATCAGAAGCCAATTCCAACATCAGACTACTTTGAAGGAGTTGAAGGTGTGTCTACAGTCCGTTCTGTTGTGTTGTGTCTCTAGTTTCTGTGTGTTACTCCTTAGATTTGTGTTGGAGATAAACTTAAGTAGGTGTTTAAGGGGATGCCCAGAACTATTTAGGATGCTGTAAGCCATTAGATCACCTCTAATACGCCTGTACTCTAATGAGTAAATGTTGAGTGATCAGAGGCGCTCTTCATAAGGTTTGAATTTGAGTCCACGAAATAATTTTTAGCTCGCCGTGGGATACGCTCCAGAGTGTCCTTATCCTTGTGGAGTGAGGGAGGAAATACTGTGGTTCCGTACTCCAAATGGGGACTAATGAAACTGTTGGAGATTATCTGGAAAGTTCTTCCGTCAAACTGGCCAAAAATGCTCTTCAACGTTACCAGTACAAGGTTTGCTCGGGAGGCAGTTTTGTCATAGTTAGTATAAGACTTCAGACCATAGGGTACCAACACTCTTAAATCTTTCTCAACCTGGGATACTTCTAGAGAGGAGCTTTCTAAGTTGTAACTGTAGTCTGCAACATGTCTCAGATGGACTACTATACACTTTGAAGTGTTAGATGTAAGACCGTTGTCATCTACCTAACTTTGGAGACGAGTCAGATCATCCTGAGGTACCAGTTTATCCCTTTGGTTTCGTACTTTTCTCCAGAATGTCGCATAGTCAGTGAAAATTCATAAATCTGACTATGCCTGATGTGGAAGATCGTTTGCATAAATCAAGAAAAAGAAGAGGTCCTAGTATTGTACCCTGAGGGAACTCACTAACACATTTCATTGCCTGAGAGAAAGTAAAGTTAACATTGACCTTAAAATGTCGATCTTTTAGAGATGATGTAACGGAAAGAAAACGCAGGAAATCCCTCCACAGGATTTTTGTTGGACAGTACTGTCATTTATTTGTTTCTTCTCTCTGTCGTGTATTTTAACCTTTGTTCAGATCTCCGTGTTCTTCAGTCTTCCTCGCCTGAACTTTTATTATGTGATTTTGACTAAAGACTTGCCTGATTTTCGACTGCATGTTGCCGGACTGTTGACAGTAAAACCGTGCTTGACTAAGCACAAGGTCACGGCGTGGTTCAGTGTAGGACTGCTAACCATTGACTCTCTGTTTGGGAGGATCGCTGGAATCCCGGTAAATAGATATCTGATCCCACCTTGTTGAGAATATTTTTATTGATTCTCAGGTATTGAACTCTTTTGCAGTGACTGTTTCTTCTGTTCTTTAGCACGCTACTTCGTGTTGGAAAAGCCTTTGACTGTATAGCACAGACGATCCTCGATATGTTGATAGCCTATCAAATATATCTTCGAACCTCCTCGCTTCTGTCATTTGATTTCACTTGGTGGATGAGATTCATATTAGAATGTGTTACTGGTTAAAGTGTTGTCAAACTCCGAATACCTGCGGCATCTTCATTGGTGAGCCCGACGTGGTCTAATACACCAAATCGTAAACTGTGAGTCTGTTCCTTTTTGGGATTCTATATATCATTGCCTTAGTTTAATTTTTTATACATTGTGATATTTTTTTAGTGCTTTTCGGATACATATATTTTTCCCACGTTCGTTCTCGTACTTCATATCTCACTATGACTGAACAGACACCCAAAGTACTTAAGCTGAAGACTATGTCCCCACCTTCGTTCCAACTGATGCCCTTCTGGCCAGACAACAACGAAGCCTGGTTTTGCTACGCAGAAGCCAACTTCTCCGAGCACGGCGTGATCACACACGTCCACGATTCCTCGCAGTGGTCAAGGCACTACCGCGCGAATCCAACAGGTACGTAACACCTAGTATGTTTACTAGTGATGTTTCTGAACCTTACGAAACACTGAAACGTTCTACCCCTAGATGCGGAGACTTAATTGATAGACAAAGGTCAGAACAACACCTTAACAACATCGACCTGCAGCACGGTTCTGCGACGGACATGCTGCAACGAATGAGATAGGTTACCGGCCAAAGAACCTTCGATGATAGCCTACGTTAACAACCTTTTTCATCTAACCTTCCTCAACAGGTGCAAGTTGTGCTTGTCTCGTTTCAGAACAACGCCTTAGACGAACTGGCTGCATCTGCCCACCGCATTTTAGAAATCACCAAATCTTCTAATACCGAGGTATTTTCAGTCAAAGAAAAGCCTCAAACGACTCAGAATGACATAACCGAGTTATGTCATACACTTACACGTTACCTTAATTTTCGTAACGACCGTAAGCGATCACACACCCCACGTAGAAGTACTTCACGTAAACGATCTGTCTCTAGACCACGACAGACGGATAATCCCGACTGGTGCTGGTATCATGCCCAGTATGGAAACTCTTCCAGAAATTGCAGAATACCCTGCAATTTTCCCATCTCGAAACAGACCGACACGAAAAACAATTAGGGAAACTTCCAAGCCGGCACGCGTTAACGGCAAACGTACCCGGCGAACATAGCCGTCTGTTATATGTCACAGATGTCACAACGAGAGTTCAATACTGGCGCAGAAGTTAGCGTTCTCCCTGCAAATTCTAACGACCGGCTTCATGAATGGGTTTCTAATCTACAGGTGGCAAAGGGAAAGCCTATCGCCACATACAGTAAAAGGTACGTTTACCTTAACGTGGGTTTACTCAAGCCCATACACTGGATCTTCGTTAATGCAGATGTTTCTATGCCAATCATTGGTATGGACCTTCTACAACACCATAATCTATTCATCGATACGCGCAAACGGAGGCTAGTAGACGGAAACACTAATTTATCCGTTTGCGTAACTTCTTTTTCTGGTTGCAGATTATTCCCAGTCATAATTAAGCACACAACAGATCCATTTTTATCAACAATTACTCGATATGTATTGTGGGATATACGAAACGCAACCGAAATTGCTGTGTGTAACCAGCGATGTTACACATCACATCACGACTACAGGACCACCTGTATTCTCGAAAGCACGCCGACTGTCTCCCGAAAAGCTAAGGTTGACCAAAAACGAATTTGACCACATGGCAGGCATAGTCATCATACGATCGTCAAATAGCCCATATGCATCTCCGTTGCACATGGTCCCTAAAAAGGACAGCAACGATTGGCGTCCAACTGGTGACTATCGACGATTGAATGTGAAAACCATTCCCGATCGTTACTCGTTGCCTCATATTCACGATTCGACAGCTACTTTGAAAGGTACAACTGTCTTTTCGAAAATCGACTTGGTTAAAGCGTATAACCAAATCCCTTAGGCTACTGACGATATTCCGAAAACAGCTATCATAACTCCTTTCGGACTCTACGAATTTTCGCGAATGCCTTTCGGTCTAAGAAACGCTGCACAAGCATTCCAAAGGTTCATAGATGACGTTTTTCGAGGTCTCAACTTTGTACATGCGTGTGTTGACGACTGTCTAATGGCAAGTCCGGACAGCGAATCGCATCTCAATCATCTGGATCTTGTTTTCGAACGACTACAAAAACATAGCATTACTGTAAACATTCAGAAATGCCGAATCCGAACCGACTCATTAGATTTTCTAGGACATACTATCAGTGCTCAAGGCATTCGACCCCTTAGAGCCAAAGTGGCGGCCATTATGGATTACCCAGAACCGACCACCATCAAGCAACTAGGAACGTTTAACGGCCTTATAAGTTTCTATAGACGTTTCATACCGAAATGCGCATTACTTATGAAGCCTCTTACCGATCAACTTCGTGGAAATGCAAAATCCATCAATCTGGACGACACCGCACGAAAAGCATTCTCCACAGTTAAGGAACTGATCTCTAAAGCAACAATGCTCGCACATCAGGACACCCGAGCACCCATTAGCATCTCAGTAGACGCATCCGACTCGGCAATCGGAGGAGTCTTACAACAATGGGTTAACAACTCCGGGCAACCCTTGGCATTTTCCTCTAGACGGTTGCTAGACACCGAATCGAGGTACAGCACATTCGGTAGGGTACTTCTAGCTATGTGTTGTGCTGTACGACATTTCCAACACTACATCGAAGGTCGTGAATTCACTCTTTTCACGGACCATAAACCGCTCACCTTCTCTCTAAGCTCTCCTTCAGACAAGTACTCTCCCCGTGAGTCTCGACAACTGGAATACATTTCGCAGTTTACCTCAGACTTTCGACACATCTCTGGGGCAAACAATGTAGTCGCAAACGCCTTGTCTCGCATGACTTCCTTGAACAGTTTCCAAGGAATCGACCTTCTTAAACTCGCCCAGCTTCAAAAAGAAGACACTGATCTTCAACACGAGTTATCGTCTACAACTCTCAAGCTATACATCAAACAGATGGGAACAGGTAAGGAAACCTTATTTTGTGACACATCTACAGGTAGGGATCGCCCAATCGTGCCGAAACATTATCGACCCAATGTCTTCAATACGTTGCACAAACTTTCTCATCCAGGTGTTTGTGCAACAATCAAGCTTATAGAAGAACGGTTTTGCTGGCCTGGCATGAATAAAGACGTGAGGGAGTGGGCACGCTCCTGTGTAAGCTGCCAAAAATCTAGGGTCATCAGACACAATAAATGTCCCTTAGGCTCATTTAAAACTCCCGACGCTCGTTTAGAACATGTTCATCTGGATTTCGTGGGACCTTTACCAGATTCAAATGGATACTCTTATCTTTTAACCTGCGTAGACCGTTTCACTCGATGGCCAGAAGCAATACCTATCAAGGACATCACTGTCAAAACAGTGGCTCGCACCTTCGTCGAACGATGGGTAGCAAACTTCGGCTACCCTTCAACCATCACTACAGACCGCGGACGTCAGTTTGAATCCGAACTTTTCCGTTGTCTGACCACACTTTTAGAAATCACTCGTTTCCGAACGACTGCCTACCACCCACAAGCAAACGGGTTGGTAGAACGTTTTCACCGACAACTAAAGGCTTCACTATCAGCTGCAAACGTTTCACAGTGGACCGACGCTCTACCACTCGTCTTACTAGGTATTCGCAATGCAGTGAGAGCTGACATTGGATACACTGCAGCTCAACTCGTTTATGGAACGACACTTCGACTTCCAGGAGAATTCGTGGATCCTTCGTCCTCTTCAATGAGCATGGATCTAATCTCTTGCACGAACAAGCTTACAAACACAATGCGTTCAGTTAAACCTGTTTCCACTCGACCGCAATCAACTGATGTTTTCGTTCAACCTGAATTACGATATAGTACACACGTCTTCGTACGTCGAGACTCTATCTACGACCTTTCGAATCAGCATAGGAAGGACCTTTCAAAGTTCTTTAACGCGAACCTAAGTACTATATAATCTATTAGGACGGAACCAACGACAGCATCAGCATCGATCGCCTCAAAGCATCGTATTTAGAAGGTAATCCTATCTACGTCGATTTTCCTTTGGTAAAATCGAACGACGCGACTCCAACACTTATAATACCTCATCCGACAACCAACACGCACGATGATACTTCGATAGTATCTGAAAATAAACATAAAACAACGCGTTCTGGAAGAAGAGTAAGATTTCCAGAACATTTAAATGACTATTGCACGCAAGACACCAGTTAACATTTTGTTTCATCTCGATTTTTCCATGGCATTATATATAGTATAAAAAAATCAATTTTTATATGCTTATATTTATATGTATTTATTATTTTGTTAATATTTTTACCAAAAAATATTTTTAAAAAAACGTGGCTGGCCACGCCTTAGGGTTGGCACTTCTCCACTAGGAGGGAGTGATCTGTAGCGGTAAATAAATTTCCAAAATAAATAGCTCTGTAAGTTTTCGACATTGGATGCTGACCACATTAGTTTTAGTGGACTCACCTAGCTGAAGGCGCTCGGTCATGCATCCGCACCAGATCACGAGTGAGAACGCCGTGCTCAACAACCCCTGCAATCGCTAGCCAGATTAGATCAGATGATCCTCGATATGTTACTATTATTATTCACAAACATCTTATGGGTACATAAGTGTTGTGAAGAAACAATTTCGGGTTTCCTCAAAAAATGCAATAATACACAATTTTCAATAATGTTAGCATTATACTTGCCATATTTTTAAAAAAATTAGAGTAATAATAGTAGAATATTAATAATAATATATCGGGTCTGTGTAATTGAGAAGAAAATTGAATTGAGTTTAAAGAAGGAAATGGAGAAAATTAGGGAATAAAAATGAAGGAGACATGAAATACGCAAACAGCTTAATTGGCGTGTTTATGAACATAAAACAAGAACAAACGACTATGTATATATTGTCAAATTAGTAACAAAAAATAACTAAGGAAAAACAACTGATTATTGTAGTAAGATATGACGCTAGAATAAGTGTTTGTGCAGTCATAGTTTGGAGTGATGCGATGAAAGTTACAATTAAATGAAAAAGATAATAAAATATCAATATGTATGAGTCATATATGCATAGTGAAGATAAAACAGGTCTGAGAAGTTAATTTAAGTGTAACACAAGTTATTGTCTTAATTACAAACTTCGTAATATTAAGAATATTTATTTAGAGAGAAAGAAGAGAGAAAAGAAGTGAACACCTAGTGAAAAGTTTCATCCATGATAAGAATTATAATTGCGTAATTAATATCAACCTCAGAAGGAAACCAACAACTTAGAATAATAAAATAAAAATCCTTTAATGCACTCGGATGAATACATTCCGATTTATGTAATAGTATACAGAGTGAAACCGGATATTAGTATAAATATTTGTGCAATAATAATTGAGAATGATGCTATAAAAGTCACAATTAATTTCAAAGGATAGTCAGGAATTAAATATGTTAAGAAGGATAAGAAGATACAAAAGGAATATCTAATGTGTCGGGGGAACAATAATGATATTAATAACAGCAATAATTATAGACACGAACATAAGCAGACTTCATATATTAAGATAAATAGAAATAAAATAAAGTAGACGTGAAAAGATTTAAAGGTTTTGTTTTGCTTTTCAGGCAATTAAATGAATGACGGACCTTGTTTGTATAAATCATTGTTGAATACATTGATATTCAATAGGTGAAATAATCCACTTTCGGAAAGAAAATCATCAAGCAGACTTTTGAACCGGGTTGTAGTTTCACTGCAACAGAGGTTCACTGGCAGTCTGTTACACATGGTTGAGTAGCGAATGAGGAAAAAATTCTGACGTAAGTTTGTGTAGGTTCTCGGAATCGCTAGAATATTCTCCTTTTGCGTAGATTGTGGGATGATATCATAAGGTGTGGATACCGAAGAGTAGGAAATACCGTTAATAAGCCGGTAGATAAAGGCAAGATTTAATTTGATACGTCTGATCCAAAGAGGCTCTAAGTTGAGTTGTTGACATCTTTGGTGATAGTCATTGTTATCGGAATACCGCAGAACAGCCTTGGTGAACTTTCTTTGAAAACCTTCAATTTTGATCAGGTCATTATGTCTGCAATTACTGTAAACTAAAATACCATATTCAAGAATGGGTAAGACACACTTTCTGTATAATAACAATCTCGATTCGATATTATTAAAGTTTATCATTATCAATCCGATCAGCTTCCTAGCTTTGGATACTTGAGATATAATGTGCTCAGAAAAGTTCAAACTGTTGCTATATCTTGAACCCAGGTCACGAATAGTGTTGAGAGGTTTGAGTGTATGTGTGTGTACAGTCAGATTTAAGTTAAGGTAGCGACCATTGTGAATAAATCCACTTTTGTCAACATTAAGTGGCAAATTCCACGAAACAGTCCATTCGTACAACTTGTTTATTTCCTCTTGGATTACCGCTGAAATATAGCTTTCTTTCGTGGGAGAAGAGAATGAATAAACTACTTTCAGGTCATCAGCAAAAAGGAGAGGCTTACCATACTGAAAGAAGGAACACACGTCATTGATAAAAAGGAGAAAGAGTAATGGACCAACCACACTTCCTTGTATAACCCCACTGGTTACATTCACAGGTTTAGAGTAGCAAGACCTAAAGCGAACGATTTGGCAACGTAAGACTTTTTCAGGGCAGCTATGGCCTGCTTGATGTTGGAGGGTGTAAAATCAATTTTCGACAGATGTCTGGATGTCAGCATTGGAAATGTAATGATGGAGTTTTCAGTTCCAGTTTTGTAGCACTGCGAGAAGTGCTTGCTGAATTGTTCGCATATAGTATTCGGGTCGTTAACAATGCTTCCGTCAACTATGAAGAATTTAGTCGTGCCAAGGGAATTTGACTTCACACGGGATTTAAAAAGTCGAAGTATTGATAATTCTGAGCTTTTACTACGTAGAGCTTTATTTTCTATATCCATGAAATACTTACGTTTAGATGAATCATTTCTGTCGATTAATTTAAGTATACTCTGAAGTGCATACACATCATTCTGCTCGTAGTAGCGGCATTTCAATTTCCTCAGCTTTCTTTTAAAAGTATTTTGGCCCCTATTAGCATTATAAGCCACACGGCCAATAACTGGAGCAGTGCAGTCAGGGCAATATATCAGGCTGTGGTATAGACTGGAAAGCGCAATGTCAACATTATTTGTGGTAAAATAAGTTTCCCATGGTAAACATTGAATAAGACTTCCAGTCCGTTTCCGTGTTTGTTGATCAAAATGTCTGCTCTGGTACATCAATGAAGCTTTAGAGTTCAATTGTATGGCGTTTAAAGAGTGAATAATACTCAATACAACTCTATGGTCACTCATAAAAAACTTGTAGTGACTCACATTTATCACGAGAACACGACTGGTTTAATAAAAACAATTATTATTATAACCAACTGTACCAGTGTTTGTTTTAATGTGCTTTTGTTTGACTGTGCTAATGACAGCTATGTTGTGCTTCCATTCTTAATCTTACACTTTGATTGTGACTTCGCGCGAATTCGGTTACGTTCTGTAACCAAGCTTGTATCCTGGCACGATCTCGGTATCCTTTCGATACCACGAGATCGCCAGCGAATATATCTTGATTTGGTCCATTAACTGCCTTCTGATATTTGGCTTCTCGGGAATTTTATGGATTTATTTGGTTACGTTCAACCTTCGCCTTCTGATTTACTTGACATGTGTTTCTTGGTAGCGGTGTTCATAGTTAGTCTCGACTCCACACCACGCTACAAACTCATGACTGGTATGCACTGAGATAGAGTCTATGTTGATTGTGAACCATCCTAACAGTATTATTCCCCCCTGGTCGGTTTTCGGACCTGTTGAACCCATCCACAAATTTCTGATGTTTCAACTAGATTGTTGATAGCCTATCAAATATATCTTCGAACCTCCTCGCTTCTGTCATTTGATTTCACTTTGTGGGTGAGATTCATATTTGAATGTGTTACTGGTTAAAGCGTTGTCAAACTCCAAATACTTGTAGCATCTTCAGGATAAACTGGCACCTCAGGATGATCTGACTCGTCTCCAAAGTTAGGTAGATGACAACGGTCTTACATCTAACACTTCAAAGTGTATAGTAGTCCATCTGAGACATGTTGCAGACTACAGTTACAACTTAGAAAGCTCCTCTCTAGAAGTATCCCAGGTTGAGAAAGATTTAAGAGTGTTGGTACCCTATGGTCTGAAGTCTTATACTAACTATGACAAAACTGCCTCCCGAGCAAACCTTGTACTGGTAACGTTGAAGAGCATTTTTGGCCAGTTTGACGGAAGAACTTTCCAGATAATCTCCAACAGTTTCATTAGTCCCCATTTGGAGTACGGAACCACATTACACGCGCTCTATTTAAAAGGACAGTGGTATTCTTTCTCGTTGAGTTAATTAACTGTTTTGATCGTAAATTACTCATCAAAACTACTGTTTACACTTTAATTGCATCTACCCCAGTTAAAGTGATATTTTATTGAGTTTTTCGATTTTGCTTCTGTGTATTTATTGCATCGAAGCATACTTGGTCGACTTTTACTTGGTTTATTTAGTTAAGGTTTGAAAATCCTTCTACATATCCTGTTTTCGTCACCGTTCTAGTTGATTTTCAAGATGGCTAGGTCTACTCATAAATGTGGACAACCATACTGCTTATTTCCCGTGGATGAAGGGATGCAATGTGATGAGTGTAATAAGTGGTTCCATAAGATGTGCACCCGATTGAGCCCCACTGCATATAAAATGTGTTCAAAGCCCAACTCTCATTGGCTTTGTAGTTTTTGTTGCTCGAGCAAAACATTGCTTATCCAGGAAGCAATTAGTCTCCTGGTGTTGGCTAATAAGAAGGTTGATGAGGGCTGTACTGATAACATTGGTACGGATGGCGAAGATTGCGTTAGTGTCGTAAGTGCTATCACGGCTCAAGTCAGACATCTACCTGTGCAACCCGCAGTTAATCGTTCTCCCCCGAAACGATTAGTGAGTGACACGTCATTAGACATTGGTGGCCATATTGCTACAGTAGCAACCGGTGACCCATATAAAACAATTACTGTCCCCAGTTGTTCTAATGTAGACGTTTCGACTGATGCAAAATGGATGACGCGAAAACGCAGAAGAGTAGGAAAGATAGCTAAAACAAATGACTGTTCACTTGGTAAGTCCTTGGTGGACTCTCAGACCAATCCGCCAAAGTCCCATAGTAAAGCTTCGTCTGACATTGTTGTGAGTCATTCGCTTGACTCCCAGGACTCTGTTAAAATAAAAACCAATCGTAAGATACCAGTAGTTAAAATACAGGATCTAACGTCACGGTCGAAAGCTGTGAACACAGCTTCAAAAGAAGCTAAACCCATCCCTAGTTTAATTATTTGGAATCTAGAGGAGTCGAAAGACAACGACCCTGCTAAAAGACATGCACATGACCTGCAGTTAGTGGAGTCTGTGGTAAGGAATGTACTACCTGAAGAGGTTTCAGGGGTACATATTACAAAAGTAATACGACTTGGTAAATGGGTTGGAGGCGAGACCCAACCAAGAAGGATCCTGAAGCTGGTTCTCGGGAGTTTTGAAGAAAGAGACATATTATTGAAAAGCGCACTAAAAACTCGTGCCTCAAATATCCGTATTCGACCAGATTGGCCGCTTGAGGATCGAATCAAGTGGAAGAATGCTCTTACGGAGTTGAGGACTCGAAAATTAAATGGCGAAAATAACCTTACCATTAAGGGTTTTCGAGTAGTCAGGTCTTGGAAGCCAATGCTCCCGAGGCCTGTATGGGTAGAACGATTGATTTCCAAAACACCTTATGTGTGTGCTACACGAACGCTCGTAGTCTTAGAAATAAAACGTCCGAGCTAAGTCTGATGGTGCAAGAATTATGTCCCGATATAATCGTTGTTACAGAAACTTGGTTCACCGTTGATATAGACTGTTCTCCTTTCATTGCTGGTTATATCTGTATCAGAAGTGATAGAGTTTCAAGTCGCAAAGGGGGAGGTATAATATTACACGTTAGGGATCACTTTCGTATGCAATCAACCATATCGGAGGCTCATATCAGTGGCACATGTGAGGTTGCATGTTGTAAGATTAAATCTAGAAATGGGTTAGTGACTATAGGGGGAATATACCGTAGTCCGTCTTGTCTTGCTGACGACTTTATCCTAAGACACATCTGTTCTTGGAGTATGGCAGAATGTTGTCTCATCATTGGGGACTTCAACGCACCGCATATCAACTGGATAGAGCTTACAGCTCCAGGTAGTGGTTTCGATAGCGACCTTTTATCTACCGTTATTCAGTGTGCACTTGTACAATGTATCACAAAACCGACACATATTGATTTGCAATATGTTCCGTCACTGCTGGACCTCGCCCTCACCCACCACTGTGAGGATGTCTTTGATATCCAGCACCTTCCTCCACTAGTGGACAGTGATCACGTTGTAATTCACCTTAAGTTTAGGACACATGGTATACAATTCGTATCTGCTCCACTCCGTCCCAATATCTGGCGAGCTAATATTCCGGAAATCAGAAACTGTGCTATCTCGACCGATTGGTCGGCCGACGCGGATGGATTGATCGAAGATGAATGGAATAAGTTTAAGGCTACATTCGAGTCCGTAACGTCGCCGTTTATCCCATAGTCAGCACGTAAGCTATCACACTGCCCTCCATAGATTATTAAGGAAACCCGGAAGCTGTTAAAGCGTAGGAAACATTTCTGGGACTTATTCTTGTTGACAGGTCATGCACCATTTAAGCGTGAGTACCAAAAATACCGTAATATCTGTAAGAAAACCATAGCCAAATCCCGTACCACTTACGAACGACAGTTAGTATATGATAGCCGTACTTGTCCAAAACGATTGTTTTCGTATGTTAAGCGGCAAATGAAACATAGTGATGGTATTCCCCCGTTGCTGTTACACGAAAATTCATAATTACTAGCTGAATCAGATCGAGCAAAAGCTGAGACTTTTTCAGATTATTTTAGCGAAGTCTTCTCTACGTTTATTGTAACAAATACTTGTCCCACTCACACCGAGATACCAACCAGTGAATCTGTACTGGTGACTGAGGGAACTGTCCTTCCGTTGATGACTAACCTCAAACCTGGTGAGACACCGGGCCCTGACGGGTTACATCCACGGTTGCTGTCATCTCTTGCGGACATTATTTCAAAACCGCTTGCGACACTCTTCAACATGTCCCTCTCACTCTCTCAACTCCCTAGAGATTGAAAGGACGCTATAGTTAGTCCTATATTTAAGGACGGTCAGCGACAGATAGTATCTAACTACCTGCCTGTCAGTCTAACTAGCATAGTCGTTAAGTTACTTGAAAAGATAATTCGGGTTAGGTTGCTAAGCCACATAGATTTACACAATCTGTTAGCTCCTGAGCAACACGGATTTCGTAACAAGCGTTCATGCTTGACTAACTTGCTTATTGCGAGGGAGGATTGGACAGTAGCCCTAGATCACGGTCTGTCTGTCGACGTGATATTCATAGATTTTAGCAAAGCATTTGACAAGGTTTCACACGTAGGTCTTATGCAGAAGCTCACGAGCTTCGGAATAATAGGTACTGTACATGAGTGGATAGGAAATTTCTTATGTGACCGCAGACAGAGAGTTAGGGTCAATGGAACGCTATCCGATTGGAAGCCGGTCAAAAGTGGTGTACCCCAAGGAACCATCTTAGGCCCTCTGCTCTTCCTTCTCTACGTTAATGAGTTACCACTGTTACTTAGGTCGTCGACATTATTGTTTGCGGATGATGTAAAGATCTGGAGAACAATAAAAAGTGCGGCTGATCATGTGGATCTTCAAGCTGACTTAAACGATTTAGTTAGATGGGCTCGAGAGTGGGGCTTAGAAATCAATGCTAGGAAGAGTGTACTAATGCACGTCGGTCACGGTAATAGTTACCGTTACACTATTGAGGGTAAACCTCTTCCATGCGTTCAAGAGCATAAAGACTTAGGAGTAATATTAAGTCATGATTTAAAAACAACTGCGCATTGCAAAGCAGCTGCTGTCAAAGGTTTTCGTGCGTTATGGTCACTTCGCCGAGCGTTCACATCTTTTGACGAGGAAACGTTTCGAATTTTATATCCCATATATGTTAGACCACATTTAGAGTACTGTATCCAAGCAGCTAGCCCGTGTCTGGTAAAGGATACTAACTCCCTTGAGCGTGTCCAGCGTGTGGGAACGAAATTAGTGAAGGGTCTTCCTAGACTCCCTTACGATGAGCGCTTAAAACGCCTAAATCTTTTCCCCTTGTCGTATCGTAGGACACGAGGTGACCTTATACTGGCATTTCGTATCTTTAATTATGATTTGGATGTTAATATGTCTTATCTTTTTGCTCCATTCAGCACTAATAATCTCCGAGGTCATAGCAAGAAGGTTCATAAACCGCGATCTAATAAACTTAAAGTGGGATCCCGTTTTTCTCATCGAGTAGTCAATCATTGGAACGCCTTACCCGAACAAGTGGTATCAGCCCCATCAGTGAATACTTTCAAGGAGAAGCTGGACCTTCACTGGAAAGCAATGTGTCAGGATTAACACAGGTTCATCAACCTACTATCCTTATTACTGAAGACTGAAGACTGAAGTATTTCCTCCCTCACTCCACAAGGATAAGGACACTCTGGAGCGTGTCCCACGGCGAGCTAAAAATTATTTCGTGGACTCAAATTCAAACCTTATGAAGAGCGCCTCTGATCACTCAACATTTACTCATTAGAGTACAGGCGTATTAGAGGTGATCTAATGGCTTACAGCATCCTAAATAGTTCTGGGCATCCCCTTAAACACCTACTTAAGTTTATCTCCAACACAAATCTAAGGAGTAACACACAGAAACTAGAGACACAACACAACAGAACGGACTGTAGACACACCTTCGACTCCTTCAAAGTAGTCAAATGTTGGAGTTCACTTCCGGCTTCACCCTCTGGATGAATATTGCTAAGATCTTGTCTCTCTTTAGCCTTAAGTTCTCTCCAACTACACAGAAGTTGGTCTCAACAAACGAATAAATCACTCGTTTTGATGACCGAATTTAGGATTGAAACATAAAAATCCCTTCCTAAGACTGACCTTCGTAGGGCGGGCTTGTGGAATTTTGGCTTCATCATGAGTTGCCTTGTCCTTGATAGGAAATCTGGTGGTTTCTCGTTCGAAAATTGTTACAGGTTTGTGGACACTCATCTCATATTCATGCTTAAACCAGGAATAAAGTCATCGAACAAAAAGGCTTTAAATTGCCCAAAGCAGTAAAGACTGGAACAACAATATGCGGAGTCGTTTTCAAGGTACTTATTAATAAATTTGATGAGCACTCCCTTAGAATGGAATAGTTCTAGGTGCAGATACACGGGCAACAGAAGGTAGCGTAGTTGCTGAGAAAAACTGCTCAAAAATTCATCGCATTGCAGAAAATATATAGTATGTAGTCCTACTTCAAATAACGATTTAGTTGCTGTGGAGCTGGAACTGCAGCCGACACTCAAATGGTTACACTGATGATTTCTTCGCAAGTCGAGCTTCACCGTTTGAATACGGGCAGGACTCCTCGTGTTATCTCTCCACTTCGTCTCCTTAAACGCTATCTTTATCAGTATCAGGTAGTCACTTTCCTGTATTATTTTGAATCTATAGGGTTATGTTGGTGCTGCACTCGTACTAGGTGGTGTGGACTCAACAGGCCCTCATTTGTATAGTATTGCACCGCATGGGTCAACGGATAAATTACCATATATCACAATGGGTAGTGGGAGTCTTGCGTGTATGTCTGTACTTGAATCAAGATTTAAATTTGACATGGAAGTAAGTTCATTTGTCCGTTTGGAATTTGGATATGTCCTAGCCTCAATACCTCTTTCTTACCCTACTTCCGTCATGAGAGAGCGTTACTACAGATGTTGGTTGTCTGATACAAACCTCACTATCACCAGTCGTCCTCAACTGAACAACAGACCTTGTGAAGGCGATAGCTGCGTCTAAGAGTCTGCGACCTAGTTGAAAGCTAAGTATTTTAATCACCAAGCGACTCTTTCGTAGATGGATTCTTATGTACCTGTCAATGAAATTGCAAGAAGTTCACATTTCAAACTGTTTTATGCACAAACAGTCGAGTTTTTCTAATCTTACTAACATTCTATAACGTGAGATTCTAAAAAATAATTAAGTCTAATTCGAGGACTTAGTGGTTATGCACATGTTAGTTGTTATTAACGTCATGAGGGACATGTTCTTAAATTTCATTGAAATCATGAACCGATCAATGTTAGACCATCACTGAAAACCCGGAAACACTAGATGGCCGTTCTGTTGTACTATGGGACTCTTCAGTAGTACGCATGCGCGATCCCTTACGCAGGGTATGAACCCGAGACCGGTTTCACGCAAACGCTTTATCTCTAGACCACTAAGCCATTAATACGGTTGGATGTAGGCTCAGTGGTCTAGAGATAAAGCGTCTGCGTGAAACCGGTCTCGGGTTTATACCCCGCGTAAGGGACCACGGATGCGCGCTGCTGAGGAGTCCCATACTATGACGGAACGGCCATCCAGTGTTTCCGGGTTTTCAGTGTTGGTCTAACATTGATCGGTTCATGATTTCAACGAAATTCAACAGTCTCCACAACCTAAAACAGAGTTTTTGAATTGTCTTGTGGTCCACGTTTTCGGGTTATTGTTGTGTCAACAGTCATACTGTATATTCTGATTAAATTCGCTCTATGCTTGTAGGACAGATTTCCTCTTATTCTTCAATGACCCGGTGAATAATAAACGGCCGATACCGTACATGGATTATCATGAATTTATAGCTTGGAAGCAATCAAACCATAAGCACCAAAAAACGGAACAAAAGGTAAATAATAACAATGGGTAAGAAACAGTAGAGCATATAGCCACAATTAAGTAGTTCAACGTGAGACTGCAATACAGGGAATGTAAAAATATGATCTAATTGTTTAACAATTAGACAATGGAAATATAAACAATAATGTGTAAAGTAATCTCAACTTCAATACTCTCCGCTACTATTCTACCATACACACCTTCCTTGAGATTCGTTGGCGATCGGGTTTATTTTTCAACACATTAAAGACCTAGTCTGAGTTCCTAATGACTACCTGTAATAATAATGTTTAAATGCAAGTGTAACCGCTGGTTTATTGTGAAATGATCTATATGATTATTGTGTGTCGGATTGTTATGGGAGTAAATCATTTGAGTACATTAGCTACCTTACTCATCTTGGAAGTCATATTAACCCTGGTGGGATAGTGATTGACCAGATTTCGACACGTTCGGAAAGCTTTCTTGGTTTCTACCTACTCTCATCATTCATAATGTTGCCATTATTCCTGTCTGCCAACAAATGGGTGTGTATACTGTCCAGCAGTTCGCTTGGTATTATTTTATTTATTTATTATTTATTTGAACACATAAATATTGGTACAAAAGGGCACCAAATACATATGCGCCACACAAAACAATGAGAGAAGAAGGAAAAAAGTAAGGAGCGTAAAAAACAATAACGTACAGATTAGTGTAAGGTAGTGTAATAATAATAATGGGGGAAACGAAAAGGTACAATCAGAAGAAATCTTTCAGTTAGGGAAGAAACAACCACTTTTTATGAAGAAAGTAAAAGAAGGTTACAGCAGGATCGCCACTGGCTTCTATTCTGAGACATATCTGATAACGTCTCTAGCCACTGTGTCGCACCATCTCAAGGACCCCAACCAGGGAGTCGTGAAGGACCAACACAGGCTAGCTCTCTGTAGCTTTCTTTCATATCACGACACCATGTCATACACTGACCACCTCTCCGCTTTTTCCAACCAGTCTCAGCATCGGCAAATAATACACGGCGTGGAATTATCTGGGACGACATTCGTAGAACATGTCCAAGCCACCGAAGTCGGTGTTTCAAGATGGTGACATCGATTGCATTATCATCTCTGTGCCCGAACACACGATGTCGAACCTCTGCATTACTAACATGGTGTTGCAACTGGATGTCAGCAATCCTTCGGAGACAGCGATGATCGAACACAGAGAGTCGTCTAACATCCTCAACTCGGAGAGACCAGGTTTCACAAGCATAGAGCAAGACTGCTCTCACCGACGCGTTGTAGATCCGACCTTTTACAGCCAGACTAACATCACGAAGGCGCCAAAGGTGGCCCAGATTGGCATAAGCCGCTCTGGCTTTCATTATACGTGCACTGATCCCATCACTCACGCCACCACCAGCACTTATGCAGCTACCGAGATACACGAACTTCTTGACTACTATCTGTTCACCATCCAGAGTGAGTACAGGATTAGAATCCTACCAGTCTTGTAGAAGTACTTTGCACTTCGAAGGTGCAACGCACATACCATACTTACGGACACTGATTGCCAACTGATTAAGTGCGGATTGCATGCCTTGGGCATTATCGCACAGTAAGACAATATCATCCGCATACTCAAGGTCGAGAAGTCTTTCTCCAGGCAACAGATCCACACCATCATTACTTACATTCATCAGAGCTGTTTCCAGAATGTCATCGATGGCAAAGTTGGAGAGGAATGGTGAGATTGGGCAACCCTGCCTAACCCCACTGCTCGAATGGAACAATGGAGAGAGGTGGTTGTATGCCCTCACTCTGCCTGAGGTGTTTGTATATAGGGCTTTTAGGATGTTAATAAACTTCTCAGGCACACCCTTCTTCAATAGACAATCCCAGAGAACAGTCCTGTCCAACGAATCGAAGGCAGCCCTGATGTCAAGAAACACTACGATTGTTGACCTTTGATAAGTATGGCGATGTTCTAACATTTGGCGGAGGGTGAAGATATGATCAATATATCCTCGACCGGAACGAAACCCAGCCTGCTCCTCGCGAGTCAATCTTTCTCGAGTTTTGAACAACCTACGAAGTATGACGGAAGCCAATAGCTTGGACGCAATCGGAAGTAGACTTATCCCTCGATAGTTGTTACAGGAACGGGGTGAACCCTTTTTAAAGATAAGGACAACTATCGACTCATTCCACGACGTTGGTACACTCTCTAGTTCCCAGACCTTTGTAAACAACGTCGTCAATTCCTTAGTCAAAAAGTCACCACCATCTTTAAAAAGAGCCGGAGGTAAGTCATCTGGGCCAGGTGATTTGTAGCGCCTCAAGAGCTGGAGTTCCTTGCGGACTTCCGCCTCATTTGGTGGATCAGTCGTCACCGGCCATGGAGGGCAGGACAGTCTGACCGATGTTGCCGGAGCAGCAGGCCAGTTGAACTGCCCTTCGAAAAATTCTGCCCATCGTCCAAGACGTCGATGGATGTTGGTGATTGGCATCCCGTCATCCTCACAGATTGTTTCGCTCACACTAGACTTCTTGCTGCCAGTGGTTCGAATGGATTGGAAGAGCTTCCGGTAGTTACCAGATGCAGCTGCTGCTTCCAGCTCATTAGCACGCTTCAACCACCAGGCTTCTCGGTCCTTACGCAAGCTTTGCCCAATTTCCTTACGTAACATCCTTCGTTTATGGTCAAACTCACGGTCACTCGGAGTAGACCGACGGGCTTCGATGAGTTGTAAGGAACCTGAAGAAACCCAGTGCTTATAAGCGGGACGTTTCGCAAACCCACAACTGACTGTACTCGCCATTTTCATGGCGTCATGCAATTGCAACCAATGCTCATCTATATTTTTCGGTGGAGTGGTAGCTAGCTCGATTCGATACTTACTAGCAACAGACATAGCCAGCCCTATCTGTTGTCTGGTCTGCATAAGTTTGCGAACGTTGAAGGCAGCCAGTTTGAATGGTGCACGTGGTTTCAGAAAAACTGTTTCAGTACTGATATTCGGTGGTAGCACACAATTTTCAATCAGGCGGTGACTTGAGAACGTTAGATAGAGCCGAATTTCCACCATAGGCGAGCTGCTGTATAAGCCGGAAAATAAGGATACACAGTGGGAATAAAAGAGAGTGAATAAATGATGTAGTAAATAATAATAATGTGGATCATTTGATTATTAATCGCAGCAAGAAGAGTATTTTCCATAAATATAGACAGTTCATCATAATTGTGTGTGGGCTGTGATACTGCCCAGGTGCCCAAACCGAAGCAGGTAGTTTTCTCAGGGGGCCACACCCCGAGCCTTCGACCTGAAGGTCTAATCCACAAGGCAGTGGAGCATCGTAAGGAGATGCAATCCCATGGAAGCCGGTGACCAACGATTGGTTCATACGCCATTTGTTCCCGCAGGATACTGGAGCCCATGTGCACCATTGGTTTGTGATCCGGTTAAAGCGCCGGACATTCGCTTTTCGTCCTCTCATTTTCGTAAACAACAGTAATGCCACGAGAAGACAGTGAGTAGGACTTCTCTGGCAGAGGATGTATACGCGTGACCGTGTGAGAGCATTTCGAGAGGGAGGGCGAGTCCACCCCACTCTCGGCCATACCAGGGCATTTAGGGGCTCGCTTGGTATTACTGTGAAACGAAAAGATATGGGTAGGCTGTAGGTTTTTCATCACAAATGTCCTCAAAGCAACGCTGAAGTTAAACATAGAGTACCAAGCAAAGATGGTAAATCGTCTTATGAGATTATGAGTCTGTTAGGTTTGAAGCTTCACAAGTTCACTTAATCTGCGAACGAGAACAAGACTCAGTGACCAAAGACCAGTAATCTAGCTATTGATGCATTCCTGCTCCGCTACCTAGAAGGAGAAGTCCAAGCTTGGTATGGAAAATATATTCTGCAAACAGTCAGAAAACGAGCGAGCCCACAAACACAATTTAAAACGTATATATACAAATATATATAATCGATATTGTCATGGGAAATTTTTAAACACTAATCAATGAGTTCACCAATTGACTGCTATTTAATCATTTAATCGATATGATATGAGTTTTGAGGATATATCGTCCCCAACAGAGTCTTCATCAATTAAAGTGATTGAAACATATATTATGTATCTCCAACCACTATCCACTTCATCGCACAGTATTAGCTGGTATAGCGTTAATTTAGAAAAAGCCCATAAAATTACCGACTATTGGACTGAGTCGTGTTGGTAGATGAAGACTATCTATTTGTGGTCTGGGAGATTATCTTAAACGATAGAAACTTGAGGTCACACTTTTTATTTCTCAAATTCGTTCTTCCTCGAATCATGTAATCTCTGGCTAATCTTTCTTACTACCATTGATACTATCCCTACTATGGAATTTGTCTTGATTTCATCTCTGTGCTTATATGGTGCGGGAATTAAAGCCATTCCACATATTTCCCAGGTTCTATGTTCCTTATGGCTGTTTGACTAATTAGTGCAGTGATTACTAAACTAAGCACACTAACTTTATAAACAACTCTTCCTTACAGTGTTTTATCACTGTCAAATATTCATCATCTATCCAGAAATTGTCAGTGTTTTCGTTATTTCATGTTTCAAGAATAATTCAAATAATTAAGTGTAATACGACTGGACATATTTCCAATTTTCAGCAAGATGAAGCCGTAAAATTAGTACGTGATGGAATAGCAGCTGGGATATTCAATGATATGGGGTCTGGTAGTAATGTTGATATATGTATTATTACTAAAGATGGGACAACCTATATACGATCATATGATGAAGCTAATGTCAAAGGCAAGAGGTATGTATAATTTTCGTCTTTATTTGCTGCCATTTAAAAAAAGTTTCACTGTTTAAAAGTGTTTTCATTTCATGGAGCTTTTTGAATGGATTCTCTCCACTTTACTCAAATTTGGTGTTAATACCAACTGTAGACGGAAATATATCAAATATGTACGGCAGTTATAGATATTTGTATGGTAAAACTTTACCAGATCATTTTTGTTTAAATATATGACTCAGTATTATAAGTGTTGTCGATTATCATCCGTTAGGTTCTTATTATTTATTTAAACACATAAACACTGTTAAAAACGGGTACTAAAATATTTATGCACCACACAACATTTGTATGGGAGTTGGGATACTGCCTAGTCGCCCAAACCGAAACAAGTGATTTTTTAGGGGGCCACTTCCCGAGCTTCTGACCTGAAGATCTAATCCACAAGTCGGTGGACCAAGGTTAAGATATACAGTCCTATGGTAGCCGGTGACCAAGAATAGGTTCATATGCCATTTGTTTCCTCAGCATCCTGAAATCTATATGCACGACTGGTTCGTAATTAAGGTCCCCCAACTCCCCTAGGTGAATCTTTCGTACCCACTGACTCGGTTTAAGCGCCGAACATTCACTTTGTGTCCTTTTAATTTCGTAAACAGCATCCCTTCCTCGAGGAGGCAATGAGCAAGACTTCCTTGGCAGTGGCCATATGAGGATATTTCGAGAGGATGAGTGGACTCTTCTCACCCTTGGCCGCACCAGGCATTCGGGAGCATTGGACTATTCATATTCATCTAGTCAAGCGCAGGGGTTACAAAGTCACGTTTTGTAGCTATTACAAGTTAAGTAATAATTCCAAGCTTGTGGCACACAAACCCCGTAGGTGGTAGTTGCTTTTTTGTATTTTTCAAATACCATCTAATGACTTTCCTTAGTTTTTCGTATATAAACTTTATTCAAACATAAACGAATTGTGTATTTTCATGTTTCTTGTTAGGTGTTAGATTAACCCAGTCAACAAATATACTGGACTTTAATGTTTGGTTCCTGTTATTTATGTGTAACTTGCCATCTCACTAGATATACGTTCTACTTTTAATTCTTGTCAAAATATGAAACTAATTTGATTGGCAGCTAAAGTCCTCAACTATCCAAAACATAATGTCCACTTTATGGTCTAAGTAACTGGTGTTAACCACTTGAATGTTTAGATGTTTAGTTCATTAAGTTCTTTCATCTGTAACCAGTGTTTTGTCACCTGAGAAGTCCTTAGTACATACTCACAACTACTAATTATCTCTTGGTACAGATAGTATCATCTTTCTATAGATAATGACCAGTGAGCGCAGCGCAATCTTGTAAACTCAATGTTCTAATCTAAGTGGATAATTACCATCAGTTCTAATGTTCTTCGTATTCCATTTCATCAGAAATCAAGTGAAGCACTAAAAAAATTAACAATCTAAACCACTAAACAATTTTGCCATTTGACAGTCCAAATTTATATAACAGGTTGATAACCGTTCCGTAAAAACTTATGAAAATAGTAAATGAAATGAAATTCAAATCTAACGAAGTAACATCCGAGTTTCGACTACTATATTTGCTAATGTTTCGCTACAAAACAAAGTAGACTTATCAGCTCTTACATTATAAAAGTTAGCATAAAATAATGTGACCAAATTATAGCTTTACATTATGGTGTCAACAAATTGTCATTTCTACATTTTATCAACCTTTATATCTTGCTATACTCAAAACTAGTTTCTTTACTTATTAATTTTTCAGAGCAGAAAAGTATAATCCTCCGGAAGGTACCACTTCTGTTCTCCACAGAAGTGTTCATCATGTTGAGTTCGATGTGGTCACAACACGTGTTGTTCGAGATATACCTGCTCATAGTGTTGAGACAATGGATCTTTCTTAAATGTATTTTAAATTTCCTCAAATGAATTGTGATTCCTACGTTGTTTGCTTTATCGGTTGTTCGAATAAATTCACCGTAAAGACTTTCCTTTTTGTTGTCGAAATGTTTTAACACAGTACAATATCCTTATTCTGTTTATTTTGAATTACTAATATGCAATCAACACCATTCAAATTCATTTTATAGTAAAGTCATGGAATAAAAGTACAAATATGTAACAATGGTCTAGTATTTATTAAGTAAACGTCAATACTTCCACTAGTTCTAGTACTCCTTATAGATTAGTTATCATTAATTTTACAGCTGATAGCGGTTTAGTTTTCTGGTCAGTTTACTGACTCGCCCTTCATTGATTCAGAATATCGGTAATTCAGGACATAGTAACGGTTGTTTATTATTATTAGTAGTATTAGTATTATTGTCAACTAGTTTTGATACGTTATTGTTCGTTTTCCACCGTCAGATACTCATTAACATGGAACTCGACACCTATTGGGTTATATAAGCCATGGAATGTTGATTTCTCCAACTTTAAGCAGCTTGATTTAAAGTTCATTACGCCCGTATGTTGAGGTTAATTATTTTGTTACACGCACTCAGCATATATATATATATATATATATATATATATATATATATATATATATATATATATATATATATATATATATATATATATATCCTAACTTGTCTCTCCACTCATCTGAGGTTACTTTTGTTGCTGACTTTATGTGCTTGTACATTAGTGTAAGAAAACTTGAAATTAATATACCAATGCATCAAAGAGTCAGAACAATCCAATAATTATTTGGAAGAATACATTTAAACACAAAGAATGTGGGTTATCCCCTACACACGTATCGGCTCAAGTTACTCGCTTGATATCTATTTCCATAGAGCTTAAATTAGTTAAGGGAATAAAGATAATTTTAACAATGTTAGTTAAAACTAGGAAAATAACGTAAAATCCTTAAAATAATAGAAATACTCATGGTTTTAATGTAGAAATAACGAGTGCATGTGACGGTGACCAGTCTTAATTACTGTCAGTTATGGATTAAAATTATTACGTAGACAATACATAATAAATTAAAATCCTCCGACGCAGCTTAGATCAATGATCATTGACTCCATACATAAATCTAACTTTTTCCATACATACTTGAGTTGATCAGCATGACGCATTACTACTATCAATAGCTAGGCTACACATAGCAAGTTTCAAACATCTAAACTGGTGGAGGTATACAATTGCATTAACCGATTTTTTTTTCTACCTGAAATACGTTCAGCCAGTTTTAAATAACTAAGAATAATGAAATTAGTGACATTTTAGTTTGTTATTAAAGTCTGAAAGAAGGCAGGCATTTGATTTAATGATACTGAGATGGTGGAGAAGATTTGTAGCTCAGGTGGATTATTTTGGTGGACAAATTTAAGGTCAATAAGAACCAATCAACGTCGAGGTGCACAGAACAAGCTTTGAGACACATATGGAGAAATTCAAACACTTCACTTCTATCTGAAGTTTGTGCTGATGATGTCGTTCAGAGGAACGATGAAAGCTCCACGACCAAACCATCCAGCTCAGAGAACAAAACTCCACCAAAAGATTTAATGATACGTTTTGTAAATCAATTAATATTAAAACTAATAGAACAGGTTGAGAATATAGGTGTTCATATCACCAAAATCTCATCGATAAGCAAGTACTTCTAGCTTTCAGCATACTAAAACACAACTTCACCTGAGATGTCAACAGAAAAAACCCACTTATAAGGGAAATCTCCCTAATCTATGTCATAAATGTGCTGATAAGACTGTTCAATGACTTATGTAATAAGATGTTAAGAATTGATGGTTTAGTCTCTCAACTCCAAAACTATGGGTTGCACTACTAAACCTTCATCTACCTCTATTGTAGTAGGATAACAGTATTTTAAGCGTTGACACAATTCGTATGGTTCGGAGTTCATTGCACACACTTGTGTTTCATTAGTCATATTTGTGGAAGGTACTAGTTAATAACTGACAGTCGTTTTCGATTATTTCATCTGGTTTAATGAAGGACGTGGATTCGTCTTCATTGATTGGAGTTCATTGCACAAACGGTGATCAATTATTTACTTTTAAGTTTTTTTCACACAAATCAAGTGACTTGTGTGGCGTATATGTATTTAGTGCCCCTTTGTACCAATATTTATGTGTTCAAATAAATTATCTCTACCAGTAGATGAAAGGAAACGTTTAAGTTTTTATATATCAATCATAAGAATCTACATCATACTAGAAAACATAGTTTGTATGTAAATTTAATAAAAAATGAAAGAATTATCCTTAGGTAGTGAGATCTGGCTGTATCATTATCTGTACTTTTTTATGTAATTCTCACTTGACTGATTGTTATTTCATAGAATTAGGAATAATATTTCTATTCATTTGTGATTTTCATTCACCAAATTATTAAAACTTCTGTAAACTCTTCAAATCGCTCATAATTCATTACACAAACTAATTTGTCAGTCTTGGAGTTCCAAATAATTACTGTCCCACTCCCGTTATGTTTTCTATATTTATCTTACGCCTGCACATATGGTACTGATAATTATTGTTATTTCAGCTTTCTTCATCCACGAATATCTGTAGTTTAATATTATGTTATACTTCGATACGAAAACAGTTGTAAGCACGAAAGAAATGTTCATTTTATTCTGCATCAAGTGATGAGATATTCCAAAGACTCACTTCTGTTTGGGACTTGTGATGTCTAGAAATGTAATGAGAGCTTCATGACTAAACTATCCCGCCCAGAGATTTGATTTCACCGGAATCGAAATATTGTTAGACCTCATTGCCTAAGGGTAATTTCCCTCTTTTTACTTTCCATATAAACTATATTTTCTATTGGAACAAGATCCTTGAAGCGATATAATTAAATTCTCCCATCGCCTTTCTATCAACATTGAATCTGATTAGTTGTTGTTAACGTTCCTTCTGTCATTTTTTGCACATATATTTTGGTTGCTTTGTCCCCTGGACCTATTCTTACATGGCCTTATAGTTGTTAATACTTGTTCTAACTGGTTAATGAAGTGAGCCTATTTCAATGTGCTTGTTAACTAACCTAATTAGCAAAACATAAAAACTGAGCGGTCTTTGTGTTTCTGTTCACTATTTCAACGTTCTCCTGGTCAAGTCTTTGCCCATATTTGTCTACGTGTTTTAACATAAGCATAGATATATGGTAACGTTTAACATTTAGTTGATGTTCATATTCGGATCTCTATCAACTTCTGTTAAAAGCTATGCACAGGTGATAAGCAACCACAAGTAAATCTTTCTAATCCTACTCGACGTACGTGTTTTTTATGAACTGTTATCAAAGATCTTCATATATACCTAATTATATCTAATAAAATAGCATATAGCCTAAAAGATGTTGATATTTCCATTATTTAAATATTCTAAATACTTTGATCTTTTAATGCTATATATGGTATACATGTTTTTGGTTCATTAATGTTTGATTGCCCTTACATCCTAAGATAGTCTTGAAAACCGAATTAGTGTTGATATTAATCTCCCGAAAAAATATTTCTGATTCATAACTTATGGAACAAATACATAGCTTTGTTTCTGTATAAACTTTGAAATAAATTAAAGTCATAATTGTTCATTTTATTGGAATAACTGTATTTCTGTTGACCAGTTCACGCACCATAGGTCCAGTTGTCATCTAAATTCGTGTATTTGAACAATTGAACAAGTTGCAGTATGAATTAACTTTCAAATATTGTCTATTTCGACTCTGTTGTTTGATCGATATGAGAATACGTCACTTTCCAGTATATTGTTATGACTCAGTAGTTTAGACATCTGTTTCGTACTCGAATAGGTCATTATATCTTTTATTGCTTTTCATTGATTTTCAACTTCTTAGCTTTGTTATTAGTATCAATCCCTGCATACTTTCCAAACTAGTAACCTTGGTTTCGAAAAAGAATAAATACCGGGAAAATTTTCTTTTTTTTCACAATTTAAAGTTGTTGTATATATAATATCTTGAATTGTGCATCTCACCGTTAGTCAGTTCTGTTCAACAACTGCTTTTGCCTATCTATCTATATATTTTTTGCTCATTAACAGATAATTGAGTCAATAGTTTTGGAACTAGTACATATGCTTTTGTGAAGGCTGTTGAATTTTGTAGTTTGCACCACGGACTCACTGTATCTAACTACACAACCAGTGGAAACTAAGAAGTACGAGACAGCCTCTTCGTCCTAGTATGGAACTCCTCAACAGTGCCCAGCGACGAATTCACCAGGGGTCGAAGTTAGGACTAATGCTACCTATTGCAAAGCTGTTACCAGTGGATTTCATCTGCATCGGGAAGGAGGCAATCACTCACCAATGGTTTTGAATGATAATCGCTTAATATGGAAAATTGACTGAAGTTAGGAATGTAAACCGTTAGATACCTACTCAGTGGACCGAAGTTTACCACTTTCTGTGAGGCTTGAGGTTCCTAAGTACAACCACTAATAGGGTAGTAGGTACGCATTGCTGAGGACTCCTGTACTTGGACGAAACGTCTGCTCAGTACTTCTTGGTTTTCTGTTGTCTAGCTACAATCAATCCATGATGTAAACCACGTAATCACTGTACTCTACATATGTTTGAAGTTCATGTCCTAATATTATATTAATTATTATGTTTGGTCTCTGAATAGCAAAGAGTTTAGAACCAATTTAAACATAATACTTTACTCGTAGGATGCTTATACGAAATGCCTTTAAGGTTAAATTTACGCTAAAGACTAATGTAACTTTCTATAAACTGATTATTATTATTATTATTATTATTATTATTATTATTATTATTATTATTATTATTATTAATAGAATGTCAACAGAAAAAGAATAAAATAGAAATTATTATTTTTATGGTTGTTTATACTGGATATTTGATTAGGTAAGTGATAGTTTTCGTTTTGTTTTGTTGTTTAAGAGGAAAAACACGACGAAAAACAAAAAAGGAGTAAGTTGATACTTGAAATAATTGGCTACACACGCATACAACGTAGTGCTGATTGAATAATGCGACTTTTTCTGTGGAAGAGAACCATACTTATACACAGACGAGGGTCAGTTTTTCTAGGTTACAAAACAGGTTTCATGTGTATTCGCTTATTTTCAATGATAATAATAATAATAATTAAGTAACAGGTCAAATGTCAACATCAGTTGGAGAGTGTGAATAACTTGTGCTTGGGACAATAAATGGTAAGCTTTGCTTTGTTATATACGATGATTCTGGTTCTATTAATTCTGCAACTAAAAATCCACGTAAAATTGCTTCTCTGACAGACAATCGTTCAGTTTGGTCAGAGCTACTATCGCCTTTTTTACTTATCGGTGAATCAGTACCGAATGGTGACTCGTAAACAGAATGTGTAAACAACATTCGACCGGTTTCTTTGTCAATTAGACCAGCTCGTATTGCAGATGCAACGTCCAGATTAATTGGATTATGTTTGTTTTGACCTGCATCAGGTCTAATTGAATGTACTAGATACCTACTTCGTTGTATCTCTGGTGTTCTCCAAACTATTTTGGCATCCAATGATGGCTGCGCTTCTGTTGATATTCTATCACTAGCTAACCGAACTGCCTTAGAAATCACTGCATCTGCCAGTGGTATGGAAACTGTTGAATCTACTGATGATTGCCTAGGTCCAAGTTTTTCATAATCCCAGTATACTACTCTTAGTAGACCACGATAAAACGCTTCACTTGCGCTAACGATTTTGCTTGTTCCAGGTACTATTACTCCAGTTATTTTGAGTTCCAGCAGTTTCCCAGGACTATCAACCCAAACTTCATCTCGTATCTGATTACTTGTGTCGCTATCCCTACGGCGTTCTGTATCTCGTATTTCTGCTGGATGCCATGTCACCACCGAAAATTCTCTGTCTTCAATTTTCTGGCTCTGATTTATGCGAATTACTTCCTCATCACTTAGGTAAGTTGGTAGATATGTGCAGTTATTATCAGCTGTCATCTGCCCCACAAACCGAGTTTGTGATTGGGCGTCTTTTAATTGTGTTATTGGAAGTGTTTGAGGTTGTATTTGTGAATGAACGGTCACTGGGATACTAGCTTGACTCCCACATGTTGGACATATATAAGTCTGGACTGTATGTTCAATACTGAATGTCGATTGCTCTTGTGTAGTCTCTGTAAATGTGGTAGTGGCCAAATTAAATGGATGAGAAGTACGTGTCTGCATGCTTGTTATCCCGTGCTGACGATGGTGACTTGTCAGTTCTTCGGTAGTCGGCGACAGTGGACTTACTACCGAGCCACTACGCGTCGGTGGTGGCTGATTCGTTCCTCCAGAAATGAAGCTACGACCACGTTGTATCCGTTTATTTTTATGTGGAGGTCGAGTGGTAAGGAGAATATCACTAGTCTGTGTTCCCATGTTCTCAAGATTTCTGATTTGACTCACTAAGTTTCCCGTTGAAGTAAACTGTGTCTTCGCTTCAACTAGCCGTGATTTTTCTGCTGTATGTATACTTCGATCAAGACTAACTGAAAGCCCTGAGTATCTACCGATCGTTCTTAATCTAGAAAGCAAGTATTGCTCTCCCCAAACTTTCAGTAAATTCTGCAAACAGATTTCAGCATCAGTATATATGCCTGTCTCATGTTCATGCATTCCATGCAAATCGATTTCCTGTGGGTGTGTTTCTCTCAGAAACCGTTCGTGGGCTACATGAGAGTCAAGTGAACTTCCTCTTTCCCTATAGTCCTCTGTAAGTAACTCTTCATGTACTACTCGACGATCTCCACGTTTTTGCATAGTTGTGACCTTCGTTGTTCTTGGTGCAATTGTTGTTTCTTCATCAAACTCTTCATCTAGGTTACTAGGTAAACTCGATGTCAATAGATCAGTGTGTTCGACAATTCTTTTGGCTACTGGACCTCGACGACAATAAGATGACAAACCTTTCCTAGCTATTGTCGTCACAACTCTTTTTATATAATAGTCATCTTCAATCGCATCAGTTTGTACACCTATATTTACTGGTGAATCGATAGTTAACTTATGTTTCGAAGATTCAGTGGTTTGCGTTACCCCAGTAAGTGTCACTGGTGCAAATTGTACTCCCCAACTTACAACATCTGGTTTTAAATATTGATACGGTGTCTTAGCCTTTCCATTTCCATTTCTGCTTGTTGATTCTGTATGAGCAAGCATATGAGTAGTTGGTCGTGCACTAACTGCAACTGAATTTTGTTGAGGTGAGTAACTTCCACTTGAATCTATTATTTGAGGATGTCTTATTTCATACTGAATATCTTGCAGAACATTTGATACTTGTGCTTCTGACCATGGTGTTTCTTTTAGTAACTTTATATTTCTCCTTTCAGATATCTGGGTATCATGATAGGATATTTGAGATTCTATAAGTCCTTTTTCAAAGGGCATAGTATCTACACACTTATCCGTAGTTAACTTTTCTAACTGAACAATTGTGGTCTTTTTCGAAATTTTTCCTATGCTATCCACTTCCCTACTTTCAGGTAATTGAATACTTCCCAACAAAAACGTATCAGTTTGGATATTCTTTGATTCACCCCTAGCTCTATAGCCGGACTCTCTGTATAGTTTCAGCACATCGGATGTGTCTGATGCTTTTGGCTTGTCAGGAATAGTTTCCATTTGGAGAATACGTGTAAAGTAATTTGATTTCACTGTACTGGATGCTGTTTGTTTTGTTCTTATTGATTTTTCTTCCGATTGCATATCTTTATCAATTGTTTTCTTATCATATCCCCGTGATATACACTTGAAACATTCAATATTTTTTAGTAAACACTCATCTGTTTGTGTTATCTCAGTTAATGAGGTTGACATTCCTTTGGAGATTGTGTCTTGAGGATGTGTAAATTCTTCTTCTACTTGTTCACCAAGTTTAGATGGGTAGACTTGTAGTTTTTTGTTCTTAACTTGTAAAGGTGATGGAGAAGTCTCACTTGGTCTTGTTTCTTGAGTCCCTGTATCTACTGTAACTACTGGTCGTATATTACTTGCCTGAACTCCAATACTTGATGACGAAGAAGTTTTATGATGGTCATAAAGACAACTGTCCTGTATAGTTTGAGAAGATGTATTTTTTAATGTAGAAAATGAGGAACCATACTGAAGTTTCTTTTGATATTGTTGAGGAGTTATTTTTACTTGGCACTCTTGATCTATTTTTATTTTTGGTATTGCTTGTGAAGTGTTTGTCACATTAGACGCTGAATCATGAACCACATGTGCATCCACTGATGAAACTATTGTTTTATCAACCTGTTCAATACTTATATCCTGGTATCTATAATCTGAAGTTTGTGTTCCTATAGAGGCTACATTTATTAGAGTCTTTGGTGATGAAGGCGATATTAGATTCACTTGGAATTTCTTGTTTCGTTGATCCACACGTACGTTTGTTGAAAAAGGCACATCTGTTTGAATGCTAACAACTCTGGACGTTACTGCATGACTAGTTAATGAAGGCTTCGTGAGTTCAGTATACTGACATGATATATCCGTATAACGAACTAAAGCAGTTTGAGTTAATTTACTGTCCAAGTGAACAGTAGACATAGTGTGATCTGTTTGGACTCCCAAATCAGTTGAATCACAATGAACCTGAAGTTTCTTCCCTTTCAGAACAGTTCGTTCCTTCTCGTGTGCGACACTCATTTCTTTCATCTCAATTGGTGACCTTAAATCGACAGTCTGTGTCCCATCTATTGAATGCATTACTCCAGATTGAATTTGGACATCGTATGTAGTAGAAGATAACGTCGCTTGACAGAATGTATCAGCTAGTTTAGTAGGTGTGGTTTGTGTTGATTGTGAAGTGTTTGGAAGAGTATGCATGGTCGATGAGATTGTTGATCGAACAATGGGAGTAATTTGATCTGTTTGGACTCCCAAATCAGTTGAATCACAACGAACCTGAAGTTTCTTCCCTTTCAGAACAGTTCGTTCCTTCTCGTGTGCGACACTCATTTCTTTCATCTCAATTGGTGACCTTAAATCGACAGTCTGTGTCCCATCTATTGAATGCATTACTCCAGATTGAATTTGGACATCGTATGTAGTAGAAGATAACGTCGCTTGACAGAATGTATCAGCTAGTTTAGTAGGTGTGGTTTGTGTTGATTGTGAAGTGTTTGGAAGAGTATGCATGGTCGATGAGATTGTTGATCGAACAATGGGAGTAATTTGATCTGTTTGGACTCCCAAATCAGTTGAATCACAACGAACCTGAAGTTTCTTCCCTTTCAGAACAGTTCGTTCCTTCTCGTGTGCGACACTCATTTCTTTCATCTCAATTGGTGACCTTAAATCGACAGTCTGTGTCCCATCTATTGAATGCATTACTCCAGATTGAATTTGGACATCGTATGTAGTAGAAGATAACGTCGCTTGACAGAATGTATCAGCTAGTTTAGTAGGTGTGGTTTGTGTTGATTGTGAAGTGTTTGGAAGAGTATGCATGGTCGATGAGATTGTTGATCGAACAATAGGCACAGTCTCAAAATGATCAACGCTCACATCAACATTATCGATTCGTGGTCGTTCCTCTAGAATGGTCTGAACTGACTGTGCACAGTGGATAGTACCAGACTGAGTCACAACATCGAACGTGGTTTTCGGTAATACAGTAGGGACTTGAGTCATCGGATCAGTCTGTGTGCTCGTGTTGTCAACTGATTGACGCATTGTTGCCTGAACCTTCTTGCCTACTAATGAAGGTGATTTTTCACTATGAATCACACTGACGTCTGCAGTATGGAATACTGGTCGTTCCTCTGGAATGGTCTGAACTGACTGTGCACAGTGGATAGTACCAGACTGAGTCACAACATCGAACGTGGTTTTCGGTAATACAGTAGGGACTTGAGTCATCGGATCAGTCTGTGTGCTCGTGTTGTCAACTGATTGACGCATTGTTGCCTGAACCTTCTTGCCTACTAATGAAGGTGATTTTTCACTATGAATCACACTGACGTCTGCAGTATGGAATACTGGTTGTTCTTCTAGAATAGTTTGTGTTGACTGTGTCTTGACTACCATCCCTGATTGTGCTTGTATATCAAATGTTTTTATATTGAACTTCAGCCATTCTGCTTGTGTTTGCTTATGTGCAACTTGCGGAGCTCGAGAAAACACCTGTGCAACGGGTTTGACAGGTTGTACGCTTACCTCTTCGGTTTGCAAACACACATCGTCAGATGGATGGTATACCACAGCTTGAAGTTTCTTGTTTACTGTTTGTACATGATGTGACTCATGAAATACACTCACATCCTTTATATCTGGGATTATTTTCTGTTCGTGTGGTGTTTGTGTTTCTGAATCTATCGTCACTGATCCTGATTGTGTTTGCACATCAAATGTAGGTTTTGTCGGTGTTGGATGTGCAGAGGTTCCTACTAATTCTGTTTGTATGACTACGTCTTTCATTTGAGACATTATTGTTGCTTGCAACTTCTTGTTAATTTGTCGATTTTTGAGTTCATGAGTTACACTAACGTCGGTCTTGTTCACTGTGGTGTGGACCTCTTCTAGTGTTTGTGCTCCCTGTTCTTTTTGAATGATTCCTGATTGTGTCTGTACATTCGTCTGGTGTTTCTGCCTGATATTTATCAGTTGACTTTCATCTGTTTGGACGTAAGTATTGGACACTGGATGTTGAGCATCTGTCTGAATATCTATATTTATCATTGTTCTTTGTACTGCCTCATACTGTGTACTAGTTTCTTTCGTCATTCCGAATGTTTTATGCTCTAATTTTGTCTGCAATCCCTGTGATTTGCAAATGATTCCTGATTGTATTTCTACATCATTTGTTTGAGATTTGATTTGCGCGTAGGACTGACGATCAAAAAATTCTAGACTGTCAGTTTGTGATGATATTTCATGTGTCTGTACAGAGTGATGAATTCTTTGCATCGTGGGTACTGTTACGACTGGTATTGATTCGTATGTTTGCGCGGCTGCCTCTCGAACTGACTGGGAAATAGTTACTTGTAGCTTTTTATTTATTATTTGTGTAGTCGTTGGTGCGTGCTGAACACTTCCTTCTTTCGTAGTTGTTAAAGGTAAACTAAATGTTTGAGTTTCTTCCTGACGACAAAGTATGTCGAATTGAGCTTCTGCATTCCGAATATTAATTACACGTTTATCTTTTATCAGACACTGTATTTCAACGTTTTTACTTTCAACTTGTATGCTAGCTTGAACAGCTTTAGAGAAACAAGAATTGACCGATCTGACATAATCAACAGCAACATCTTTCATCAAAAAATCCTCCGATATAAGAACAGCTTGACAACCAACAGTAAGAGACAGAGTACCGGACTGAGTCACAACATCGAACGTGGTTTTCGGTAATACAGTAGGGACTTGAGTCATCGGATCAGTCTGTGTGCTCGTGTTGTCAACTGATTGACGCATTGTTGCCTGAACCTTCTTGCCTACTAATGAAGGTGATTTTTCACTATGAATCACACTGACGTCTGCAGTATGGAATACTGGTCGTTCCTCTGGAATGGTCTGAACTGACTGTGCACAGTGGACAGTACCAGACTGAGTCACAACATCGAACGTGGTTTTCGGTAATACAGTAGGGACTTGAGTCATCGGATCAGTCTGTGTGCTTGTGTTGTCAACTGATTGACGCATTGTTGCCTGAACCTTCTTGCCTACTAATGAAGGTGATTTTTCACTATGAATCACACTGACGTCTGCAGTATGGAATACTGGTCGTTCCTCTGGAATGGTCTGAACTGACTGTGCACAGTGGATAGTACCAGACTGAGTCACAACATCGAACGTGGTTTTCGGTAATACAGTAGGGACTTGAGTCATCGGATCAGTCTGTGTGCTCGTGTTGTCAACTGATTGACGCATTGTTGCCTGAACCTTCTTGCCTACTAATGAAGGTGATTTTCACTATGAATCACACTGACGTCTGCAGTATGGAATACTGGTCGTTCCTCTGGAATGGTCTGAACTGACTGTGCACAGTGGATAGTACCAGACTGAGTCACAACATCGAACGTGGTTTTCGGTAATACAGTAGGGACTTGAGTCATCGGATCAGTCTGTGTGCTCGTGTTGTCAACTGATTGACGCATTGTTGCCTGAACGTTCTCGTATAACACGGGCTGCAATTTCCCAGTATGATCAACTCCTACACCGACAGTGTGGAATACTGGCGTTCCTCTGGAATAGTCTGAACTGACTGTGCACAGTGGATAGTACCAGACTGAGTCACAACATCGAACGTGGTTTTCGGTAATACAGTAGGGACTTGAGTCATCGGATCAGTCTGTGTGCTCGTGTTGTCAACTGATTGACGCATTGTTGCCTGAACCTTCTTGCCTACTAATGAAGGTGATTTTTCACTATGAATCACACTGACGTCTGCAGTATGGAATACTGGTCGTTCCTCTGGAATGGTCTGAACTGACTGTGCACAGTGGACAGTACCAGACTGAGTCACAACATCGAACGTGGTTTTCGGTAATACAGTAGGGACTTGAGTCATCGAATCAGTCTGTGTGCTCGTGTTGTCAACTGATTGACGCATTGTTGCCTGAACCTTCTTGCCTACTAATGAAGGTGATTTTTCACTATGAATCAACACTGACGTCTGCAGTATGGAATACTGGTCGTTCCTCTGGAATGGTCTGAACTGACTGTGCACAGTGGATAGTACCAGACTGAGTCACAACATCGAACGTGGTTTTCGGTAATACAGTAGGGACTTGAGTCATCGGATCAGTCTGTGTGCTTGTGTTGTCAACTGATTGACGCATTGTTGCCTGAACCTTCTTGCCTACTAATGAAGGTGATTTTCACTATGAATCACACTGACGTCTGCAGTATGGAATACTGGTCGTTCCTCTGGAATGGTCTGAACTGACTGTGCACAGTGGATAGTACCAGACTGAGTCACAACATCGAACGTGGTTTTCGGTAATACAGTAGGGACTTGAGTCATCGGATCAGTCTGTGTGCTTGTGTTGTCAACTGATTGACGCATTGTTGCCTGAACCTTCTTGCCTACTAATGAAGGTGATTTTTCACTATGAATCACACTGACGTCTGCAGTATGGAATACTGGTCGTTCCTCTGGAATGGTCTGAACTGACTGTGCACAGTGGATAGTACCAGACTGAGTCACAACATCGAACGTGGTTTTCGGTAATACAGTAGGGACTTGAGTCATCGGATCAGTCTGTGTGCTCGTGTTGTCAACTGATTGACGCATTGTTGCCTGAACGTTCTCGTATAACACGGGCTTTTCCCAGTATGATCAACTCCTACACCGACAGTGTGGTATATTCCTCTGTTATAGTCTGAACTGACTGTGCACAGTGGATAGTACCAGACTGAGTCACAACATCGAACGTGGTTTTCGGTAATACAGTAGGGACTTGAGTCATCGGATCAGTCTGTGTGCTTGTGTTGTCAACTGATTGACGCATTGTTGCCTGAACCTTCTTGCCTACTAATGAAGGTGATTTTTCACTATGAATCACACTGACGTCTGCAGTATGGAATACTGGTCGTTCCTCTGGAATGGTCTGAACTGACTGTGCACAGTGGATAGTACCAGACTGAGTCACAACATCGAACGTGGTTTTCGGTAATACAGTAGGGACTTGAGTCATCGGATCAGTCTGTGTGCTCGTGTTGTCAACTGATTGACGCATTGTTGCCTGAACGTTCTCGTATAACACGGGCTGCAATTTCCCAGTATGATCAACTCCTACACCGACAGTGTGGTATAACGGGCGTTCCTCTGTTATAGTCTGAACTGACTGTGCACAGTGGATAGTACCAGACTGAGTCACAACATCGAACGTGGTTTTCGGTAATACAGTAGGGACTTGAGTCATCGGATCAGTCTGTGTGCTTGTGTTGTCAACTGATTGACGCATTGTTGCCTGAACCTTCTTGCCTACTAATGAAGGTGATTTTTCACTATGAATCACACTGACGTCTGCAGTATGGAATACTGGTCGTTCCTCTGGAATGGTCTGAACTGACTGTGCACAGTGGACAGTGCCAGACTGAGTCACAACATCGAACGTGGTTTTCGGTAATACAGTAGGGACTTGAGTCATCGGATCAGTCTGTGTGCTTGTGTTGTCAACTGATTGACGCATTGTTGCCTGAACCTTCTTGCCTACTAATGAAGGTGATTTTTCACTATGAATCACACTGACGTCTGCAGTATGGAATACTGGTCGTTCCTCTGGAATGGTCTGAACTGACTGTGCACAGTGGACAGTGCCAGACTGAGTCACAACATCGAACGTGGTTTTCGGTAATACAGTAGGGACTTGAGTCATCGGATCAGTCTGTGTGCTCGTGTTGTCAACTGATTGACGCATTGTTGCCTGAACCTTCTTGCCTACTAATGAAGGTGATTTTTCACTATGAATCACACTGACGTCTGCAGTATGGAATACTGGTTGTTCTTCTAGAATAGTTTGTGTTGACTGTGTCTTGACTACCATCCCTGATTGTGCTTGTATATCAAATGTTTTTATATTGAACTTCAGCCATTCTGCTTGTGTTTGCTTATGTGCAACTTGCGGAGCTCGAGAAAACACCTGTGCAACGGGTTTGACAGGTTGTACGCTTACCTCTTCGGTTTGCAAACACACATCGTCAGATGGATGGTATACCACAGCTTGAAGTTTCTTGTTTACTGTTTGTACATGATGTGACTCATGAAATACACTCACATCCTTTATATCTGGGATTATTTTCTGTTTGTGTGGTGTTTGTGTTTCTGAATCTATCGTCACTGATCCTGATTGTGTTTGGACGTCGAATAACTTTGGTGGCAAGATAACCGGTGGTGGTCTCTCTTCCATCGTCTGAGTCTCTGTGTTAATGGTGGTCGGTTGTACCATTGCTTGTAATTTTTTGTGTACAATTGGTTCTGGACGTTTCTCGTGTTGTGTAATCATGTCTTTTATTTCGACGACGGGTCTCTGTTCACCTGGCGTTTGTGCTGCCTGTGACTTAAGCATACTTCCAAACTGAGTCTGAACATCGTATGTTTTCAATTTGAATGACGTAAATGATTGTTCATCTTTTAATGTCACTCTCTCAGTTTGTGTCGGTGTTTCTTGTGTTTGTGGTTCATGATGCGTAGTTTTCACCATGGGCATGACAACAGGTTGTGCTAATAAATCTGTTTGTGTAGCCATGTTTTCAAGTGGTGGGACGACTGTAGCCTGTAACTTCTTGGGAATTGATTGAACAGGTTTTGTTTCTTGATGTACACTTGCATCTTTAGTCGCGACCACTGGCCTACGTTCTAGTGGTGTTTGTGTTTCTGAATCCATCGTCACTGATCCTGATTGTGTTTGGACGTCGAATAACTTTGGTGGCAAGATAACCGGTGGTGGTCTCTCTTCCATCGTCTGAGTCTCTGTGTTAATGGTGGTCGGTTGTACCATTGCTTGTAATTTTTGTGTACAGTTGGTACTGGACGTTTCTCGTGTTGTGTAAGCAACTCTTTCATTTCGATTACTGGTCTACGTTCTTGTGGTGTTTGTGTTTCTGAATCTATCGTCACTGATCCTGATTGTGTTTGGACGTCGAATAACTTTGGTGGCAAGATAACCGGTGGTGGTCTCTCTTCCATCGTCTGAGTCTCTGTGTTAATGGTGGTCGGTTGTACCATTGCTTGTAATTTTTGTGTACAATTGGTTCTGGACGTTTCTCGTGTTGTGTAATCATGTCTTTCATTTCGACGACGGGTCTCTGTTCACCTGGCGTTTGTGCTGCCTGTGACTTAAGCATACTTCCAAACTGAGTCTGAACATCGTATGTTTTCAATTTGAATGACGTAAATGATTGTTCATCTTTTAATGTCACTCTCTCAGTTTGTGTCGGTGTTTCTTGTGTTTGTGGTTCATGATGCGTAGTTTTCACCATGGGCATGACAACAGGTTGTGCTAATAAATCTGTTTGTGTAGCCATGTTTTCAAGTGGTGGGACGACTGTAGCCTGTAACTTCTTGGGAATTGATTGAACAGGTTTTGTTTCTTGATGTACACTTGCATCTTTAGTCGCGACCACTGGCCTACGTTCTAGTGGTGTTTGTGTTTCTGAATCCATCGTCACTGATCCTGATTGTGTTTGGACGTCGAATAACTTTGGTGGCAAGATAACCGGTGGTGGTCTCTCTTCCATCGTCTGAGTCTCTGTGTTAATGGTGGTCGGTTGTACCATTGCTTGTAATTTTTGTGTACAATTGGTTCTGGACGTTTCTCGTGTTGTGTAATCATGTCTTTTATTTCGACGACGGGTCTCTGTTCACCTGGCGTTTGTGCTGCCTGTGACTTAAGCATACTTCCAAACTGAGTCTGAACATCGTATGTTTTCAATTTGAATGACGTAAATGATTGTTCATCTTTTAATGTCACTCTCTCAGTTTGTGTCGGTGTTTCTTGTGTTTGTGGTTCATGATGCGTAGTTTTCACCATGGGCATGACAACAGGTTGTGCTAATAAATCTGTTTGTGTAGCCATGTTTTCAAGTGGTGGGACGACTGTAGCCTGTAACTTCTTGGGAATTGATTGAACAGGTTTTGTTTCTTGATGTACACTTGCATCTTTAGTCGCGACCACTGGCCTACGTTCTAGTGGTGTTTGTGTTTCTGAATCCATCGTCACTGATCCTGATTGTGTTTGGACGTCGAATAACTTTGGTGGCAAGATAACCGGTGGTGGTCTCTCTTCCATCGTCTGAGTCTCTGTGTTAATGGTGGTCGGTTGTACCATTGCTTGTAATTTTTGTGTACAGTTGGTACTGGACGTTTCTCGTGTTGTGTAAGCAACTCTTTCATTTCGATTACTGGTCTACGTTCTTGTGGTGTTTGTGTTTCTGAATCTATCGTCACTGATCCTGATTGTGTTTGGACGTCGAATAACTTTGGTGGCAAGATAACCGGTGGTGGTCTCTCTTCCATCGTCTGAGTCTCTGTGTTAATGGTGGTCGGTTGTACCATTGCTTGTAATTTTTGTGTACAATTGGTTCTGGACGTTTCTCGTGTTGTGTAATCATGTCTTTCATTTCGACGACGGGTCTCTGTTCACCTGGCGTTTGTGCTGCCTGTGACTTAAGCATACTTCCAAACTGAGTCTGAACATCGTATGTTTTCAATTTGAATGACGTAAATGATTGTTCATCTTTTAATGTCACTCTCTCAGTTTGTGTCGGTGTTTCTTGTGTTTGTGGTTCATGATGCGTAGTTTTCACCATGGGCATGACAACAGGTTGTGCTAATAAATCTGTTTGTGTAGCCATGTTTTCAAGTGGTGGGACGACTGTAGCCTGTAACTTCTTGGGAATTGATTGAACAGGTTTTGTTTCTTGATGTACACTTGCATCTTTAGTCGCGACCACTGGCCTACGTTCTAGTGGTGTTTGTGTTTCTGAATCCATCGTCACTGATCCTGATTGTGTTTGGACGTCGAATAACTTTGGTGGCAAGATAACCGGTGGTGGTCTCTCTTCCATCGTCTGAGTCTCTGTGTTAATGGTGGTCGGTTGTACCATTGCTTGTAATTTTTGTGTACAATTGGTTCTGGACGTTTCTCGTGTTGTGTATTCATGTCTTTCATTTCGACGACGGGTCTCTGTTCACCTGGCGTTTGTGCTGCCTGTGACTTAAGCATACTTCCAAACTGAGTCTGAACATCGTATGTTTTCAATTTGAATGACGTAAATGATTGTTCATCTTTTAATGTCACTCTCTCAGTTTGTGTCGGTGTTTCTTGTGTTTGTGGTTCATGATGCGTAGTTTTCACCATGGGCATGACAACAGGTTGTGCTAATAAATCTGTTTGTGTAGCCATGTTTTCAAGTGGTGGGACGACTGTAGCCTGTAACTTCTTGGGAATTGATTGAACAGGTTTTGTTTCTTGATGTACACTTGCATCTTTAGTCGCGACCACTGGCCTACGTTCTAGTGGTGTTTGTGTTTCTGAATCCATCGTCACTGATCCTGATTGTGTTTGGACGTCGAATAACTTTGGTGGCAAGATAACCGGTGGTGGTCTCTCTTCCATCGTCTGAGTCTCTGTGTTAATGGTGGTCGGTTGTACCATTGCTTGTAATTTTTTGTGTACAGTTGGTACTGGACGTTTCTCGTGTTGTGTAAGCAACTCTTTCATTTCGATTACTGGTCTACGTTCTTGTGGTGTTTGTGTTTCTGAATCTATCGTCACTGATCCTGATTGTGTTTGGACGTCGAATAACTTTGGTGGCAAGATAACCGGTGGTGGTCTCTCTTCCATCGTCTGAGTCTCTGTGTTAATGGTGGTCGGTTGTACCATTGCTTGTAATTTTTGTGTACAATTGGTTCTGGACGTTTCTCGTGTTGTGTAATCATGTCTTTCATTTCGACGACGGGTCTCTGTTCACCTGGCGTTTGTGCTGCCTGTGACTTAAGCATACTTCCAAACTGAGTCTGAACATCGTATGTTTTCAATTTGAATGACGTAAATGATTGTTCATCTTTTAATGTCACTCTCTCAGTTTGTGTCGGTGTTTCTTGTGTTTGTGGTTCATGATGCGTAGTTTGCACCACTCTGAAATCCATTTCGTGCTGCATTCCAGTTGATCGTTTATCTGTTGTTGGCTTGTAATCTAATAATGTCTGGAATGCTTGGGAAATATTTATCGTCCCTGACTGTGTTTGGACGTCATAATTTTTACTTCTTATTCGAGTGAACGTTTGTTGGCTCCTCATTTTTACTTCAGCTTCTGGTGAACTTTCTATGGTTTGTGTTTCTTTTGAACTACATTTAACGAATGTTTCGACGTCTTTATCTTTTGTTAATATACCGAATTGAGTCGTTACATCAAATGTTTCTTTCTGTTTCGCCCTCACCAAGTTCGTCGATATTAAATTTTCTCTAGTTATCTCTTCTGTTTGCATATTTGTATGTTTAAATGCCTGTTTGATATCTGCCTGTACTTGTCTGCTTTGACGATCTGTTTTTGGTGGCACTTGGTATGAACCTAGGTGCCTTACAGCACCTTCTGGTTTTGGATCTACTCCCACTGAAATAATTGAAGGAATCTCTGACTGTGTGGATACTTCATGGTTTACCTGACCAACCTGACATATAACATCGTTGACAGCCTTCGACACAAACTTCGGTTCCACTCGGAATCCCATATCTGTCTGAATCTCCTTAGTGTATGTTGGTGTTTTGGCACTTTGAGTTCCCGCTGGTAACATTGAAGTTTTATGAGGTTCATCTATCTGGATCCCTGAAGATTCCATAACACTTCCTACTTGACATACTACATCGGACGATGGTTTGCGTAACATATGCTTAATTAAGTCGGCCTGTTGGTAGGCATCTACGGTTTCTTTGTACGATGTTATCGGTACATCCTGTGTTTCTATTGGCTTCACATACACCGGTTGTTCTTGTATTAGTTCAGCTTGTGTTATTTTCGATGTGTGGACAATCCCTGTTTGTGTGACGACATCGTTGGCCATCTTCTTTTCCCACACGTGAATCGGGTCAATGCCAGTATCCTTGTATGCTGGTCTAGCGGTGACATGTTCAACTGATTGTGTCGATACTTCATGGTTTACCTGACCAACCTGACATATAACATCGTTGACAGCCTTCGACACAAACTTCGGTTCCACTCGGAATCCCATATCTGTCTGAATCTCCTTAGTGTATGTTGGTGTTTTGGCACTTTGAGTTCCCGCTGGTAACATTGAAGTTTTATGAGGTTCATCTATCTGGATCCCTGAAGATTCCATAACACTTCCTACTTGACATACTACATCGGACGATGGTTTGCGTAACATATGCTTAATTAAGTCGGCCTGTTGGTAGGCATCTACGGTTTCTTTGTACGATGTTATCGGTACATCCTGTGTTTCTATTGGCTTCACATACACCGGTTGTTCTTGTATTAGTTCAGCTTGTGTTATTTTCGATGTGTGGACAATCCCTGTTTGTGTGACGACATCGTTGGCCATCTTCTTTTCCCACACGTGAATCGGGTCAATGCCAGTATCCTTGTATGCTGGTCTAGCGGTGACATGTTCAACTGATTGTGTCGATACTTCATGGTTTACCTGACCAACCTGACATATAACATCGTTGACAGCCTTCGACACAAACTTCGGTTCCACTCGGAATCCCATATCTGTCTGAATCTCCTTAGTGTATGTTGGTGTTTTGGCACTTTGAGTTCCCGCTGGTAACATTGAAGTTTTATGAGGTTCATCTATCTGGATCCCTGAAGATTCCATAACACTTCCTACTTGACATACTACATCGGACGATGGTTTGCGTAACATATGCTTAATTAAGTCGGCCTGTTGGTAGGCATCTACGGTTTCTTTGTACGATGTTATCGGTACATCCTGTGTTTCTATTGGCTTCACATACACCGGTTGTTCTTGTATTAGTTCAGCTTGTGTTATTTTCGATGTGTGGACAATCCCTGTTTGTGTGACGACATCGTTGGCCATCTTCTTTTCCCACACGTGAATCGGGTCAATGCCAGTATCCTTGTATGCTGGTCTAGCGGTGACATGTTCAACTGATTGTGTCGATACTTCATGGTTTACCTGACCAACCTGACATATAACATCGTTGACAGCCTTCGACACAAACTTCGGTTCCACTCGGAATCCCATATCTGTCTGAATCTCCTTAGTGTATGTTGGTGTTTTGGCACTTTGAGTTCCCGCTGGTAACATTGAAGTTTTATGAGGTTCATCTATCTGGATCCCTGAAGATTCCATAACACTTCCTACTTGACATACTACATCGGACGATGGTTTGCGTAACATATGCTTAATTAAGTCGGCCTGTTGGTAGGCATCTACGGTTTCTTTGTACGATGTTATCGGTACATCCTGTGTTTCTATTGGCTTCACATACACCGGTTGTTCTTGTATTAGTTCAGCTTGTGTTATTTTCGATGTGTGGACAATCCCTGTTTGTGTGACGACATCGTTGGCCATCTTCTTTTCCCACACGTGAATCGGGTCAATGCCAGTATCCTTGTATGCTGGTCTAGCGGTGACATGTTCAACTGATTGTGTCGATACTTCATGGTTTACCTGACCAACCTGACATATAACATCGTTGACAGCCTTCGACACAAACTTCGGTTCCACTCGGAATCCCATATCTGTCTGAATCTCCTTAGTGTATGTTGGTGTTTTGGCACTTTGAGTTCCCGCTGGTAACATTGAAGTTTTATGAGGTTCATCTATCTGGATCCCTGAAGATTCCATAACACTTCCTACTTGACATACTACATCGGACGATGGTTTGCGTAACATATGCTTAATTAAGTCGGCCTGTGTTGATTGTGCTATTTGAACCTTTCCTATTTGACACACTATATCACTTTTCTTCATATCTTGTCTTATCATTTGTTCATTACTGATGATCATTGATGACATCTCCGTACTTGCGTTTATTGTTATCCTACCTATTTGACATGCGGCTTCAGTTGTTTTCACTGGGTGTTGCCATACCTTTTTGATTTCTGCTTGAACTCCAAGATTTTTCTTATTTCTTTCTGTATTCTCTATTTCTATTTGTGTTCCAATTGTTTGTGTAACCTGTCCTATTTGACAGATAGCATCTAGTACGCTGTATTTTCGTGCACCTTTTTGTGATTCAGGTACGTCCATTTTCACAACGGTTTCTGTGATGCTTTCCGACTGAGTGGAATTATTCTTAGTGATAACACCAGATTGAACTATCGCATCCAAAGTTGGCTTTTTAAGCGTTTGTTGCAGCTTGTAATGTTCTAATGTCTGACATGAAGCATTCGCTGTAATTTGACCTATTTGACATAATACTTCTTTAACTGAACGCTTAGGACTGTATTCATGATAGTCATCTTGTGTGCCCGCATCGACTTTTGAAACTCCAATTTGAGTTATTGCATTTCTTACTTGTTTTCTTTCAGGAATCGTCGCTGGCACAAATTGTCTTTTAGATACACATAAATCTATTTTATTACGACCACCGTCACCGTCGTCATCAGAAATTTGAGTCCCTGATGTTTTGGTTGTAACACCGATTTGTGTAATAGCATCAAGTGCTGGGCATGGAATTGATTCTGATCTTGTTCTAGACGATAATCGTGATGTTTCTCTCACTATAGATTGAGGTGATCTTGCATCTATTGGATACATTTGATTATTACCTGTCCAATTGTCAGATATTGTACTAGATTTTAAACTAGAACTTATTCTAGAATTGGTTATACTAGAATCAACATTCGGTTCATGTTCATATCGGCTACTCCATCTTTTCACACGATTTATCAATTGATCCAACTGAGACTGACTCTCATGTTGTAACTGACTAAATAAAGAAAAATAAGAAAAGTATAAAAATATAAACCATTATGATTACACATATGCTTGTTAAGACATTGTTAAAACATATATCACACAATTCTGATAAACTTCGTCTTCTCATTGCATTATTGAAATTTATCAAATGGACTAATTGTTTTAAATAAACCAGTATAGTATTTTAAAATAAATTGTATTTAATTATGTAATGATCTTTCTTCGACCCTTTTTCAAATATAATTTGAACAACACATATAAGCGAACAGTTGTTTTCAATTAGATCGTCATCAGGCTTTACTCTAATATATATGAATATTTATACGAAAATGTTAAACCAATCAAGGCAATATGGGTTAACAATCACAATGAAATTTTCCGCCTCTTTCCGTTTGTATTCTTCATCATCTAATTATTTACACACTTCTTATTACGTAATAATTTTAATGTTTTGTGTTGACTATTCCAGGTCTATTTACCCACGTTTGACCTTCTATTTCCAACGTTTAACTATTGATAAGACTTTTGTTATCGTATTTTATTATCCTTACTACTATCAGTACACCTGTCTTCCTACTATCAACGTGTATTTTTACCTATTATGTGTGGTGACATTCTATTTCATTGTGATTATCGACCCATATTGCCTTGATTGGTTTAACATTTTCGTATAAATATTCATATATATTAGAGTAAAGCCTGATGACGATCTAATTGAAAACAATTGTTCGCTTATATGTGTTGTTCAAATTTCCACAATGGGAATCTTCACTATTCTAAAATATAATTTGAACAATTCTGATTCAGCAATTTTAATAATGTTTTAGCTAATTTTATTTCAATCTCTATTTTCTTTTTTCTAACCTTTTGACGTACTTCCCATTAAAATACATTGATCTAAGCCTTTATTATTTTTTAATCCAAGTAAATCGCCTAATTTGGAATTTGATAGTAAAACGAACAAATGGTTATCACCATGTACTGATAACAGTTCATTATTATCTATCTGTTCACATTGATATTGAAGTTATTCCACAGTATAAAGTAAACTAATCAATCCACAATCCTATGCTGATAATTGTTAATATGCACACTCGTGACTAACTCTGAGAGGTAATTCCGTGGTCTTAGTGAGAAGCTGTGACCAGTGAAGCTAATCCGTGTAGAGTGTGTAGTAGTTACTCACCGAAGACAGTGGAAAGTGGTCGCGCAATGTCGTAAATTTATTGGAGTTAGACATCCACACTGTTGGACTGAGACTCAGTGGTCTGGAGGTTAGGTGTTTGCACACGAGACCGAAGGTCTAGGGTTAAATTTCCGCGTTCGTGGTCGCAGATACACACTTCTGAGGATCCTCATACTAGGATGAAACATTGGTCCAGTGCTTCCAAGTTTCCGATGCTGGTCTAAGTCAGTCAGCTACAACGTAGGACCAGGCACATTTGCTGGCCTAACTTATATTGGTTATTACTTTGAATTAGAGTATATAATGAAATGAATAAATCATTAGTTTGTAAAATTCTGATTAAGAGCAGTGGAATATTTAACTTATACTCTGGTAAAAGATGAGTCACAAAAATCCAGTAAAATTACAACTCAAACAAAATGGACACATTTTACATAACGTGAAGTTAGTTGGTTGGCACATGATTATGTTAAAGAATAAAAAGTGGTGAAGAATTGGAAGTAATATGTTACAAATAATGAGAACGAATAAAGTATATCGTGGAAATAATCAGATTTCAGCGCGAAATTCGTTCTTGCACTACAGCTGATCAGAATTGGTTACGTGTTCATGAATTTTTAATACATCTCAATATTTAATATGTGTTTGATATTTAGCACTTCCCTGCTCAGTTAGTTAGTGAACGATATATGTAACAGTATAATTTTCATTGCAGATTTGATTTCAAATACTAATCTGTAGTTTATTGGCTCGTTTCATCCACTAAGTTGGGATACGTCACAATAGCGTGTTCACAAATGATATAAGTTAGTAATTTTAGACGATTAGATTGAAGTCTCTAATGAAAATTACAGTCTTATATGAAGTATTGATACGCTAAATGAACGGGAAAGTAGTCGGAAATGCTAGATATGGCACTTTTATTGAACATTGATAGAGGATAGTTGTCTTCACACAGCTGAGAACATTTCCTCATGAAACCTAGTAATTCATATGTAAGGGTAGGGTACTCATGTTAAAACTTTATCAATTACAAGTATACTACATTTTTTATCATAAATCCTTTTATAACCAAACACTGTTTCCTCGGCTGGAAAGTGGTTCAAGGTTATCTGTATAATTTACTTCCACTAGATAATGAATACTTTATCGTTTTAAGGTATAAATACTAAAGTTTGACTTGATAATTTTGAAAAAGCTGAGTACTGAGTGGATCGTTATTAATAAAAATAATATATTTGTAATAACCCAATAAATATAAAAATTAGATTTTCTGACATTTCGTGACTCAGTGTAAGTCACTTCGGAGAATGAATAACTAAGTCAAAATTAATCCAAGTTTAGATCGTACAGAGTAACAACGTTAGAAAAACTAATTTTTCTACCCATTGGGATATTACAAATATATTATTTCATTTACTTCGTCGTTTTATTCTTGTGTTTATTGTGTCTTCGTAACTTAGCCCGACTATACTATACTGACGGCCCTGAGTGGCTAATCAAAATAAGTCTAACCCATGCGCAAGTTAAAAACGCCATTACGGATAGTTGTTACCAGAACTCATGACCTCTGTTATATTTTTTTATTTCGAAAGGATTGGATGATGGTTTCCTTGGGGAATGAACTGTTAAGGTCAGGATGTTTGGGTTACGGATTGTCGGATTTGAACTCAGGATTAAGGCTAGGAGTATTAGTGTTAAGGAGCTTTTGGGTTATGAGTTAGGTTTGAAAAGATAAGGAGCCAAGAATTATGTTCTAAACTGATTACAAAACCATGATATCCAGCCTGAATTATCGATATTAAGCACTATAAGTTCATTAATGATTTAGAAACTCTTAACCCTCTGTATTTCTATTTTTTTCTATATTTCCAAGCTCCTACCCGGGACCTGCATTCTGATTGGCTGTTCTCAAGGCTATCTGTAAATATACTGAAGTTCGTTTGCATGGGACAGACTTGCCACTTATTCTCTTCACCTTATCATGTCTATCTGACAGTAGTAGAGTAGGCATTGTAAAAAACCTACAGTGGAGCTAATCTGTGTCGGGTAGAGACAGGTGTCTACCTCGTTACAATGGAAGATGGTCGCGTAATTTCGTGGATTGGTTGAGGTTAGACATTAACACCATTTGATACCGGCCCAATGGTCCAGTAGGTTAAGCGTCCACGCGCGAAACTGAAGGCCCTGAGTTCGAAGCCCGCAAGCGGGATCGTGGATGCGCACTGCTGAGGAGTCCCACAATAGGACGAAACGACCGTCCAGTGCTTCCAGGTTTTCAATGGTGGTCTAACATCAATCGGTTTATGATCTCAATTAAAAATAAATACAATTGTTGTCATTAATTTACATCATTATCATCCCACATGAACCTGTATATATTTAAGTCTGTTGAGCCCATTAATTAACCTATTAGGCAGATAGACAGTGCCATTTTGATATGCATTAAGTCACCTGTATTCTCTATACATATCTCTTCATGCAACCGATGAGCACAAGTAAAAGCTACGCATTTATTTCTTTTACTTGCTTAAATGTTAGTTGCTTAAACCTCTTGATGAATCACCCGTATATTCCTATATATTTTAGCTTGTTAAATCACATTAATTTCTTCGTTAATTAATCAATTTCCCTCTTCCTATCGTTTACTTGCCGATCGTTAGATATGAGCTATGTCTGGAATAAACTGTTTCCACAACTTCATTCCGACTTTTGGAAACCGCACATCATTAAGAATTATAGTAATAACGGTTATCAAGTCGATTAATATATGAAGTATAAGGATAGTAGCGGATATTCGACAACAAATTGTACAGTAACTGAAATTTTTGGAAATGAAGAACCTATTGGGGCAATAATTAGTTTTCACATTTGTTAGCCTATCTTAGAGGATCAATGATCATAGAACTTGTTTTATGTGGGAAACAAATTATATCAGAAATCAAAAGTTTGGAGATCAGTCGATTCTATGAGGATAACAGGTGATATTGATTGATGACTTCATACAGTGACGAAAGCTGTAAACTTTCAATTATTACTTTGTAACTATGAGTGACTTAGATAGCTTTAGATTTCATGGCAAAATGAAATTAATGATGTGCTTTCCTCAACCGCCAAATATGCTACAAATTATGTCCAATCATGTCTTTGAAAAAAAACTTTTTAATTCAAGTTAGGAGTTTCTTGAATCTATCAAATATGAACACCTTGTTAGTATAGTCTGAATTTATATACATGTTCGATAGCTTCCATCACAAAATACTATCGTTTGTACAATAAAGTGAGAATCAGAGGGCGCTGGACAACTACCTTTACTCATTTCGGGACTGCACATCAATTTGCACACAGAATCGATCCTATGATTCTGAGGTGACTACAAACCCATTAAGCTATTAAGTTCAAAGCCAGTGTCTCGTAATTCCAACTTCAATTAATTCATGATGTGTGACACGATAATCATTCAATTCCATAAGTGAAAACCACCTCACTGGTGTGTGTTTTGAGAAAACTAAGAAAAAAATAATCCCAACAATTATTGAAAATTAACTAACTCTATCAACGATAATTCGTGATCAACTCGTTTTTGATCTGCATCGATTTCACGTAAATAATTTGTCATATGAGTTCCAGCCGGTTCAGATTGTGCACGTAAATGGTCCATTTGCCGTTCATGATCACGTAGTCTTAACAATGGACTATGCATACAAACAATATCTTGTTCTCTTAAAACTACTCCGCCATGTGAACTACGTTGTCGACTAACTAATAAGGAAAAAGCAGTAAACAGAAAAAAATTTTAATGAGCAATCTTATCATAAGTAATCAGTAAAAAAGGCCTATAGGAAAGTATTTATTGAATATAGCGTAAACTATTCACTATGCTATAGGTATCAATGTCAAAGCTAGACTTGATAGTTTCAAATAAATTACGCATTGGATAGAAAGTTATTGATACACATATGTTTTGTTATATTCCAATAAGTAGGAAATCGTATTTTCGACGTTTCGCGACTTAATGTAAGCGACTTCTTCAGAGTCGATAAATAACCGAATTACTCTGAATAAGTGGCTTACACTAAGTCATGGAACGTCAAAAATATAAATTTCCTACTCATTGGGACATAACAAAAATATATTTATTATTCACCATACTCTTAGAAATGTAAATAGTATGTTCCGTTTTAGTTAATTTATGTCGTATGCCACTATCTCGCCTAATAGTCAGAAATGGTGGGCGGCCTATGCTCCTCCACGAGGAGTAACAGGCGTAAGTAAGTAATGGTCAGAAAATAGCTTAAATAACCTAAGTTACGTGATTGATTCGAGTATATTACTAATGATTTAGACCTGATAAACTGAAGAGATTTATTCTTTGCTCAGATTAGATTAGTATAACTACTAATTACGAAATATTTGAACGAATTTTCACCGTAATACTACAAATATCTCAAAAAGCGTCAGTTCGAATGTTGCGCTCAAGCTAGTTATCTTTAGTATTCGATAACTCTCTCTACTTATAATGTTGAATAGATCACGTGACTATAATTTACACTTGATCGACCGAGTAGCACAAACCATCATGCGAAGACGATCTAAATTATCTTAACAATAGGGTGGAATAAAATGTCTTTAAAACAGAATAGTCATCTTATGTATAGGTGTTCAATCGACAACACTCATTTTAACCCTCGAACTAGTAAAAGTTCAGTTTATACCAACTCTGCGTCAACATTTATATTTGAAATCAAATAAATATTGTCACAACTAAATACGTCTGTCTGTTGATTTTTATGACGCTTCGTCACGTATGCTTACCTGTAGATGACTTAATTTTTTTTCTATACAGCAACTTAATTAAGGTCTGCCCTGATATTTTATTGAATAGTAAGTATGGTTCATCATTGTTAATCCCACCAATATATTACCTTGTTTATATAAGATGGGTTAACAGATAAATTTCCCGGCTTAGTTTACCTTGTAGAAGCTATTTCCTCTACATCTGAGTATTTACGCAGGCCAAATCTCCTAGTAGTATTATAAATTTACTCAAGACTATTCAAAAGCCAGAACACCGGCTGTAGAGACAGTATTTTGTTAATGACTATAAAAACCCTCAAGAGCGGAGATAGCAAGCAAACAGGGAAACAAGTGGGTGTGTGTATCTATGTGAATGTTAAAAATCCATATATATATATTTATGAGTGTTAATCGATTGTGCATAAATTATTGCCTATGTTTACAACTAATGAGAGAGGAGAAAGATTATTGATGTATGGACACGCGTTCAATCAGATTCACACATAATTTTATGTGGTGGATTAAATGTCTAAGATACAGCAAGTATAAACAAATAATAAAATAGTTGAATGGGCTTACTACAACCTACAAAAGAGTCTGTGATCTACAAACTTGCAGTGAATGATGAGTCATACCACTGGACCAGTGGGTCCAAAAGTACTTAAGATATAAGACAATTTTGATCACTGTTACAATTAGGTTCTTTTAATAATAGAATGACAAAGACACCGATTTAGTTTGGGCACTGTTCATGTGATATGAATACACTTGAAAAATTCATGAATGCTAACTAATTTTGGTGTTTTGTCCTCTTAGCTAGATGGTTTGGTCGTGGAGCTTTAATCGCTATTCTGAATGACGTCATCAACACAAAATTCAAGTAGAAGTAAAGTGTTAGTTTGTCCATATATGGCTCACAACTTATTCTGTAGATCTCGATCTTGATTGAATATTGTTGACTTCTTTATTTTGATTATATCTCCCATTGATTTGATCCTTGGTTCTATATCTGTTCATAATTTTTCTGATTGGTTAATAAATTGGATCGATTTCACAGTGTTTGTTGACTGCTGATTGGCCTGAATGCCAAGCTTCTGAAAACTCCGGTGTTTTTAGAATTCTCTCTTTCCGAGATCTCAACATTTTTCCAGTCGAATGTGTGTTCAAAGTTGTCCACATGTATTGATATAAGCGAGAATATGACCGCTCATTGATGTTCGTGCAGTCGAAGATGAAGTGGGCGTCCACTTTGTTCGATGTAGTGTTTTTCGCACATGGAATTCTTTATTTTGTAGATGATGGTCGGTTTTTCTACTTTTGTCATTTCATCTTTTGGCTTGCACAGTATTGATTGAAGTGATTTTGTTGGTTTATGTGCTAGACCTATTCCACGAAGCTTCGACAATCTCGTAATTTTTGATATGCCTTTTACATATGGTAGGATGGTCCGTTTGTTGGTTTCTGTGCTTGATTTTGTTTCTGCTGATGCATTTGGTTGGTATTTTTTGATGAAGTTGAGTGGGTAGCCATTCTTTTGAAAGGTAGTCTCAAGATATTTCTCTTCATTTTTCCGCACCGCAAGTGTGTGTTGCAGTGTGTCCTTGCCTTCTTGGTTTGTGTATATTCGGCCTACCGTAGAATTGAAGGAGTACTTGTCCATTGGATTTTATTCTCCATTAATCTTACTTTGATATTTGTCCTGCTTTGACAAGCTTGTTTGAAGTCCTTGAGTTTTGGTTGTCTAAGCTTTTGACTGAATTTCTGTCTATTGGTTTGTCTACACTTTTATCCCCAAGTAGTTCCTCGGCTTTCCTGATATATTCTTCCTTATCCATAATTACTGTAGTGTGTACTTTATTCACTGGGACTATGACAATATATTCTCTAGTTCTGAGTTTATTTAAGACTTTTTGTTCTTGTGGAGTCAGTTGGATGTTATCTTTCTTCCGTCGAATTGACTAACTGATTTTCTAGCATTGAGTTTTCAGCATAGCCTGTAGCTCGTAATTCTCATCATGTATAAACACATAAGTACTCGGAGGTAACTAGGACGAAGCAACTATCCAATCTTTCCTGAATTTCAATGGTCTATTTATTTTCAATACACTAGATATACTTTCACAGTGTTTTTTTCCCTTTTGAGATTTTATGTAACATGTCTATGAGTTATAAGTTTGTGTATTCAACTTTAAACCGTATTGTTTGTGTTCAAGCTACTGATACCATCCTAGTTGCTGAAATCAAAATTAGTGAAACTTGGTTTGAATCTATTCTTTTATAATATCACTGCTTTGTCTTTTGAGAAGTTGCACTTCAACAAATAATAAAGATCAATATGTCATTCAAAAGTTTACGATAAACAATTTGATTTTAAGCACATTATCATTTTGATAGAACAATGACAAGAATGTGTTAAACGATTGTGTTCTTTTCTTTTTTTTCTTCTTTTTCTTTCAAATACATATTCATTATCATTATACATCCATATCATTAACATATGAAAAGGAATAGGATTACTGAATTATTTCATTTTAAAATTTATCATTGAATTCACTTAAGATAGAAAGGTATTTTCAGTACAATAAACTATTAGTTGTAATGTATATACTCAGATACATGTAAAAGATTTAACAAAATATTACTCCTCTGTTACACGTAGTGACAAGCATTAACTTAAGAATAGTAAGTATAGTTATTTGTTAAGATCCTGTCAATTATATCATTTTAGTTAGTAAACAATATTCCGTATTTATTATTATTATTATTATTGAGTTTCATTGTACGAACTATTTTTATTATTCTCTTAACATTCCAAAACTTATTCTATTTAATTAAAACAAAGAATGTTATTCACTTGGTGTTGTTTTACTCGTATCTTTCCATTGTTATTTAGGACTGAAATAGATCAGTCTCATGTTGGCATATGTGCATCCTGTGCGGATTGCCTTGATATAACCTTAAGTTACAAGCTTTTTAGGCAAAGATCGATGGTTGCTAGCAGTGGAATCCAGGCCGCATGTTTCGTCTTATTTGGGACTCGTCAGATGGATGTGCCTGCATCCTGGAGTGAACATCAACTCTGGGATGCAGGTACATCCAGCTGACGAATCCCAAATAGGACGAAACGCGCGTCCTGGATTCCACTGCTAGCCACTATCTATCTTTGCTTAAAGAATGTTATCTTTTATAGAGAAACGAAAAATAGTACAATGTAAGTAAATAAATATATTACTTACTATCTGTCATTTTCAATCTCTCTGTAAATGCATATATAGCTTGACTTAATTCAACTGCTCTTGTATCATTAGGTAACAGAAGACCTCTTAAATCTTCCAGAAAATTATCCATAGCTATTTTATGCTGATATTGAATATCCTGTATAGATTTAAAAAAAGGAAAACATAAATACGAATAAGAATCATCAACTTGTTTGCAGCTCTAGACAAACAATCATTACTGTATATGCAAAGATGAATAGTGACAAGTAATAGAATACAGGATATATATATTTTTGTCACACTTTGAGACTCATCAATTGAATGAACTTATATTTCAATGTGTTGATGTTCACTACGAAACTTGAACTTTAACACCTTTGGCTTTAAACGTTTAAGACGTAATCCATTAAGCTAATGAATCCAGATAATCGCTAGCTTGTACGATGGGGATGAATTTTATGTTTTTCCAAGAAATGTAAATATTGCTAACTCCATGCTTTATCATACCAGAGTGTAAAGTAAATAAAATTCATATTCAGTCAGTATTCGGAAAACATATTAATTGTTTAAAACTTTATTATGTTACTAATGTCAGTTGAAGGCTTAGGAACTCCTTAAGACATCAATAAAATTGCTGTATAATCACATAAGAGTCAATCCTGAAACACTATTACGATTACATACTACTTGTAAGTAGCTTCATTTAATAAACACAAAAGTTGTTGCAAGTGAACTGGTAGATGACTTTTATGATAAGAAAACATCTTGATCTGAAGAACCAATGAGAATCCTAGTGAGAAGATCAATCGATGGCAGTCAGAAGTGACCTAAAGGACAAGTGCACTTTATTGGCCAAGAAATGGATCAATTTTCTAAGCATTAGAGTGGTATTATATATATATATATATGAATGAGTAATCATGCGTTTTATTCGGTAGGCCAATATACTTTCTCGCTCAAGTAGTCAGTTGAGGGAGGGGGTGAACGCTTAACACACTGTGTATCTGTACCAGATTTCGGAAGCCACACATCATATCACACGTGCTCAAGCATGAATATGTATATTTCTTTCTCTTCAATGACAGTTTATTATTTCCCTCGGTTGTTTTTAGAAAGAAATAATTAACCAGTAAACCTCTCAACTTTTACAAATCGCCACTTTAACATCCTTTATTAGGAGTCATTGTGTTCTGCTTATGATGAAATATTTTTCTATCACTCAAATGCTGAATTCTAAATAAAAAAGAAAATGGTCGTATATTTGTGAAAATAAGATTCATTTATTAAAGTAACCTTGAATATTGATTATTTTTATTCTTAAGCCACAATAAAGTTGGTTTTCCTAACTGGGACCCGTTTAAAACAAAGAGAGAAATGGATACCCATTTCCTCCTTATATCAGAGATTTTAATAGTCCATACTCACAAACTAGCCAGGGGTCGTACTCAGGACCTTCATGTCACTTAGAGAATGTTTAACACTACTCTAAGTGAGCATTCAATAATTTACATTTCCAAGTCTAACCAAATCTTTATTTAGCCCGATATAAATGAAGATCAACTGAAATATTCTCAAAATAACTAAACAATAAAAAGTAAACTAAAGAATAAAACTTACTCCATTTTCTGCCATTTGATTTAATAAACAACTGTAATATGATCTTAGTCGTTCACGTGATCTTTCCACAAGTAAATCCCATGATTCAATACATTTTTCACGAAGTCTAAACAATGCAACAATTTAATAAATTGCTTAATGATTGTTGAAAAATGTGTATAGACATGAATGAAATAATAACTGATTAGCTTGTAACACTTAACTTTCAATCATTTGATCACAGGTTCGAAACAGGTTTCATATCCTTTAATCTAACTGACTAATTAACATTATATACTGTTATGTGCAAATTATTATGCACTAAAACAAAGCTAACAAAATCTATAGTTGGTAAAATTAGAAAGAAGTTTTTTAATATCAAAATTGTAATCAAACACAAAGTGTTCTTAAGCATGGAGATAGATACATGTTCACTTGTTCAGTTTAGTTGATATAGTATACCATAATCATTTTCAAATAATGTTAACTTTCAAAAAAAAATAATAAAACACTCAAATTTCATTCTTTAGCTTCAAATGGAAAACAAAACTATGCTTGGATGTTATTTCATGAAGATCCTAAACATTCATTGTTATTGTAGCGTAGAAGTGAGAAAAAGTTTGTGCAACATGTACTCTAATTTACGTAAATTGTTTACATTAGTTTTGAATAGCTTTGATCTGTAGCAATATATTGTTTGTTTGTTTGTTCTTGAAGCTTACAAGTGTTCTTGTTTACAGATTGAAAAAAGTTTATTTTCAAATGTGTCTACTATATACCTAGATATTATTTAGAATGAAAGAACATATATCAGCTTAGTTCTACAATTCACTTGGTATTGTTCGGCTTGTATCTTCCCATTGAGGTTTAAGATTGCAGTTGATCAGTCTGTTATTGGCATACGTGCATACTGTGCGTATGCCTCGATATTACCTTAATTCACAAGCCAAACAATAACAAGTGAATTTAAATTCACCCCATTGCACAAGCAGGTGGCTATCAGGACTCAGTAGCTGAGTGGATAACGCGATGGCGTTTGAAGCGAATGGTACTGGGTTTGAGTCCCAGAGTGAACAACAACTCTGAGATGCAGGTACATCCAGTTGACGAGTCCCAAAGAGGACGAGACACGCGTTCAGGATTCCACTGCTAGCCAATATCCACCATTGCTTACAATTAGTTCTACAATGGTTGAAAATTTTATCTTTGAATATTCAATCAACTGTAATCGCTCAACTAATCTATATGCTGAAATGCATGTTTGATTACAGAATTTGGCTAAATCTACTTAGGTATTTGCATATCTGAATTGTTAAAACCATAGAAGCTTTTTAATTATCCATGATATAATGCCTGGACTTCCTGTATATAAGAAGTATGTATTATATTTGTATTTAACATAATTTAGAATTACCTATAATTAATATTATTATTATTATTAATATTATTATTATGATCATTATTATTATTATTATTATTATTATTATTATTATTATTATTATTAGTAGTAGTAGTAGTAGTAGTAGTAGTAGTAGTAGTAGTAGTAGTAGTAGTAGTAGTAGTAGTAGTAGTAGTAGTAGTAGTAGTAGTAGTAGTAGTAGTAGTAGTAGTAGTAGTAGTAGCAGCAGCAGCAGCAGCAGCAGCAGCAGCAGCAGCAGCAGCAGCAGCAGCAGCAGCAGCAGCAGCAGCAGCAGCAGCAGCAGCAGCAGCAGCAGCAGCAGCAGCAGCAGCAGCAGCAGCAGCAGCAGCAGCAGCAGCAGCAGCAGCAGCAGCAGCAGCAGCAGCAGCAGCAGCAGCAGCAGCAGCAGCAGCAGCAGCAGCAGCAGCAGCAGCAGCAGCAGCAGCAGCAGCAGCAGCAGCAGCAGCAGCAGCAGCAGCAGCAGCAGCAGCAGCAGCAGCAGCAGCAGCAGCAGCAGCAGCAGCAGCAGCAGCAGCAGCAGCAGCAGCAGCAGCAGCAGCAGCAGCAGCAGCAGCAGGAGCAGAGAGAGAGCAGCAGCAGCAGCAGCAGCAGCAGCAGCAGCAGCAGCAGCAGCAGCAGCAGCAGCAGCAGCAGCAGCAGCAGCAGAGCAGAGAGCAGCAGCAGCAGCAGCAGCAGAGCAGCAGCAGCAGCAGCAGCAGCAGCAGCAGCAGCAGCAGCAGCAGCAGCAGCAGCAGCAGCAGCAGCAGCAGCAGCAGCAGCAGCAGCAGCAGCAGCAGCAGCAGCAGCAGCAGCAGCAGCAGCAGCAGCAGCAGCAGCAGCAGCAGCAGCAGCAGCAGCAGCAGCAGCAGCAGCAGCAGCAGCAGCAGCAGCAGCAGCAGCAGCAGCAGCAGCAGCAGCAGCAGCAGCAGCAGCAGCAGCAGCAGCAGCAGCAGCAGCAGCAGCAGCAGCAGCAGCAGCAGCAGCAGCAGCAGCAGCAGCAGCAGCAGCAGCAGCAGCAGCAGCAGCAGCAGCAGCAGCAGCAGCAGCAGCAGAGAGCAGAGTAGCAGCAGTAGTAGAGCAGAGTAGCAGTAGTAGTAGTAGTAGTAGTAGTAGTAGCAGCAGTAGTAGTAGTAGTAGTAGCAGTAGAGAGTAGTAGTAGTAGAGAGCAGTAGCAGTAGCAGCAGCAGTAGAGTAGTAGTAGTAGTAGTAGTAGTAGTAGTAGTAGTAGTAGTAGTAGTAGTAGTAGAGAGTATTTGAATCTCCCTCTCGCTGTGATTATTTCTCATATTCCCTTGATTGTTGTGTGATTTTATATGTATCTGTAAATTTTTAATGCATCTTCACAATATGTAATATGTGTTTGATATTTAGCACTTTCCTGCTCAGTTAGTTAGTGAACGATATTTGTAACAGTATAATTTTGATTGCAGATTTTATTTCAAATACTAATCTGTAGTTTATTGGCTCGTTTCATCCACTAAGTTGGGATACGTCACAATAGCGTGTTCACAAATGATATAAGTTAGTAATTTTAGACGATTAGATTGAAGTCTCTAATGAAAATTACAGTCTTATATGAAGTATTGATACGCTAAATGAACGGGAAAGTAGTCGGAAATGCTAGATATGGCACTTTTATTGAACATTTTTAGAGGAACGTTATCCTCACACATTTTCACCTATATATTTAATACAGAGTCCTCAATTTCAAGGAAAGTATATTGGTCAAAAATATCTGGGATATAATAATTTATTTGGTTTCTTTCAATGACCATATAATTTCGTTTTTTTAACTTTCATTTTGAAAATTGCGACTCATCGTCTCTGACATTATCATCAATGCACTTTGTTGGTATTTAGAATTAAAATGACGTGAAATTTGTCACAGTTACAGATGGTTGCCTTTTTTATCGTTATGTGATATCAACTAAGGAAATCGTGTAAATCTATGAAGCATTGATCGGTTACATTTGATCCAGTTTTCCCATTCTATGTACGTATAGATTCTGAATCAATAATGTGATCAAACCAAGAACTCATACTCTATCATTTTACACTATGAATAAGCAACATATTGAAAACTGATAGTTTTAATTGTTCAGTAATGTTTGTTTATGTGAAATGAAATAATAATGTTCAAGGTTATTTTGCTTTATAGCACAGTAATTGTATCCCAACACACTAATTAGTAATTATTGAACGTGAAAATGATAAATCTCAAGTACCAAAAGAATTCGCATTGACAAATATGATCAGTTAAGATGAAGTACTTAGTTAGTATTTTATTGTCACTTTTACTACTGTTCGAGTTTCCGTAAATTTCATTTTTGAATTTCCTTAAGTAAATAGTCATTACTAACTGAATTTTTTCGTTAACGTTTACTGACATGTTGTATAAACACCTTCTGGAAGGAATTATGTAACATTCATATGCATGAAGCGTTCAATAGATAAGCTACAAAGGTTTTTAATCATGTATATAACTAAACATACGACCAATTGCATTGTATAGCGTATAGCTAGTTAGTGGTACCAACTACTTGGAGGTCCTCAGATGTTTGAAGGATCATATATGATCAAATGTATGGTGTTGATGGGTCCTTGCTACATAACGACAAATATGCTGCTCATATACTAGTGATTAGCACCCTCCAGCCAAATTAAATTTAGAGTCCTGAAACTTAGTTTTCTCATGAAATGAAAAGGTAGGGAGACGTTAAATTAATGTTAGGAGAATAGATTCTCCAACGATATGGAATCTGAACGGCTTGACCTCTAAGAACTGTCAGTCATTTATCGAACAACAGAAATGAAGAAGTAGTAGGTAAATTTCTACGAATGCGGTGTATTGTGAAGAGGATAAGACGTGTTTTTGTAAAATAATGTTCTAATGAAATCAGCGTATTTATTGGACTGCTTACGTGGCGACTTAATATGAGTACAAAAATAAGGAATAATTATCATCACACTCACATCACTGATCGTTTTACAGCTTCCAAATCTGGATCACTTATCCATAAACAAACAGATGGTATTTTCACTATACCATTATTTGTTTGCACTGTCCAAAAGTGTTGATCATCTTTATTCGAAATAACGCGTACTTCTTCACCTTCTTTTAATTCATAATTTGGTCCTGTCAATGAAGTTAACATACGAGCCATAACTGGACTAGCGGATTCTGTATTAGTACTCAGACCATCAATAACACCGCCTAGTCTTAAGTGAACAGGGACAATACGTCGGCTTTCTTCAAGCAAATTGCCTGATCGACCCCATAAATAAATCATATGATTAAGATGTTCCTAATAATAGCAAAAATAATAACAATAATATTAATGAATTCTTTAAAGTTAAAGAAAATCATTGTCTTGAGTGTTTATGCATGTTTTTCGTAAAAAATGTATACAATGAATGATAAGTTCAAATGAGCTATATGTTACAATTGAATGAATTTATTCGATTTCCATTATTGAGATGTAATTTAAAGAACATCTTCAATGCAAGCTTTCCATAGTCTAGCACTCATTAATAAAATATATATATCTTTAGGCGTCTTGTTTTAGTGTCATTGGTGAGACGATAATTTATAGACAACCTTTGAGCAACAGTAAATTGACTTTGAGAATGCTCACCTACTAACTAGTTCTGAATTGGGGTCACAAACCAGTATGAGGAATTAGAATCATGATTTACAGTTGATGGTTAAGGTTAGGAATCAGATATAGGGTTTTTATCACTCACTGACATCAGCTAAAATGTCAGAACGCTATCTAGACAAATGGATGAATGAATTTCGCGCCATAATCCAATACCTGTTATCCTAAATCTAATTAGTTCGTCCATAAATTAGTCTCGCCGTGTTAATATCATTAAACGTATTTTTCAATAACTTTGGTTTTGTATGTTTGAGTACACATTCCGTGTATTTTCGATGGTTTGGCTGTTTGTTGAACTTATTCTTAACTAGGTCCTTTTGATCCTTAAAGATGTAATGGTACTGACCAATAATTTTTGGTATATCAGACTCTTTTTTGTCGTATATTAAAGCCTCTCTAATGAAGAAAAATGTATGTTCACGTGATTGACAATTCCGAAATTGTGAATGTGTAGTTATGAATGTTATTATGTTACCACTTTTGTTTACGGTATCTATTGTTACTGAATACCTTTCACTGTTGACATGTATTATAACCTGTTAGTTATCTCATAAGAAATTAGCTTCCGTTTCTATTGAGACGTTTTATAAATACTGATTTAACTTGTCAATAGTTTTCTTCATAAACTAAAATCAGCTAAGGTACCCGCTTACAAGGGAAGAAGGTTTTAAGTGCATATTGTAGAACGGACAAGTAACAGGCCAAACCAATTGCCCAGTATCTTTTGATTCTAGCTAGTTGTCTTTCTAAATTCAGTTCATGATGTAAATTATATTCAAAACACTAGTCAGCATCATGTAGTTTAACAAAGTTAAGCAGCAGATAGCAGGAAAATTCAGTTCTAAATAGGATTAAATATGCGTTTTAGATTCCACTGCTAATTATTATCCAACTTGACTAAAAACTTTTGATTGATTAGAAATATCAATTGTTGAGATCATGAGTCAATTGGAGCTAGACCACCATGAAAAACCTGGGAGCACTGGATGGCCGACTCATCCTATTGTGGGCATCCTCAGCAATGCGCCTCTACGACCCCAGCTCGCGGGATTCGAACCCATGATCCACTGGTCTCGCGCTCGAGCACTTAACCACTAGACCACTGAGCCAGTGTCCAACGGTGTTAATGTCTAGCTTCAACTAATCCATGAAATTGAGCGACACATCCACCATTGTCATCAGTGAGTTACTATCTCACAACTGACACGGTTGAACACCACTGGTCACTGTTTCTCACTAGAACTTCAGGAAATACCTCTTGAAGCCAGTCACTAGTGAGCATATGTTGATTAGTATCCCGTGAGGCGAGGTCATGAATGTCCACCTCTGAGGAGTCTCACATTAAGACGAAGCAGTCGTCCAGTTCTTCCAGGTTTTCCATGGTGGTCTAGCTTCAATTGACTCATGATCCCAACTATTGAAATTACTAAAATCTCTACAAAATCTTCGTTCGATATGAATAGAAATATTGAAGCTATTCATCCAGGATTTATATGTGCCAATAGAGACTGACTGGTTGGTCTTTAACAACAACAACAATGGGAAAGTACAAACATTATCAGTAGTATTATATATTCATAAAAAATGTTATATTCTTTGTAATAATAACAATAATAACTCCAATACTTATTTATCTAAATCATTCATATAATCATCTTATATCATTAGTCTCTTCTTAGAAAAATAGTGTTGTTCCCAACATTCTCTTAAACATTCTAATCTCATACATATTTTAATTATATAACAGCAGGGATTATTATTATTATTATTATTATTATTATTACTATTATTATTATTACTCCCACGACTAATTCCTTTAACAAAAAATGCACATTCCATTATTTCTAAACATTCCAATTACAAGTAATGATTCATACTATTTTTTAAAGAGAAACTATTTCAGTAGAAGTCATGAGCTAAACAAATCAATCTAAATTATAAATTACTACTTTCGAAAAAAAACAAAAAAAACGGTTTCAAATGTCAAAATTTTGTCGTTAAGCTTATTACAATTTTTGTTGCCAATGTTCCTTTCATTTATCCGTAATTAAAAAAATCAAAAAAAAAGAAGGAGCAAACAATAATGCTCCACCATATTAATCATGAAAAATGACACACACACACACATGTTCAAGTTTTGTCGTAATTGCTGGGATTCGTTTCTTTCCAAATAATAATAATAATGATCCAACTTCAACGTCAGAAAGTAAATTCGTAGCTTTCAATTATTAAGAAATCAAAATTATTTAATGGTCTAATCGATGCAGTGAAGCTTAAAGATAAATTGAATCCATGTAAGGAGTTAAGATCATTATCTATATTTCAGTGTTTGTTTTGAAGTAACCAGATAGAACAATTTGGTTTTGTATTAAAGGATACAATTCATAAGTTGGATGTATATACTATGACTTTGTTAGCAAGTTATAATCGTTTAAATCAGGATATGATTTATAATCTACCGTGTAAACATTTAATTATTTACTTTATGGTGTAATGCTTGTGATTTAAGACAATATAGAGATAATCTGTACACGATATACATATGCCAATAAGAGATAGTCCTAAAAATCAATGTGAAGATTCAAATAAACAATACAAAATGAATTGAATTTTCGCTCCATTCCACAAGCTAGTGGCTATCAGGACTGAATAGCTAAGTGGATGGTGTTTGAAGTGAACGGTACTGGGTTGGAGTCTAGGAGTGTATATCAACTCTGGAATGCAAGTCCCACATAGGACGAAACGCGCATCCTATATTCGACTGCTAAATTGTTTAATTTAATTGTATCATAAGTTGGTTTATCTAAATAAATATTAAATATTGTTTTAGTCAAAATTGATCTCATAGTATTATATAAACTGTTTTGAATATAACTACAAAAAGAAGTTGATTGCTTACTCTCAATTCATTGGCCAAAATTGTACAATTTTTCAAAGTTGCAGGTAATGCTCTTGAATTTCTCGGTTCTGTCATTCGTACACGTGCTTTCAAACTGGCTTCAGCTTCATTAACTGCATGATGAAACTGTAGTGAAATATAAAATAAATTGATGATGGTATTAGAAAATTCGCTTTATTAGGATTTGATTAGTGAATTTATATCAGAATTGAGTATCTGTAGTAATTGACAACATTTCTCTCACGACCCTGATATGAAATCAAACTTACTATCTTCAAGATTCGTTATTTTGAAGCTATCACCCAACAGTTCTGAGGGTTCTTTGGTTTTGATCTTATGCCAAATAGTAACTCAGTACTACTGAGTAGTTCTCCCGGTAAAAAAAATAACATCAATCTTTAACAATACTGCAGCCCGATGTCACTTTTTTATGAAAATCACATATTCAGAATGATTAAATTAACCCAAACAAATTATGAGTATTAAATTTGACTTATTAGCATAGAGATTTGAATACTACCTAATCTTAGATGGTGGTTGGAGGTAGTCAACACGAAACCCTGCACCTATCGAAGACAACTGAGAATGGTCGCACAATATCTTTAGACAGTTGTGTTAAGGATATCAAAAGTACTCCTCGAAAAAGTTTAGACGGGCCATGAAAACTCTGGGAAACATTTTATTCAATCAGCGTTGAATAGAAGTATCTTAGAAACCTCTAGCAAATGAAGAGTCACATGTTTAATTAGCCTATCCTGCTACTATGTTTAGTATGGTCCCAGAACCTTTCAAAAGACCAAGACCATCTGAAATATTATAAATACCCTCTAGTTTCTGTACATAGACCAACCTTGGAATAAAATGTTTGTTTCACACTTCACGCCTATTCTCTAGTGTTCAAGTTGTCATATAGACTTAACTTGAGGTTGTTAGAAGACCATAGGAAACTGAATCAAGCATTTGGTTAGAAAACTTATCAGATTAAATTTAGGGATGTAAATTACTGTATACCAGGTTGGTAGTCTAGAGATTAAACATTCACACGCAAGACCAAAGTATCTGGTTTCGATTCCTGGCTCCATAGTCATGGAAGTTCACTGCTGGAAATTTTCATACTAGAACAAAATGGCAATCTAGTATTTGCCAATATTCAATAGTTGTTTCTACAGATTTATATGTCTATCATATTTAACTTATAAATATATTATATTTACTGTAACTCTGGTTATATTTTATATAATAATATCACATTTTTTCACGATATCAGAATCATTAAAAAAGTGACATTCTTTTACTTTTTTAAACTAACAATGCATATATTATTCTATTGTTAACTTTAGAATATTTAAACCTTGGGTCAAATGACCGGCAGAATTTCTGTAATTTATTGATACACAACAAATAACAACATTTTCATGATAATAATATCTGTGTAAATCATTAGAATGAATTCCTTGGAGTAATTATCAACCCCTACAGAATAGTAAATAAGTTAAGTTGAACTATTAAAGTTGTAATTTTTAAGAAGATAAGAAAATAATCATACTTGAATGACAGTACACCATAGAATGATACCATCTTCATATGTTACTTTAAGTTAAGATTATTTATATGAAATAATAATAACTGTAATTAGCAAGAAAATTAAATTATTTATTCTGGTTAGCGTTTTTTAGAAAGGTTGTTTTCTACGGGATTAGGTTGCTGACTCCATCCCTAAGGCTCCTAATTTACTCGGGCTCGGGACCGATAGTAATTTAAGAAAAGCTATAGGCTATATAGGACTCACTAGGTCACAACACATAGGACCAGATAGATCATATTTGTATCACTAACAAATTCCGAAGGACAATGGAAGATGTGGGAACCAGGAGAGGAGCTGATATAGCTTCAGATCACTACCTAGTTGTGGCCAATTTAAAACTGAAGCTAAAGCAACACTGAACAACAGGGGAAACAGTAGCACAAAAGTTCAATATAGCATTCCTTCAAGATACTAACAAACTCAACCAATTCAAGATAACTCTCAACAATAGGTTTCAAGCCTTACAAAATCTACTGACAGAAGAAGAAACTTCCATGGTGGACAACTGGAAAGGGATCAAAATAGCATTAACTTCAACGTGTCAAGAGGTTCTGTGCCTCAAGAAGCATCATCATAAGGAATGGGTCTCTATAGAAACACTGGACAAGATCAAGGAAAGGAAGAACAAGAAAACAACAATTAACAACAACCGAACACGAGCAGAGAAAGTCCAAGCACAAGCTGAGTACACAGAAGCAAATAAGTGAGTGAAGAAGAGCATTAGAGCCGACAAGCAGAAATGCTTGGAAGAACTAGCAACGAAAGCAGAAAAAGCTGCAAGAGAAGGAAATATGAAACAGCTTTACGATACAACGGAGAAACTCGCAGGAAGACATAGTAAACCAGAGAGACCGTTCAAGGACAAAGAAAGCAAGCTAATCACTGAGATTTAAGAACAGCGGAACAGATGGGTAGAGTACTTTGAGGAACTCTTGAATAGACCAGCTCCACTGACTCCACTGTACAGAGAAACACCAAACACAGACCTTCCTACAGATGTCAGTCCGCCAAAAAGCGCAGAAATCAGAATGGCCATCAGACAAATCAGGAGTGGGAAGCAGTAAGATCTGACAATATACCAGCCGAAGTACCGAATTCAGACATAAAAGTAACTGTAAAGATATTCCATGTTCCACTCAGGAAGATTTAAGAGAAAGAACAAGTGCCGATGGACTGAAAAGAAGGATACCTCATCAAGATACCAACGAAAGGAGATCTGAATAAATGTGAGAACTACAGAAGTATCATACTACAAACAGTACCAGGAACATTTTCAATAGTGTTGCTGAATTGGATAAATGATTCACTAGACGCTCAGCTACTACATCACGAGGCAAGTGTTAACTTGGAAAAAAGGAAAATCAAAAAATAGATTGCGTTGGGAATCGGAAGCAGATGTCACAAAAATGAGTAGTGACTGGAAAGAACTGGAAAGGATTGTTAAGGACAGAGTTGGCTAAAGAATGCTGGTGGGCGGCCTATGCTTCTCAACGAGGGTTAACAGGTGTAAGTATTTAAGTAAGTAATTTTTAAGCAAGTATATATATATATATATATATATATATATATATATATATATATATATATATATATATATATATATATATATCTTAATTTAACCAATTCCATAGATTAAATCCCAATAAAAACATATGATCAATTGGCTAAACGTTATGGCGCATTTTGTCCGACATAAAATGAGTGAGATTTCTATACAGGTAATCCTCATAGATCAATAATTATGTTTGTCACTGAGACACTAAGCACTATCCAGTTACCTGAAGATTTTAAATAAAAAGATTGAAAACTGACAAAAATATTTAGCGGTTTCTATCACATGTTGTTCAATAATCATTGATTGTAATTAACTAATTCTATGGTGTTAATCTAATGATACTCAAAATGATTGGAACATTTTTATGACATGTACCCATTATACACTGTGACCAAATGATTGTGAAATTAATTTTTCATCTAATTAACAGTATTTTGTGATAGATTTTACGGTTTTTGATTAGTTTTGTATAATAATACTAGTGTAGTCACAGATTAACCCAGTCAATTAACCAAGCAAAAAATTGTTCCAAAAATATCTATCAGCCATACATTATGTAAGAGTTAAGAATTCAATACCTGTATATGTAAATCTACCCTGAAGTTAGATTTAAAATCACATGACAGGCATCGCACTATTATTACAAAAATTAACTGATTGCATTATTAGTGATAATCTAGCTAATTATTAAATGTCTCTCTATCAGAGATTAAAATTCAATAATCGTACGGATTTAAACACTAAACTATGAATCTAAACAAAAGGTTTACAACCCACAACAAACCCATCGGATGATGAATAAGATCTAAGTAAACATTTAGTCTCTATGAGACTCAAGCTAATGGTTTTTAGAAGGTTATTTTGTGAAAAAAGAGTGATATTGTTCGCCGAAGTTATTTCAGCTTAGTTTTTACTGGAAACGAATTTTGTTTGAACAATTATTAAAGCCAAAGTGGCGCTCGGCAGCGATTTGGTTTTAATATAACAAGCCTTAATAATACACGGCTATAATCTATCCAAAGACAAAACCCAGGAACTGTAGGTCTTCTCGAGAGCACGCTACTTTTAGACCACTGGGTTTTCACCTGGTGATTCTTACTTCCATGGTCAGTCACTTCATGAAGCTCGAAATAACTGGGTTCGGCCTTTGATATAACTGTAAGTGAGCACTGTTAAGGAGTTCCACATTTGAATGAATCAACTACTCAGTGATTTCTGGTTTTTAAATAGTCTTCCACTTAAAATCGGTCGATTATATTAACTACAACGAGTGGGAACTTCCTATAAACCTTATTTGTTAAGAATTTACTTCATTTTTGATCGTCGTCTTTTTTCTGTGATCAGGGTGTCCAAAAATTTTATGTAGAACGTTCGGTTACTTGTAAATAGATAAAAAAAGTTAAGAAAATATTTTGTCAGAAATCTTTCTCAAGAGTTACTCAACTAACTGCATTTAGGAGAAATCAGTCACTTTTATAGATACAGAAAGGGTGATTAGAAATCAAATTTGTTCTCTATGCACAATACCTTTCAATTTATATCAGTATATTTTATATTAACAAAGAAAAGATTCAGTAAACAAATGATGATATTCGGAAATAGAAGACAGAATAGTCTAGAAAGAATACGTATTAACATACATCAAGGATTATTAGTGTGCACTCAAGCAATGGAGAAATTATTTTCAAGATCACAAAAGACATTTAAATTTTATAATCCCTGAGGTTTTTGCCAATCTCACAATGTTTTTTTGACTGTTCCTATATAAGAACTTGAAAGTTGTTTTCAAATGAGCTTCATGACCTATTTGAAAGTATATGCTTGACATTAGAAAAGCATAATTTCTAATCTTATGCATTTCCTTGAAGCTATGGTTCTGATTTTATAGCCATTTTTCATATGTTATTCTAATCACGATTGTTTGTTTACATATGTATGTCAAGTATTACCCATGTGATTTGAGTGGAGTGATAAGACTGACTGTCTCGGTAAAGACAAAGTAGTCTGTATGATAAGTTTTTTCTACTGTTGTTTTCAGAATAGTACTCGGAGTTATATTTGGAATGTTATGTTATTGAATCGTACACTCTTCACAAACCTACCATATATGAACTAATGTGGACTTGATGAGCTGTTGATACGTTTCTTACTGGTACTTTACCTGTGATATTTAGTAGGCTCATCTATTTTCCTCTTTTTACTGAGATTCTTTTATTTATCCCTTACCTAGATCACTATGCAATAAAGAAAGATAAATGTACAGGTCTATATATTATGATTTATAATTATAGTATATTGCTAAGTATTAACTAATATCAAGTATTCTTATGATAATTCTCACTAAACTGAATATCACCCATTGACATATATAAGTTATCTCCAACAAAAAGTGAATAGAACCATATACTCTAAACTCGATTTTACTAAACCGCACAAATTGAAGAATTTGTGTAATTCGTCGAGTCGATATTTATTTATTTATTTTAACACAGATATTGGTACGAGGAGGCACCAAATACATATGCGCCACACAAATCTCATTCGATATGTGTGAGGGCTATGATACTATATTCTGATTAGAACTATCTTAAAAATTACCATCTCTAATCTACTAGAACTTAGAAATGACAATCTTAGTATTTCAGACACCAGATCAGAGTTATTGATCAAATATATTCATTAAGATTATGCGCGGTACAATAACTCCAAGGTTACATACTCTTACAATGACCCGAAGGACCGGTTGTTGGCACAAAAATATATTGAGTCTTTTGAAATGGTGGAAGGTTTCAAATCAAAATTAAGAAAAGATAGACTGTGTTTTCTTATTTCTACTTAGTATTCCGCTTATTTTTTTATTTTATTAAGACTTTCTTCTAAAACTTTATCGTTGAGGCCAAAATCAAAAAAGAAATGATAGAATTTATGTATTCTTAACTTAGGAATTTTATGAGAATGCTAATTAGATTTGTGAAATAACTAAACCTTAATTATAATTCAAGCCCAACGCGTAGCACCAGAAATTCCTTTCTACTATTTTAGACTAAATAACAACCAAAAAAAATACATCTCTGTATCAAGTTATTTACACTATTGTCTAGATTTCAAACTGATCTATTGAACTATGTTACTACTGATATTTGGATTCTATAATATAGATTAATATTTTATGATCAGTTAATGATGATGTCTTGGTTCTGATAGGACTCTGGACAGGATCAAAGAAAGGAAGAACAAGAAGGCAGCAATAAACAACAGCCGAACACGAGCAGAGAAAGTTCAAGCACAAGCTGAATACACAGAAGAAAACAAGCAAGTGAAGAGGAGCATTAGAACCGACAAGAAGAAGTACGTGGAGGAACTAGCAACGACGGCGGAAAAAGCTGCTTTACGATACAACGGAGAAACTAGCAGGAAGACATAGTAAACCAGAGAGACCGGTCAAAGACAAAGAAGGCAAGCCAATCACTGAAATTCAACAACAGCGGAACAGATGGGTAGAATACTTCGAGGAACTCCTGAATAGGCCGGCTCCAATGAATCCACCGGACATCGAAGCAGCACACACAGATCTTCCCATAGACGTCAACCCACCAACGAAGGAAGAAATCGGAATGGCCATCAGACAAATCAAGTGTGGGGAAGCATCAGGACCCGACAACATACCAGCTGAAGCACTGAAATCAGACGTCGAAGTAACCACAAGCATGCTTCGCCTTCTATTTAAAAAGATTTGGGAGGAGGAACAAGTGCCGATGAACTGCGAAGAAGGACACCTCATTAAGATTCCAAAGAAAGGAGATCTGAGCAAATGTGAAAACTACAGAGGCATTACACTACTGTCAACACCAGGGAAAGTTTTTAACAGAGTGTTGCTGAACCGGATGAAAGATGCAGTAGACGCCCAACTTCGAGATCAACAAGCTGGATTCCGTAAGGATCGGTCGTGCACAGACCAAATTGCTGCATTACGGATCATCATCGAACAATCAATTGAGTGGATCTCAACACTGTACATCAACTTCATTGATTATGAAAAGGCAGTGTAGATAGGAGAACGTTATGGAAACTTCTTCGACACTACGGAGTTCCTGAGAAGATTGTCAATATTATCCGGAACTCATACGACGGACTACAGTGCAAGGTCGTGCATGGAGGACATCTGACAGATGCATTCCAAGTAAGGACCGGAGTCAGACAAGACTGTCTACTCTCTCCCTTCCATTTTCTCCCGGTGGTCGACTGGATTATGAAGACCTCGACATCTGAAAGAAAACACAGCATACAATGGACAGCTCAGAATCAATTACACGATTTAGACTTCGCAGATGACCTAGCCCTCCTATCCCATACACACGAACAAATGCAAATAAAGACAGCCAGTGTAGCAGCAGTCTCTGCATCAGTAGGCCTCAGCATACACAAAGGGAAAACTAAGGTCCTCAAATTTAAAGCGGAGAACAGCAGTCCAATCACTCTTGATGGCGAAACTCTGGGAGATGTAGAATCCTTCGCATACCTGGGAAGCATCATCGATGAACAAGGTGGTTCAGATGCAGACATAAAGGCGAGGATTGGCAAAGCAAGGGCCGTATTCCTACAATTGAAGAACATATGGAACTCAAAACAACTTTCAACCAATATCAAAGTGAGAATCTTCAATACGAACGTCAAGGCAGTTCTACTGTATGGAGCTGAAACTTGGAGAACTACAACAACCACAATCAGAAAAGTACAAGTATTTATAAATAGCTGTCTACGCAAGATACTCAACATCTATTGGCCGGATACCATCAGCAATAGCCTTCTGTGGGAGAGAACAAACCAACTTCCAGCTGAAGAAGAAATTAGGAAAAGACGATGGAAATGGATAAGACATACATTACGCAAATCATCAAACTGCATCACGAGACAAGCCCTAACTTGGAATCCTGAAGGGAAGCGGAAAAATGGAAGGCCGTAGAACACGTTACGTCGGATAATAGAAGCAGATATAGAAAGAATGAATAACAACTGGAGAGATCTGGAGAGGACTGACCAGGACAGGGTTGGATGGTGAATGCTGATGAGCGGCCTATGCTCCTTCACGAGGAGTAACAGACGTAAGTAAGTAAGTAAGTAAGTAAGTAAGTAAGTAAGTAAGTAAGTAAGTAAGTAAGTAAGTAAGTAAGTAAGTAAGTAAGTAAGTAAGTAAGTAAGTAAGTAAGTAAGTAAGTAAGTAAGTAAGTAAGTAAGTAAGTAAGTAATAAGTCTGATAGAAGGTCAATCACGGTTTAAAAAAATAATAAATCTCTGTCTATAGCATTAGGTGATACAATTTTAAATCCTGAAGAGTACATCATTTCTACCAACTACATTTTGTTAACGAGTACCAACTAACAATAAACCCAAGTTTAGTTCTTTTCATCAACTATTACCAATTATTAGAAGGTGTTTGTGGAGGTTTTAGAAATTTCACAGATTGAAATCATGAGTCATTTGAAGCTAGACCACTATGGAAAACCTGGGAGCACTGGACGGCCGTTTCGTCTTATTGCGGGATTCCTCAGCAGTGCGCATCCACGATACCGCCTCGCGAGATTTGAACCCGTTTCGAGACTGATAGGTTTTGGGTTCGAATCTCGCGGAGTGTGGGATCGTGGATGCGCACTGCTGAGGAGTCCTGCAATAAGATGAAACGGCCGTCCAGTGATCCCAGGTTTTCCATGGTGATCTAGCTTCAATTGACTCATGATTTCAATCTATGATATTACCAATTACTTAAACTCTAATTATAATATTCATTTTAATCCATTACCTTAGATTTCAATCAATTATATTGTAACCTATATCTTTGAATAAATATTGTTCCTTATTCTAAATTCAAATATAGTTCTAAATAAATAAACCTGAGTTAATCGATAAATAGAAACTGATTTTATCGATAAAACATAACTGACCAGTATATATAAATATGACCTGGTATACTAGTTTTAACAATCAATTAAACAAAACAATGGAATATACACCAAAAAATATTAAATTTTATTGTTTGTTTTTCTATACTTATGCGCAAAGATAATAATGATAACATCAAACAATGGATAAACAACATATACTTTATAGTTGACTTAAACCTGTACAACTGAATCGACTGATCAAAGTTGTTTCATTATTCTATTACGAATATTAACAATACTAATCATTAATTAATTGATTTATTATTATCCATTAAATTGGAGGTAATTTGTGATTGTATACTTTTTGAAGTATGATTAATTGTAGGAAAGAGAGAGAGAAAGAGAGAGAATGTACAGAATGAGTTACTAGTACACTGTCCTACATTATGTTATCTATCAATATACAAGATAATTATACTCAAAATAAAAATGCGTGATATCATTGATAATATTCTCTATTATTATTCAGTTGAATAAAAGTGTCAACAGTTATTATTGTTGTTATTATTGAATTATTTAGTGCAAATAATTGGTAATATTAATAAATGACACTATGTATCATATGCTCAAAATTAGTTATTAATCATTTATCTCAGTATTATTTCCAATTAACTTATGAATTTTAACGGTATGTATGAGAAGGGGCTTTGTGGAGATTGTAGTAATTCCAACAGTTGTTACCATGATTCAATTAAAGCTAGACCACCATGAAAAACCTGGAAGCACTCGACGGCCGTTTCATCCTATTTTGGGACTCCTCAGCAATGCACATACATGACCCCTCCACGCGGGATCCGAACTCAGGACCTATCGGTCTCGCGCCAGGCGCTTAACCAACTAGACCACTGAGCCATTATCCAATGGTGTTAATGTCTAATTTCAACTAGTTTCCATTGGCCATTAGCTGGAGATTATCAACAACAACCTACTGTAGGAGAGAACAAGTCAACTTTTAGCTAAAGAGGAAATTAGGAAAAGACGTTGAAAGTGAATGGAACATATATTACGGAAATCATCAAACTGCATCACGAAGCGCGCACTAACTTGGAATCATGAGGGAAAACGGAAAGGCGTGAGACCAAAGAATACACTGTACAGGGAATCGGAATCAGACATGACAAGGATGAATAGCAAGTGTAAAGAAATGGAAAGGATTGTTGAGGATGGAGTTGGATGAAGAATTTTGGTGAACGGCCTGTGATACTCTACGAGGGGTAACTGGCGTAAGTGAGTAAATTTCCATAGGATACATTTTGAATGAAATTTATTCAGAAAATAGAAAATTTGATAGTTAATAGTGAAAATCGTTGTTACTTAAGTAAAATATAATGTATCGATTGATTTATACAGATCGATTTTTGATACTTATGATATAACTCTGAGCTGCTTACTCCTATGTAAAATTAATCATTGAATGAATGTGTAATAAATACCTTAAGCTTAAAGGATTAAATAAATCGTCTATCAAAGTTACTTATTATTATTATTATTTTCTTTACAAAAGTAAACATTCTTCTTACAATTTTATGTTTACTTACCTGATGATATTCAGCAGCATTCCTAATGTGTACTTGACTTAATCGGGCCAATTGAGAAACATATGTCCAACAACTCTTCACATTACTAGTTAATTCCTGTTTAATTTATGTGAAGAAAACAAATCAACGGAAAATTTAATCAATGAATTGAATTTGTCAAATTAATTTAAAGGTTGAACTATGATGAGTATGAAATAATCAGACAGAAATGGCAGTGAAATATGGTAGACCAATATCGCGAATTGATCGATGTTAGAAATATCAATTATTGGATTGTGATTTAGCGGTTTAAATGTGTCCTGATAGAGTTGAATAATATTGGGCGATTTCATACAGAGAAAGAGCATTTATCCAGTATCTCTTGGATTTAGATGGTTATGGAGCTACAATCAGTCCGTAATGTAAATTTTGAAACTCAACAATCTTCATAAACCTTTCATGATAACTCCAGCAGATTATATTAAAGTATATATGCATGATTTCATCCTTTGACTTTTAATCCGCGTATGTCATTGATCTAATTCAAGAATAAATTCACATTCCACATACCAATTCAGTTAGTAAGTCGCATACAGCTTGGAATGTATATATCCAGTTGTCTAAATAGCCATACTTAACGCACAAAAACTAAGTCAAAATCAGAGAAACTGAAAAGAATTTGTAATTATATGAATGATTGTAAAGAATTAAACCTACGAAATGTAGACCGGAAAGAGAAAAATTACGAAGATTCAATACCCAGAAGGCTATAGAGACTGCGTACATCAATATCATTCAAACAGATCAGTCAACCATAGATGATAATTATCTCACTGATAACGAACAGAAACTTTATACTTTTCTTTATGGGTCAAATAAATACTGATTTCATGAACTAATGCTGAACCAGTGACCACCTCCAACGATCAAAATAGTGTATATGATATAGAGTTATCTAGACTAATGGTTATGTTATAACTTGATCGATAGAATTCAGCCACCATTAGAGGATTAGACGAAGATAATATTGATCAGTACTAAATCAATAAGCTGATACCATTTATCGGTTTGAGTATCCAGAGCCTTCTTACATGTATTCTAGCCAGTGTTGGACAGTGCATGGGTTTGAGTAACTCAATAACCCTACTCCGTGAATGTTTACAGCAAATAATTACATATATATTTTTTTTTGACCAAAAATGCTCATGACTAGCTTCAAAACTACACAGTCACTGATTACATCATACACGAGTAATGCTTTCAAAACTTATATTATCAAGTACTTTCAGCCTATGCATATCATCCAACTTAAAGGCAATGTTTCACAGATGTAAATCAATCCCGAGAGAACATATGGATAATATACTTGCCGTTTAATAGACGAACAAACATCTCTCCTGTATAATCGATTCAGATGATCTTAAACAACAGTGTCTTTGGTATCAGTTAATGATTTTATATGAAATATCCTTTGGTTATAACGAAAACATGAGACAGTTATGATTAACTGAATACTAGGCGTCCACTATTAAAATTAACAATGTTACTTCCGCCATTAAAACCAGTTCTACTGTTTCATGACATAAGAGAATCTTGATTTGTATTACAATATAAAACTTGTGTATTTTCCCTCTAAAACAGGAAGTGTCTGGTAAAACGTGATTTAAATTAACAAAATGCCTAATCAATTATTTACACTTTGTTTTGTTATTCAGTATAGATACGCATATTATGACGCACTTTAAAACGTATTTCTACAAGTAACATTTTAATTGTTTATGCCTGTAATTAATTGTAAAGAAAATGTAAATGATTTACACTCCCACCCCCCTTAATTAAAATGAATAGCAGTGAGTTTTTTTTGCTGCTCATTTTTCTCATATACTCCATTGGTTTCATTGCGAGTAAATCCCTAAATAGAGTGAAACATGCGTTTTGGATTCCGCTACAAGCTACTATCCAAATTTTTATGGATATGGATGTATTTCAATATGGAAGCTCAGTATGAACATATACGATGAAGCGGTTGATCAGCTGAAGTCCTTAGCATTAACAGTAGTAAAATAAAGGTTCCTCATATATAATGAATTAATAAAAGCGAGTACTACAGAAATAATTAACTAAGATTAGCTTATTGTTCTGCCAATTAAAGTTCAATGTTCAACTTAGAAAAGAGTTTTATAATAAAGAATTATTGGTAGATTCTGTTCCGTAAGTTTAAAGATTATTTAATAATTTTTTCAAAGTAAATAAATGAAGTTCATTAATTCAACTTCGTACTATCAAATGTAAATAGAATTTTAATTCAGTTTAATGGTTTTAGTATTGCATAGATACATATGAGAACGTCAATTAATGAAGTGAAACATTTTGAACAAATGAATTTACATGGTTTTATTAAAAATTTGCAACCATTTAAATGTTCAGTATAAAAAGTTTTTGAAGATCATTTAACCATGTAGTCTATATTGTGGGATGACTAGAGAAAATCAAGAATCACTGGATAAAAATTTCGTCCTATTATTGGCCTACTTAATAGTGTACATCCATAATCCTACCAACAAAGGTTATGTTTAGGACTTTTAGTTCTCTTAAGGAGCCTTTAGATTTTAGGTTATCGAGTTGGTAACCAACTGTTTACATTTTAAACTTTAAACAATCTGCAATATTCCCCAGACATTATTGAATGTCATTGGTGTCTAACTACCTCATATCCGACGTGGCTGAACTCCATTGGTTACAACTTCTCTGAGAATCATCAGTGAATGCCTAATTTAAATTTCAATCTCAACCTTGAACAAACTATTTCAATTTCGATATGTGGATTATGTCACCAAATCTCTTACTCCTAAAGTGTCATTCAAATCCAAGTACACATATTTGTACTTGATAACTAGATTTGAATTATTGATTGAAATTATAACCTTTTTATTCTTACATAATTTATCAAATTAAGTTCAAGTGTTAAACTTATTCATTATTAGTACTTAAACGTTATTCTGACAAGTACACAATTATATCATTATACTAGTTATTAATATCAGAATAAATAACTTATGATTAATTTTTCATGAACCTTTTCTTCTAGAAATATAGTCAATATTATAATGCTGACATTATTTTCGAAAATCATTTAAAGCTATGTGACTTGCCAGCTGAAGAGGAAATTAGGAAAAGATGATGGAAATAGATAAGACATACATCACGAGGCAATCCCTAACTTGGAATCATGAAGGAAAGCGGGAAACAGGAAGACCGTAGAACACATTAAGTTAGGAAATAGAAGCAGATATGAAAAGGATGAATAACAACTGGAGAGAGCTGGAGAGGATTGCCCAGGACAGGGTTGGATGAAGAATACTGATTAGCGGCCTATGCTCCTTTATGAAGAGTAACAGGCATAAGTAAGTAAGTAACACTTGCCAAAAACTACTTTTATTATAGTAATATTAGTGATGGTATACACAATAAATTAACTATATGATCTTTATTTTTTTATTTAAATTAAATTTTGTTTAAAATAAAAAGCAAAAATCAATGGCGAATATTTCATTGTCATGTTAACTGAAATCTTTACTTTAAAATTGATTTTTTTTTCTCCATTTAAAGGGAAAAAAAAGGGGGAAGGGGGAAAACTAACTTTTTTCACATGCACTTCATCTTTTAATTCTTTAGGAGCACTTAATTGTACAGAGGTTTCAGTGACATTTTCTGTTAGAACCTAAATAAAAATTATTGATTAAATGATGATATTTATTTATAACTTACTGTAAATGAATTCTCCAATTGAGATATTGTTTCTAAATAACGTAATGCTGATGTATTATTTTTCACATCATCCTTAAAATATTGAAAAAAGAAACATAAAAAAAATACTTTTTTTATTATCAAAAGATAAAAACAAAATATATGGCTTAGTGATTAATTGAATTTCAACAACTATTTTATTTTAATATCAGATGGGTTTTGTGGATATTATAGTAATTTCAATCGTTAAGATCATGAGTCAGTTGAAGCTAGACCACCATGGAAACCACGGAAGCACTGGACGGCCGTTTCATCCTATTGTGGAAGCGAGGTCTTGGCTGCGCACTGTTGAGGAGTCCCATAATAGAACGAAACGGCCGTCTAGTGCTTCCGGGTTTTCCATGGTGGTCTAGCTTCAACTGATTCATGATCTTAACCATTGAATTTATTTTAAACAATAAATATATTTTAAACAGAGATAGATGGTGGCTAGCAGTAGAATCCAAGATGCATATTATGTCGTATTTGAGACTCGTCAGCTGGATGTACCTGCATCCTAGAGTTGATTTTCACTCCATGGTTCCAGTCAATTACTGTTCGCTTCAAATGCCATCAATTTATTCACTTAGCTACTGAGTTCAGATAGCCACTAGCTTATGCAATAAATATATTTTATTAGTTATGATAATGACCAAGGTTATTTTCTACAAGTGGGGTTCTTATAGCTGAAGAACATATGGAAACTTAAAAAAACTGTCAGTCAATATCACAGTCAGAATCGTAAGTACAAACTTCAGAACAGTTCTACTGCATGGAGCTGAAACTTAGAGAACTATCACAACCATTATCAAAATGGTACAATTATTTATAAACCATTGTCTATGCAAAATACTTAATGTCTGTTGACCGGATATCATGAGTAACAACCTACTGTAGGAGAGAACAAGTCAACTTTTAGCTAAAGAGGAAATTAGGAAAAGACGTTGAAAGTGAATGGAACATATATTACGGAAATCATCAAACTGCATCACGAAGCGCGCACTAACTTGGAATCATGAGGGAAAACGGAAAGGCGTGAGACCAAAGAATACACTGTACAGGGAATCGGAATCAGACATGACAAGGATGAATAGCAAGTGTAAAGAAATGGAAAGGATTGTTGAGGATGGAGTTGGATGAAGAATTTTGGTGAACGGCCTGTGATACTCTACGAGGGGTAACAGGCGTAAGTAAGTAATAGTAAATTTCAGAATGTTTGTTTCGTTTTATTTGATACTGAACTAAGCTAGATAGACATTAAGATTCAGGTGCGTACATCTAGTTAGTGAGACCCATATGTAAGATTATATATACTTTGTGGATTTCATTTGAAAAAAGACTAATCTTGTAATCACGGCTAATATATTGATGTATCTGTTTATGAAGCTTACATACCAATGAGAAACTGATTGAATTCATTACTCAATCTCAACAGTGGACAAGCATAAATCATTGTGAACAAAATCATATTTCAATTTTTTGTGACAATCTGAGGTATGTAAACTTCATTTCACAATAAACCCAGTATTTGTAATATTGGTTAATTTGTCTAATCAATATTATCTTCGTACAAACATGTTTAAATTATCTTAAACTTTACAAAGATTAACATAAATATCAGGAAAAAACAGTGTAGTGCTTACACGAATCTCAGCTGCTGCGTCAGGTAAATGTGATTTTTGTGCACTCTAAAAAAGTAATAATCAATGGAATGAATAAATTGGTTAATGCGGACAGTGACAAAAACAAAACTACATTTGAAAACAATTTACATTACGTAAGAATTTTAGTTAGACAACCGTTGTAAAAGCATATAGCATTGGACATCTATATATTTCTAGTAAATGGCTTCTTATCAATGTACACATTATACGACCTCACAAAGAATCGAATCTTGGACATTCAAATAAGTGAGTTGACACCCAGTGATTAGTAAGGTTCTTATAATAGGACAATTTATCTGTCCAGTTATCTTTTTATTCTCCAATGCTTATAAAGTTAGTATTATTCCCTAATCTGTTAATCTTTCATTAACACGAATAATCTTTATAAATGTTACATTTTATTAACTTACAGATTGTTGAATATCTTTTTCTAGTTGTATAATTTTTTGTAATAATTCAGCTTGTCTAACACGTTCACTGTCAAGTGCTAAATGATTTACACCTATGCATACACCACGAGCTTGACGCTAAGAAGAAGAAGATCAACAAAGAATGAATAAGAAACAAAATAAGTGATGTATATATGTGTGTTGCGTGTTTAAGCATATTATTTTCATATATTTAAAATAAATTATACTTTATTATTTTTGAGTAGTGATTAATGATGGAATGTAAGACATGAGTTTCATCCTATTTGGGACTTATCAACCGGAGGTAACTGGCACATCTCAGTGTTGATGTTTACACTGAGACTTGAACCCATTATCTTTAGATTCAAACAAAAATACAAGTTTGTACAAATAAGATTATGATATGTTTATATGTCAAATTTATAATGAAGTAACTAGGTATAATGTGAATTAACACAACTTCGATTATGCAATTTATTCTACTTACAACTAATTCCATATATATATATATATATACCTTCAGTTGAGCCACAGCAATCAAAACCTTTGACTCGATCTGAGAAACTTTAATAGTAAGCTTTCTCTTTGTCTTAATTTTTCTTCGATTTATAAAGTAGACGAATGTAGTCAAAATGAAGTAAGATGTACTTTAATAGACTATTTACATACTAATTTTAAAGTATCACAGATTATTGGTTTTTTTCTACAAATAATTTTGTTACTCATCAATGATGTAAATTGATAATACATAATCTAGTTCATAAGTATATCGGGCATTTTTTATTCCTCATGTAACTATTACAATCAATTCATTAACACCATTTGAAACATTCACTTGGTATTTTTTACTTGTATATTCCCATTGTTGTTCATAACTGCAATTGATCAGTATCTTGTTGGCATATATACATCCTGTGCGGATTGACCCGATATTGTACTAAGTCACAAGATTTATAAGTAAACGAGTCTCAAATAGGACGAATTCTATTGCTAGCCACTATCCATCTTTGCTTATAAACCATTTGCCACAGTTTAAATAGAAGAAGAATTTCAATAGTTCTGTTTATTAACATTTGTGTTACTTCCAGAACAATAAAAAATACCATAGTGGTTTATTACTACATTTTAATTGTTTAAATGAATTATTTCCTACTCGTAAAATGTGACACTGTATTTAAACTTAGATTGAACATAATTAAGGAAGTATTCTATACATTGAATTCATTACAAATACATGATCCTGGATAAGGTATTTTTATATTTACATAGTTACTATTTCAGTTGTATATCTACATTACAGTGAGCATGTCTTATTATTTAAGTTCTAAAAAATTAAATACATCAAATTAAATTGTATTTTTCCATCAAATTTCAACTTATGTTATTACCATTAAATTTGTATATTAACTTTAACTAATCACTGCATCGTTTTATTGTTACTACAGTTATACAAAACACAATTGGTTAAACTTGATAGTTTCAAATAAATTAGGCATTGGTTAGAGAGTTTAATAATAAATATATTATTTTTTGTGATATCCCAATAAGTAGAATATTTTAATTTTCACGTTTTGTCACTTAATGTAAGTCACTTCTTCAGAGTGGAAAAGAAACAAAAGACGAAGAAGTAGGTTACATTACCTGACGAAATGTTAGAAATATAACTTTTCTACTTACACTGAGATATCACAAGAAATATACTTGTTACTAACGATTGGTTAATGATTGGTAATTTAGATATAACATTACAAAAAACAAATAAGGTTAGCGTTTAAGCTTACCTCGAATTCAGTCAGTCGAGCTTGAAGACTTTCAGTAGCTACATGAATTTGGATAAATAAAAAAAATCATGAAAATACAATTCGTTGAATAAAAACAATCTTCAAACAATGTTTTCACCGTTGCATAAAATATTATTGAGTGATTTCTTTGAGATTTTTCATTTTATCATGAAAGAGTTGTGGTATAAATTAATGATGTTAATCAATAGAATGAAATTCATAATGTAAGCAAAGATGGATAGTGACTAGCAGTGGAATCCAAGACGTGCGTTTCGTCCTATTTGGGACTCATCAGCTAGTTATGTATACTCTGGATGAGGTTTTTTTCTTCTTTCTTCAGTTAACATAACTGCCATAAATTAATGATAACAAATGATTTGAAAACTCATTAAACAACCAAAAATCTAATGTAAAACAGTTTCCTTTGTTGTTATGAGTTTCCTAGTTGTTTCAAGTCTATACATACATATATTTACTCCTCGACTTAAATTAATAGTTTCCTTTCATTTATTTGCCTATGTTTCTTCTATGTAATAACATTGATCAATACATATGTACACAAATATACATGTCCACCATTCATTATCTAAGTGATAAAATTCCATTGTTTAATTTGTGATAATAATTACTATAGGAATAAAAATGATTTTGTAAATGATAAATTTCTTAAAGATCAATTAATTAGCTTTTATTCAACATGTTGAGTAGTTTTCTTGGAGACCAACTGCCCCACACTGTTGAAACGATTATCAATCAATTTCATCGATTCAAATATTGATGTGTAACTAGTAAGTTCCGATAAGTAGTACATCCAGAACTATATATATATATATATATATATATATATATATGTATATATATGTATATATATATATATATATATTCATACTATATGTGTATTTCAACGAGTTTCATACATTAAAATACCTCGTCAACAAGCATCAATCTCACCAGTGAACGAATTGGCACAGAATTGATCATTGAACAAAAAAGGTCATTATTTTGCTGCGGCGGGACCATAATTTATGGACGAACCAATCAGATATAAGATATCGAGTAATAAATTATAGCGCGAAATTCATTCATCCATTTGGCTAAATAGAGTTTTGGCATTATAGCTGATGTCAGTTCGTGACGAAAACCCTAAATCTAATTTTTAACCTTAACCATCAACCGTAAATCATAATTCTAACTGGTTTATAGCTCTCATTTTGTCCTAATTAGTAGGTATCCGTTCTCAAGGTGACTTTAGCGTCGCTCAAAGGTCGTCCATATATTATAGTCTCACCTTTGCTACTTATACATTTAAAAAGTCTTTAACGTTTAGTTGATATTTCTTTGATTTCAGAAATGTATTTATTTAACGTTTTATGCAAAATCATTATTTATCGGTAATAAAAATACTACTGATGATAATAATAAATAATAGTAGTAATACCAGTAGTAAAAGACGAATAACTGAGAGAAATTCATCACAAATCACGTGAACATTGTTTTTCTTATATGAGAAAATTTCGTTATATGATCAATAGTTTTATATTTGTCTTAAAATATAAATAACGATTCTAATATATGCCGTATGAATAAAATTTACTACATAATCCTGAGTTGACTCACAGTACGTGTGATCTCAAACTCAAATAACAACTAAGTGTTCACTCATAGATTTATTTTAAATGACTAATGATATAGGTTACGGTTCGATGTTTTAATGTATTCAGTAAAATATACACTTTTAGTGAATTAATGATTGATTCAATGAATAACATTGTACCTACGGAAATTTTACCCATAACCACTATATTGTAACCTATCAAGTTAATCATATATTCATGCAAAAGTAATTCTATACAAGATTATGAATTGTTCAATAATAAAACAACTATTCTATATTCTTTTAATTTAAACAAACAGTTATTAGTTCTGTTATGGTACCTTTTCTCTGAACATTCCTTCATAATTCTTTTCAATAATTTACATTATCTTAAATTTTCGATTTAAAGTTTTACAAAAAAAAACAACAATCTATTTAATACATTGAAAACTAAATCATGTTCAATAGAGAAACATGACTTCATTTAATAAAAGTAAACTGATTCTCTCAACTTACCCATTTATTTCCAAGTATATTATTAGTTAACTATTGAATATTGAACAGAGGAATGATTCAAACGACAAAGAAAAATTAAAAAAAACTGGAGCGTAATTCTAACTAGATTGACTGATTGATTGATTGATTGTAGCGTATACGAATATTACTGTCGAAGTTTATGTATAGTATCAGCGTAACTAACAGTAATCCCAGGACGAGGATTAGTTATAGTCTTGTATCAGTAAATATGTATAATAATTGAATAAAAGAAAGAGGTAAGAAACAAACAAACACACACAAAAACAAAAACTAGATGCAAATAAATATTTTCTAATTTATATGTAAATAATATTACAATGCTGATTGTTGGATATTGTCATTCGAATAAGATTAAATTGTAAATAGTTGATATTTATCATATTCTTTCTTATTGTTTCCTTCCTTTGTTAACCAATATTGAATGGATGAAATTTGTTTTCTTCTTAAAGAAGAAATAAAAACACGAAGTAATGATCGGTAAAAGAAAAAAAATCAAAGGAAGACAGAACAAATGGTTAATATGTAAGAGGAACTTTTAAAAATATGTACTTTGAAAAAAGAAAACACGAATATTTCTAGTAGAAAGATATCTACTAGAATTCAATGTTGTATATGTAGTAAATATTCCGACAGTAGACAATTAGCCAGTGGAAGACGGTCACATATACACACAGGCAGTGTTTGAATAGAAAAGATGTAATTATTGAATTAGTAGGTGAGTTGAATGAAAATCGCAGAGATTGTCAACTTGATAAAGAATAATAATGATAATATTATTATTATATTTCCGAACTGGATCGAATCGAAAATTGGAATGATGTTTATGAGAAATGATAATAATAGTAATAATAATAATAATAATAATATTCACTTCTCCTTCCTAGTTAATCTCTGCTAACCGCCATTTGAATGTATTTGCTACACAATGAGTAAACACCATCAAAGTTCTAATTTAAATTGTATATTATTATGCCTTTTTATAAAAAATCAGTCTAATTGTATATTGAATAGTTGGATTGTGCTATTTAATTTAGTGATCCATTGAAGGAATGTGTCTGTGCATAAAAATCCACAAATCGCATCAATACAAAGCTTCTGTTTGTATTGTCGATTGAAAGAGTGAGAGAGAGAGAGAGAGTACACACGTGTATGTTTATGTACTCTCACCAAAATATATTATTCACATAAACATAGATACATACATACTTTCATTTATTTTACCACTCACACAATACCCGTCAAATAAGAAAAATAGCTTAGTCTTATAAAGTGTAGGGTAAATGTACATTAGACTTCACTAAAATGAGTGTATAGTCCAAATTTTAAATTATTTGCGTAGGCGATCTATACAATATAATATAAAAAGTTGAACTTCAATAATTCGTCTTCTCTATCTCTTATTCTCATATTATTCACTTCACATTTTTTTGTCAGTTTGTTATGGTATTTCTATTCATCATATAAATAATTTGTAACTGACATAAATACTGTCTCAAATCGATCCAGTTGCTTACTAAAAAGCTATAGTGTATATCTATATATATGCGAACTATACTGGATATTGAATGACGTAAACACTATGATAGGAAGGTGTACACAACACAAACAAATTACATCAAATAAACTTGAAATTTGATACTCATTAAATAAGTATAAGATTCGTGAATTGGATTGTAGAGAGCACGAAATAGAGAGAGAGAGAGACAGAGAGACAGAATTGTGCACAAAGCCTATGAACATAAATTCACACTAAATGGTATATATATGTACACTTGCATACATACATAAATGCATAAAATAAGGAAAGACAATATGTTTATTGAAATAAAAGAAATACATATCATTCACATATTTTATACAATATATATATACATATATAATGCAAACATCTCAATGAAACTGGTGTATGTGAAGATCTGTGCCAAATCGATTCACCTTATCCTATCATTTATATCCGATCATATTTACTCTAAAATAATGTTAAAAATTACCATTACATTATATATAAGATTAGAATAATAGAAAAGTCTTTCGAGTATTCTACATACATGGCACAAGTCCATGAAATCACTGACAAGTGAACTGAGTCATATTGGTAGATGTAGACTACCTGGTTGGGGACCGCGAGATGATAGCAACCGATGGATAGAGACCCTGAATGACATGGTTCAAAATCGTTTGCAATGGTGCAGGTGCATACACTCTTTGTGTTCTCCCAAATTTTGATCTCCTTATTCCTCCTTGTCTTTTTTTTCTCTTTCCAAATTTATTTCACTGTATTGTACTCTTTAAATAACATCTTCAAAACCTAATCTTTCTGATTACTGCTTATACTCTTATTACCTCTACCACTACAGGATTTGAATCGATCACTGCATCTCTGTGCTAATGTAGTGCGGCGACTCGAACTGATGTACGTACGTACGAAGTTCTACGTTGTTACTGACTGACTGACTGAGATACATTTTTACCTATAAATATGAAATTATTACCAACTTTATCAATGTTAGTATTAATAAGTTTTTACAATCTAATTTTATCTGTTATAAGCAAAGATGGAAAGTGGCTAACAGTGTAAGCGAATGGTACTGGGTTCGAGTCCCAGAGTGAATATCAACACTAAGATGCAGGTACATCCATTTTACGAGTCCTAAATAGGACGAAATATGCGTCCTGGATTTCAATGCTACCCACTATCCATCTTTGTTTATAATGCTTGTGAATTAAGGTAATATCGAGGCAATACGCACAGTATACGCATATTTCAATAAGTGACTGGTCAATTGCGGGCCTAATCATTAATGGGAGGATTCAAATAAAACAATATCAAGTGACCTAAGTTTATGTATTTTTTTTTCTATCAAACATTGACCAATGTACGTGAAATTTTGATGTTGAAAAAGCAGTAGTAAATTGTTAAAAACCATAAATATGTATGTTTAGTCAGTTTTCCAGTAATGATAAATGTGCTCAGTTAAGATAAGAAGATAAATCAATAGTGGATGCGCACTTCTGAGGAGTCTCGCAATAGCACGAAACGACTGTCAAGTGATTCCAGGTTTTCTATGGTGGTCTAGCTTCAATGATCTCAACTACTAAAATAAATAAAAGTTACTACTGTACTCATTACAATTATTCTACAACTTTTTTTCAGAACTAAATCTATGAAATTAATAAATAAGTATAACATGAACTGTTCAGTTAGTACATAAATCGATTTACTAAATTAGAGGAAATTATTTATGAATATCGTTTGAATTTGCCAACATCTAACAAACATGTGAGAAGAAAACAACTAGATAGCTGAAGACTTTGAGAAATATTTGAATAATGGAAAGATAAGATTTTAGTGAACGACAAAACAAGTGGGGACAGTCGAATGTAAATGAACACAAAATTACAGAATCTCTTAGTAAAATCTGTGAATCATATAGTAAATTCTTCATTTACAAAATGTTCATCACTTGGCTCAGACTTCGTTGTTCTTTCGTTCTCACACCAATCATTATTTGTTTTCGTTTTCTTTTCTTCTATCTCCTTAACCTTCTGCCTCCAGACATTTCACTTTCGATTGATGATACATACTACTTATATCTATAGACATCAGTAGCACACACCACAAGATAAGTTTCCTTACATACAAATAAGAGTATGATTAAAACATTGAGGTTGATGTGCATCCAAAATTTGCAAAATACAGTTTTAATGATATTATTTCGGAATATTTATCGAATATGCTGCATAAAATTTCCAGTAAAAGTATATTTTGGGAACGAGCTTAAAACGACCACGATGAATTTCCAACCAATCAAAAAACAGTTTTTATAAATGGATGGTTTATAAAAAAGGAATCAATAATGTTGCAAGGTGTGGACTGATTTCTATGTAATTAATAAATCTAATAATATCTTCCACAGGTTTCTCAGTCAGTAAATTGAAAAAACAACTAAACAGAAACTCTCCTTTACGGATATAGAACATCTAACCTTTCTAATATTTATAAGAACCTAAATCAATCTTGAAGTGTCCTTATATTGTTCCTAACAAGGGTTAAGTATTTAGACTAAAGAGTAAGTGTTTAGGGTTGAAGTATTAATCATGAATTGACATCGACTATGATGTAAAAATACTCTATGGATGAATGGATTTCGTCCGGAAACACACGAGGCACTATCTGTTTGGTTTGTTCATAAAATATGGTTTCATCAGGTTAAATTTTTTTCAGAATTAAGAATTTAGGTTACATATTTAGGAACAGAGACAATTTACCAGTTATATACAATCTAGGGAGACAGGGTTAGGTGTTTCATACGTTGGACACTATCATTTTTACTGTGTAATGACAAAATGTAAATTTCTACTATTATTTTAAACGTTTTGAACAGTATGCGAAGGTATACTGCTCGTTGTAAATGACATTTGAGTTTCCTGCAAAAACCTTATAATTGCGTTCTTGATTCTGATCGTTTTGTCCTTAAAGTACACTTTTAGCAGACCTCGTTCTATCAGACTTAATTCAATAAAAATCACTGGTAAATAGTTCGTACATACTTATCACAATCATGAAAAATAAAACCTCAATGTTCCAAAACATTTTTGTTGTGACCTGCAGAAACTGATAAATATTCTTGACCGAAAAGTTTTCATTTTACAGCATATATACCCCAATTTAAATAACTCAAGTTTACTTCTACCTGAAGTTTGTACTGATGATATCGTTCAGAAGAACAATGAAAGCTCCATGACCAAACCATCCAACTTAGAGAACAAAACTCCACCTGATTTACACATCTTCTACACCATCTCAAAAGACTAGGAAATTACGATATTAGTTACTATTTTAAGATCAATCTATATATACACAAATTTAATCTATTTAAACGGTAAAATAATAAAAAGAGATCAATGATAATAAAAGTGGTCATCAGTAAATATAAATAAACCAAGATAGCATTTGTATAAGGTTACTGATGAATAACTTCTGTACGCAGCTGAAACTTGGAGAACTACTACAACCATCATCAAGAATGTACAAGTATTTATAAATAGTTGTCTACACAAGATACTCAACATCCATCGGCCGGATACCATCGGCAACAGCCTTCTGTGGGAGAGAACAAATCAGCTTCGAGTTGAAGAGGAAATTAGAGAAAGATGATGGAAATGAATAAGACACACATTACGCAAATCATCAAACTGCATCACGAGGGAATCCCTAACTTGGAATCCTGATGAGAAGTGGAAAAGAGGAAGGCCATAGAACACATTAAATCGGGAAATAGAAGTAGATATGAAAAGGATGAATAAAAACTCGAAAGAGCTTGAAATGATTGTCCAGGACAGGGTTGGATGGGGAATGCTGGTGAGCGGCCTATGCTCCTTCACGAGGAGTAACAGGCTTAAGTGAGTAAGTAAGTAAACTGACGTATAAATAATGTAATTAAATTTATCAGGATGTAAAATCTATTTTTAAAAGAAAGGTATTCATAAGTCGATAAAGGTAAAACGGTTTTTTTTTTGTATAAACAATAAAAAGTTTGACTCATCATTAAACTTTAATGTAGAAAAAAATGCACTCACATTCCAGAGTTATACATGAATACCTGCATTGCCATCTCTAAATTCATGTATATGTATATTTATATGTGTAGGTATGGGTATGTTTAAATGTCAGTTAAAGGAACTGTAACATTGAACAAGTTTATTCACAATGATGAAAAATGTATGAATCAATTAAAACAAAGTGTGATGTAGAAAAGTATACTGTTGAAATGGAAACTACAGTAAAGACAATATGTCGGTTATTTTATACAACCATCTGAAATATATTTCAATATAAATTACGTTGACAAAGATGGTTATGGGCATTCAAAACTTTTTTTTCATACACACTAAATGTGGTATACACAGTAGTTTCGGTTAGTTTTTTCCTTTGATTTAGTGGGTAAGTATTACTTATTACAGTGTGTTTTCTTTAAAGATTTTATCTATAGTGCAAACTATCACTATATACTTGTTTTTCATACACAATATCGAGCTATATGTTCATTTGTGAATAATTACATTCCTAAAGGATTAAATCATTTGCTAACTATATAGGATGATTTAAATGACTTCTATTGCTCTAGTGGATAGTTGTATTTGCTGTGTTACACTCTATCAGATGTGTACAACTTCAACAAAATGACGTGTTCATTAATGTACTGTTACGATATTATTAATTTGATCCCATACGATAAGGAATTGAATAATTAGTAAATACTCAGTTCTATTGAATTAGAGTTTATTCACAATCTGACGGTGGGACTATAATTTATGGACGAACCAATCAGATTTACGATAACATGTCCTGAATTTTGGTGCGAAATTGATTAATTCATTTGGCTAAATAGAGTTTTGGTATTATAGCTGATGTCAGTTCGTCATGAAAACCCTATATCTGATTCCTAACCCTAACTATCAACTGTCAACAATAATCTTAATTCTTCACACTGGTTTATGATCCTCATTTAGCCGTAGTTTGTAGGTGGACATTCTTAAAGTCTCTTTAATGGTCGCTCAAAGTTCGTCCATAAATTATAGTCTCACCAATCTGACTAGTAAACCATCTATTAATATCAATAAAATGAATTATAATTTGAACTGTATGTTTACTTTTCAATATATCTATATCTTCCCACAAATTTCTTCCAAACTGTATCAAATCACATTTTAAGCCCATGATTTGTATATGAAAAGTGAATAATGTTCCAAATAGCTGAAAGAAACTTAAATATTTAATACATTTTGGCGATAATGATTCAAGCTTCAATTTCTAGACTTTGCATCATAAACTAAACTCAGTTAAACAATAATTGATTTTGTTCCAAAATGAACAATAATTTAATCTCAAAAAGGGTTTTGTGGATATTATAGTAAATTTTAATAGTTGAGATCATAAGTTAATTGAAGCTAGACCACCATGAAAAACCTTGAATCACTGGACAGCCGTTTCGTCTTATTGTGAAACTCCTCAGCGGTGCACATTCACGATTCCACCTCGTGAGATTCGAGACCGTCCTGTCCTAGTCAACAATTGAAAGTTTGGATGCTTATAAACACAAATGTTTCATTTTATTATTTAATTTTTTTTCGTCTCCCCACTGTAAAACGATAACTTTTAAGTTTTGGTATCATTAAGCTAACATATTAAAAGTCGATCAACTTCATATACATGACCTAACTTTAAACAACTATTGATAAGTATCAAAGATATTTCGATAAATTCATTCAAAATATCCGATTATAGGACCTAATTAAAATCTATTTTTGATAATGCACATTCTGTGAAAGTACATTAAAATTATTAAAATTCTAAACAGAAATAGTAGAATATTACAGTTTAGTAAAATAGTCACAATAATACTAATACTTATTATTATTATTATTAATATTAATGGTAGCAACAGTGGTAACATTGGTTACTGGCCTTTTTTGATATATATATATATATATATATATATATATATATATATATATATATATATAAGTCATGAACACATAATAAATCAATATTACTATTATTATTATTACCAAATCTTGTATGAGAATAGTAATAAAAGACGATATCATTGTAAGGTACACAGAATAGACAATGATCTACATTCAAATGAGAAATTATAAAGTAGTGATATATAAATGAATCCTTCATGTAATAAATTGAATATATAAGTTGGCTTGGTAAGTAGGTAGGTAGGTAAACAGATAGAATATCTTAATTTAATGACAATAATTATACTTAAATAGTTGACAGTTTATAGAAAGAGTGATAACAGTAAAATAGGTCAACTATAAATTCCAATGATCGGCTTACTACTAGCTATGAGATGTTAATATTGAGTTAAAAATAATAATCAGGTTTGTAACTAGATTCAGAGGTACATTTTATTTCTGTAGTTCATTGGATTGTATTATTAAAAACTCATTAGCTTCATATGCCTAGATTTCAGTGTTGATATTCACAGTAAAACTCAAACCTATCACTTTTTACTTTAAATACCTACGCCATTATCCACGGAGTAATTAAATATAGAGAGCTACTAAACCGTTAAATATTTATTTTCAAGGGTCTTAATTATACTACTGTTGATATTTGAGAATGAATTTTGATCAAAATCAACACTGAAATGAAGTTACATCTAACTGATGAGTCCGAAACAACAATAGGAACGTTTTTGATTGATGTTAGACCACCATTGACAACCTGGAATCGGTTCATGATTTCAATCAAAAACTTAACAATCTCCACAACCCCTAAACTGATAATTACCATGTGCTCGCTAGTGACTAGCTTCGTGAGAAAACCCCCTGAGTTCTAGTGCGAGGCCGTGACCAGTGGAGCTAATCCGTGTCGGGTAGAAACAGGTGTCTACCTCAGTACAATGGAAGATGGTCGCGCAACTTCGTGGAATGGTTGAAGTTAGACATTAACACCATTGGATGCCGGCTCAGTGGTCCAGTAGATCAAGCGTTCGCGCGCAAGACCAAATGCCCTGGACTCGAATCCCGCAGGCGGGATCGTGGATGTGCACTGCTGAGGAGCCCCACACTAGGACGAAACAGCCGTCCAGTGCTTCCAGGTTTTCAACGGTGTTCTAACATCAATCGATTAACGATCTCAATCGAAAACTTAACAATCTCCACAACCCCTAAACTGATAATAAAAACGTTTCCTGGATTCCACTGTAAGCCACAATCTAAAATATATCATAAAAACATGTGTTTGGTTAAAGCTTTTAATAAATTATATGACATGATCTATCCAAGACAGATATTATCTCCAATTCTAATGTTTATTCTAAATACATCTAAACAAAATTTCTAGATTCATGGCATTATTACATGGTAATGTGATTCAAACAAGCTGTAAACTTTCAAAGTAAATTCTTACATTATAAATGAATAAATAAAATCATTCATCTCTATACTAAGTAAATTACTACTGACAACATAACAATTAACAGCCCAACAACATAAGTATAACTCATGTGAACCAATTTGTCAAAACATTACAGTACAAATATCAGGATACGATGAGATGACTGCATAAAATACATTTTAATATAGTCTGATACGACGAGTGAATTAAAGTATGCAAAATGACATGATGTAACAAACCTAGGTTTAAATCAAGTTCAAATGTAAAGACGTGGATAATATGTAATGAGCGATTGGATTATATATCTAGTCAAACGTTATCAATCGAACCACAACCGATTACATAGAATATGTGGTAGCTTTAAATATGATTATTTTTTCCTTAATTTGTAACACTAAATGACCTCGGACCTGTTCTTGCACATATATATATAGTTATTATTGATAACCATTGTCATTCCGATTCTTTTCGTTCACTTATGTCAATTGTTTCACACTGTATCTTACCTAAATGTAAACTTTCAATGCATATATGGTTGTAAGTAGCTGATGAGAAACCACGAAATATAATGAATTCATATTATTCTGCTTCCATGTTTGTTCTGGCTTTATTTAAATTTATAAACTCCTGAAAACTCATATGTATATATTCCAATTTGATCTTGGACTACAACGCAAACGCGGACTATGTCGGTTCTAAAATATAACTAAAATACTCATGTAACCTGTATGAGAAATCTTCTTAATCCCAACGTAAATTTAATCAATAAATCATTATATCAAGAATCAATATTCAAACATCTTGTACGCAATAAAACCTAGCCGAATAATACACAATCATTTGCTTTGTATTTTGCAGTTTTCTGTTGTTCTTTTTATTGATTTTAACATCTATCTGTAAATGATTTATGCTCTGAAAACACCACTAACACTAGATTGCATTATGTTGTACGTCTCTCTTTCCTCAGTCTTTTAATTTCTGACTAACTTATTATCAAAATATGAGCTTCTGTTATTGATAAGATGAAAAAAACAGTAACAGTTCTTTGTGTAACAGCCTTATAAATGATGTCTGGCAAAATATACAGTGTTTTGTTGATGATCTCTACCGATAAGATTGAATTAATCTATAAGATTTGAGTTGAACGCGCACTGCTTAAAACTCATTTAATTTCAGACTGATTATTACTCTGACCCTTTTTATTTAACTACTAATCATAAAAATCTATGAGTTATATAAACACGATTAATCTTTTCAAGCAGATGGATGGGGGCCAAGAGTGGAATCAGGAAGGTGCGGTTCGTACCACTTGGGACACGTCAGCTGGATGCACCGGTATTCCAGAGTTGATGTTCCTTCCAGGATTCGAACCAAGCACCTTTCGTCTCAAACGCCATCACTTTACTCATTAAGCTACTGATTATCCTTGTTATTGATTTGTTTTTTTATGCCCCTGCTACTGTTTGGTATGCGTGTCTTTATTGTCCTCTTTGTAACTAAATACTATTTTGGGTTTGCATACTAGGTGTATCAATTTACATTTTAGAAACAATTTATGGTTGTTGATAATATACGTAATTATGTGTTTTGACTATAGCCCTGCTAACGCCCAGTATTCAATAGTATGGGGAATTACTTTTTACAAATACCTTCTCTACAAACTTTATTGTCAAAAAGTCAAACTGTAACAAAATGCTTAGTTCTAGGGTAGTCGGAATCTATACATAAAATAACTAATTCATCCTTCAGATCAATACACGGAATGAATTTGTCAAGAGTTCTATCAATCCAAAAAACTGGCTGAATAATTATCTAAGATAATTTATTGAAAATGGATAATTTCAAATACGAAACAGACTTCCGATAGTCATTTTGTCCAGGAAATTCTCGACATTCATATCAACAAATTGCCATAACTTTTAAACGTTTCTAAACAGGTAATATCTGTCTTAAATGATATCAAAGATTGAAAAAACGTTTAGTTCGGAATTTCTTCCTGTACGAAATCAAATCTAGTTACAATTCTCAGGGCACCGAAATGTGCATGATCACAGTATACTTACAATTGATTGACCACTGGGTGGTGATCATTTTCATGTGTGTCAGGTTCTTCTTAGTGCAGATTGAATCCTGTCAATCAAGTTGCAATGTGACCACTAGTCTAGGTGACTCGGCATTGCGTGCACTAGGTTGAGATAAGATGGTAGTTGGAGATAGCCAACGGGAAACTCTGGACCTAGGTTTCGTGCTACATGACACTCGTCAGCAAAGTGTACCTGTTATCTTGAGGGAACTGATGCTCCTTGACAGATTCGATCCCATCTAGGTCCATGGTTTCCTACTGACTACCTCCAACCACCATTTTATGGTCACAGTGTGTTATTAAATTGTGTATTGAATTGAATTAGCTTGTAATATAGTTTGATCTTAAGACAATATCGTCATCGAGTTACTGGTTTTCTTGGATAAAGGTATTTTCACGTTCTTCTTGTAAACTTTCATTTTAATCAGTAACTATTGTCATATGTTTCATCATCTCTATATTACCGTTGATTAACTATACACATATTACGCAGTTTTATACCATATATGACTTAGATATGTAAAGATTGTAATTTTTATTTTTAATGCATTGCGATCGTTCAATCTATCAGCATAGCTTTTCAAGTTTTTAAAGCAAAATAACAATATAACTATTAAAGATTAGTCTATTTACCATTTTCTACTTCTAATAGGTTGCCACGAATAGAAGTAGCTACGTGAACTAATAGAAGTTAGGAATTCAGATAGGTATTCACTTTATTGTCCTAAGTGAAGGTTATTACTCTAATCGGCTTAAAGCACACTAGTCATAAGTGAGCTGTATAATTAAGTGATCCGATTCAGTGAATACATGAAAAAGTTGAATTCATTACAGTTTCACCATTTACTTGATTGACTTTACAGGTCATAACTTCCTATTAGAACATTAACAGAATTCATCTTGATACTAGCCGTTAGTATAAATTCATTTCACTGGTTAACATTGTTCTACTGTTCTTCAATAATTAACTCAATTATGAAACGTTTATTCAAAGGCCTTCAAATTTCAAATTCAATGTTGTAAGAAGAAAAATACACCTGAAGATGAGTGATGAATTATTTATCAACTTATTCAGTACCAACTCAAGTAACAGTTTAACCATTTACAGACTAAGTGATCACTTTTTATACTCTCATTAATGTAACTCGTGTACAATACAATGACTAAAACTGAATGTAAATATTTTTCTCCTACTTATCTACTTTGGAAATTTTGAATCTTGTTTGGATGTATCAGTCCAAAAAAATTAGTTTGCAATAATCAGCATTCTTGTTTCATACTTACTTACTTACTTACGCCTGTCACTCCTCATCGAGGAGCATAGGCCGCTCACCGGCATTCTCCATCCAACCCTGCACTGGGCAATCCTTTCCAGCTCCTTCCAGTTCCTATTCATCCTCTTCATTTCTGCTTCCAATTCTCAACGTAGTGTGTTCTTTGGTTTTCCTCTTCTACGTTTTCCTTCAGGATTCCAAGTTAGGGATTCCCTCGTGATGCAGTTTGATGATTTGCGTAATGTGTGTCTTATTCATTTACACCATCTTTCCCTAATTTCCTCTTCAACTGGAAGCTGGTTTGTTCCTTCCCACAGAAAGCTGTTGCCGATGGTACCCGGCCGATGGATGTTGAGTATCTTGTGTAGACGACTATTTACAAGTACTTATACATTCTTGATGATAGTTATAGTAGTTCTCCAAGTTTCAGCTCCGTATTCTTGTTTCATGGGTTTATATTTTTATGATAATAAAAATTATATGAAACTATGATATGCATAGTATTTGAATGTTTGATTCGAATTTGATTTTGAAAAGTGACTGGAAAACAAAGAGGAGGGAAGTATAAAAATCAAGTTTTATTTCCAAGTTATAGAAAACATGGAAATTTATAAGTTAATAAATTAATTTGTTCATTTAAATGTTTCTCTGTAATGAAATTGCTAATTATCCAATTAAATATACTACATATGGTTGAAATCATGAGTCTATTGAAGCTAGACCACCATGGAAAAGCTTCACTTGACTCATGATTTCAACCAGTGAAATTTCTAAAATCTCCACAAAACCCATTCTGATATACTACATAATTTATCGTTTTTCAAGAACTCATCAGAAGCTTGGAAAAGATTGAAAATACCACTTTTAATTAACATTCAATAAGGACTGTTTAGACTTTTCTATTAAAAAAAATTACTGAGCACCACCAACAAATTAATGATCTATTTTGAGAATACTATGCACATTGAGAAATTAAATTCAAAACAAACATCTATTGTAAGCAATGATGGATGGTGGCTAGCAGTGGAATCCAGGACGCGTGTCTCGTCGTATTCGGGACTCGTCAACTGGATGTACCTTCATCTCAGAGTTGTTGTTCACTCTGGGACTCGGACCCAGTACCATTCGCTTCAAACGCCATCGCGTTGTCCACTCAGCTACTGAGTCCTGATAGCCACTTGCTTGTGCAATGGAGTGGATTTGAATTCACTTGGTATTGTTTGGCTTGTATCTCCCCATTGAGGTTTAAGACTGTAACTGATCAGTCCGTTATCGGCATATGTGCATACTGTGCGTATGCCTCGATATTGCCTTAATTCACAAGCTTTTTGTAAGCAATGATGGATAGTGGCTAGCAGTGGAATCCAGGACGCGCGTTTCCTCCTATTTTTGACTCGTCAGCTGGATGTACCTGAATCTCAGAGTTGATGTTGTTCTATTGTTGATCTTCAACTTTCATCAACTAATTATTAGATTAGTATTTTAATTCATCTTTTGAGATGATGAAGAAGATTTGTAGCTTAGGTGAATAATTTTGTTCGAGATCAAAGAACAAAACTCCATGAACAATTTTAGGTTCATCTCCTCTAAATGAACTATTAACAAATGTCAGTCAAATTAGAACGAAACAGTTTACCCGTATTTATTAAGAACTTCAAACTGTTAATGAAATTTAATGTACATTTTAGCATAAGGTTTAATTTAAAGTGTTTGATTCAACGAGTAAAAAATAAATTATATTGTTAATGGACCTCATATTGTTACAGTGGATATACAAAATTTTCACATGTGAGAAAGAAATTGGATGTACTTGGATAGGAATCCTAAAGTATGCATTAATAATAACTTCCAGAATGAAAATAAACTGTTATATCCTCAAACAGAACAGGTTCTTAGGTTGTATTAGTACGGTTAGTAGTATGTACAATTGATTGATCGTTGGTAATGACTTATTTTATGTATGTCAAGTCCTTTTACGTGTTGATCGAACTCTATCGAATAAGTTGTAATCTGTTCCCCTGTCTAAGTGACTTCATATCACATGAACTATGTTGAAATGTAAGGTGATGGTTAGAGGGAGTCGATAGGACTGTGAAGCTGGGTGGTGCGGAATCGAATCTGGCAGATAATGTCAGTTTTCTAAAGGTTTCAGGTACATCTTACTGACAAGACCTAACTGGAACGAAACTTGGGTTCAACTTTTCTTATCACCTACCCTCAACCACCACCTTTTACCAGAAGTGGTAACTTGTTTAATTACTGATTAATAACTGCTTTGTCTGTCGGACCTATAAACTTCTACTTAATCAACAATGCATTGACCAATTAAAAACGACCTCTCTTATTGGTACTCTAGCTACTTCCAACCCAGTGTTCAATCAGAAGACGTAATTACGAAGTAGACAATATCCTTATTGTGTAATCATCAAACCCATACAATAATGCAGTAATATGCTGACTATACGCCATCATCAATGCTAAGTTACACCATGAGTATGACCACAGCATAAGTGAAAGATAAACTGACTGATAGGCTCGTAATTAATTGACAATAATTTGAGAAAGGCAAAAGAAAATACAACAATAGTTTATGTAAGAAACAAAAGATTACAATCCTTAGAACATAATGATGCAATAATTCAACTATCTTTTAACTACACAATAAAAATATAAACTCTAAATCTCTATAAGATAATCCCAAAAGTTACGACTTTCTCGATATTCATCCCGTTGTAACATAAACATTTCACAATAATAAATTCAGGTCAAATAAGGAAACGAACAGAACTGTACGGTGAAACTATTAAGGTGATTAACTGAATTTAAAACGTGGAATGAACATTTAAATAATCTTGTCTTTTTTAGATTATCTTAGATTAGCAGTAGAAGTGATTAAGAAAACTTGTGAAAATCATCAATTTAATATTAAATATACTACTGAGATCATGACTCTTCAAAAATTATGAAAAATACACGTAGGCACCATTTAGATGATATTGAAGTCCTAAGACAATGCCCGGTGGGTGTTTTTAGGTCATGTGAATTGTCGTTTGTATGAATCATGCATACTTACATCTTATTACTAAAATAACGTTCGTCTTTTCTGTAATCTATATTTATTGTATCGTGTATGATATATGTGACAAGATTCTGGATGCACGCTATTGAAGAGTCGCATACTAGAACGAAGCGGCTATTCAATGCTTCATGGTTCTCGATGGTGATCAAATCAACAGTTCATGAGTTGAGCTATGGAAATTCCATAATCTCTACAAACCGCTCCACAGATATGAATAAATTTTAATTAATGCAAATACAATGGAGAAATTTTTCATCATTAATCGACACTAGATGTGCAAACCACTAAATTTAAACTTTTCTTCAGGATGAAAGATATAGAGGCTGTTGTTCATGTTCAATCGGATGTGAGTGTGTATACAAGTGTACACATCATTGAATCCGGAAAATAAAACATGTAAAGCTATCTAGCTCTATTTGATTTGACATAGTTCACTAACTAATGTAAATCATTTTACCATATAAATGATTTTTTCAAATAAGAAATCCAAGTATTGTTAACCGAATTATTTGTTTCATTTCAACATTAAATTTAAATTAACAGTAGCTTTCTTCTGCTTGCTTTCTTCAAATGTCAATTAATTCTTTCAACTTGATTGTTGTTTTTTTGTATAACATTTCGAAGATACAAAATAGAAATACATGTTTAGACGGTGTTAATGTCTAACTTCAACCACGAAGTTAGACATTAACTCGATTGGATGCCGGCTCAGTGGTCTAGTTGGTTGAGCGCCTGGCGCGAGATTGATAAGTCCCGGGTCTGAATCTCGCGGGGTGCGCGATCGTAGATGAGCACTGCTAAGGAGTCCCATACTAGGACGAAACGGCCGTCCAGTGCTTCAAAGTTTTCCATGGTGGTCTAGCTCCAACTGACTCATGATTTCAATCAGTGAAATTTCTAAAAAAATCTCCACAAAACCCCTTTTGATAATTTCAGTTTTGTCATGATTGATAAGCGATTAAATTATCTCGATTAGTACATAACCTCATTTGTTATTTATTCTCGAATCCATTTTTGTGATTCAATCTTTTCTATCCTCTTATAGACATATATTTTCCATATATAACTATATATACGAATGTACAGCTGAAATAAATGATTTCGTCGAGAAGGAAATTTTCTTTGCTGAATTGTCTTTTTCTTATACAATGACATTATGGGTTATTTTAATTATCTCATTGGTGTTAATCAGGACTGAATTCGGATCTCTCTTTGTTGATATATGAATCATGTGCCATTTCATCTGGAATGTCTATTATGGAATAATTAAAATCTTTTCCAATAACAACGTAAACATTATACCAGTTAAATAAGTTAGTAGCTATCTGAACTTTGTAGCTCAATGGATAATGAATAACCAGATTGAGCAAAAGACATTGTCCCCGACCCTTAATGTGAATATCAATAATGAGGTGCAGGCATTTCCAGTTGACGCGTCCGAAAATGGGACGAAATGAACATGCTGGTTTTTACTTCTAGCTAAAGTACGTATATTCGATAATTTCGTTCGTATTCATATACCATTACGATTATTAGTGATTAATAAACTAGAAATAATGTCATACTTATCGATGTGTTAATTTCTCTGACTGGAATTGTAACATAGTTCAAATGAAAATATGAGCTTTTTTAAGTGTTTACTTAATAGTTTACATTTATCATGTTAAAAAGTCTATAAATCTTCTACCCTAGATTACATATTCTCAAATAACATAAATAAGTGATATTAATAGTTTTCCAAGTTTTGTATTTATTCAGAAGGAGTACTTGAACAATTGACAATTCAATGTTCAATGTCTGTGGCTTGATTTGAGATCAGTGTTGGTCAAGTTTTCTGATAATAATTTACAATATATTAACTGATTTAGGAGAGCAAAAAATTATATTCACTACGACGAGATTGTATGACAGTTATGCTTTATATTTATCAGTAATGTAAACAACGAAACAAAGAAGCTTCGACAAACAACGAAAGTTAACTTGGTAGACACTATCTCACTTAATTCAAGAATTGTAAGATACTAACATTTAGTTTCGTCTCCACGTTATTCTATAAACCATAAGCTTCAGTTTGATGCATGATTCACTGACATACCCATTTCTGTTCCAAAGCTATTGTAATTTAAACGTAACATTTAGTACTCTATTTTTTCTACCCTAATGCCCAGTTTCGACATAATTATATTTTTCTAATTGTTTGGCGTTGTGGCCACGTTAAACATCTATTTATTCATGTTTTTGCACTGATCTGAATTTGGAATAAAAAGTAAACCGAGTATTGTTCCAGTTGACTTGTCTTCTATCTTGCTTGTCAACTGTTCGGGTAACAGAATAGTTTTCGTCTCTCTACCTATGATCTTCAGTCCCAATTCGGACTCACACATTTCCAGACTCAAGGTTAAACCAGATAGTCTATCGTGTCCGGACCTTAATCTAGATTGAGACAGTTTTGCTTTAGTATATATTTTTGGGTAGACAGATCAAGAATGTTACAATCACTAAATTTAACCGCTCAATTTTTTCTTAGTTCTACAATGTAACTATTACTTATAATGAAATCAGTTTTCGGAAAATAAACTATCAAATGATAAAACACGCTGTTAGTGATTATATAACTCAGTAAATTAAGCAGATTTGCTAGTTATGACGGTCTCCCTCCTTATGATATTCTAAATTGTATACACACATTATTTTTATCAATTCATTAGTACCATGTATTGTCTAGTCCTAAGTATTCAGAATTTAATTGTTGATCAGTATCAATGAAACATAGTCAACTTAACGTAGTCTTTTGATGGAGTTTTGTTCTCTAAGCTGGATCGTTTGGTCCATCCATCTAGCTCAGAGAACAAAACTCCATCAAAATCATCCACCTGAGCTACAAATCTCCACCATCTTAATGTAGTCTATTATATTGTTTTTTATTTATTTTTGATGGTATCAGATCGCAAAATAAAAGAAAAATTGGTTCAGTGAAGAGTTCTCCCCTTTTTGGTGAATTCATTTTCAAAGCTGACAATCACAAATAAATATACTTATTTTTCAGAGATGATAGTAATTACAATAACAGTGATAATTCTATTTCTTTCTTGCTAAACATGGTAATGGTGAGATAAAATGAATAAAGGCGTAAAGTGTTTCTTTTGTTACAAAAACTAATAATGTTAATCAAAGATGAATAGTGGCACTATCCCAATGCGATGGCGTTTGAAGTGAACGGTACTGGGTTCGAGTCCCATGGTGAACATCAACACTGAGATGCAGGTACATCCAATGCTCATCCTGGATTTCAATGCTAGCCACTATCCATCTTTGCTTATAATGCTTGTGAATTAAGGCAATATCGAGACAAAACGCACAGTATGCACATATGCCAATGAGAGACTGATCAATTTCGGTCCTAATCATCAATGGGCAGGTTCAAGTAAACAATATCAAGTGAATTTAATAATAATAATGTTGTTGTTGGGATCTTGGATATTCATCATGAAGATAAATAGATAAATTATACTTGAGAAGGTAAGGTTTAGTGAGATTAGATAAATTGTTGAAATTGAGATGAGCTGTGATTAGGAAGATCATAGAAGCAGAAACAAATTAGTTGGGAGTAAAACGTCTATGGAGAAGAAGATAGAAAAAAAGTATATGGCTTTGAGAGAAGAAAAGAAAGAAGAAAAAATTACGAGATTAAAATCATGGTAGAAGAAGAGGTTGTAGAAGTGTTGTTATACGTATATGATTCTGGTTTTTCCAAACATATAGCCAGTGTTGAGCAAGGATAAGCAGATGGAAGATAACTGCTTACGTCAGCCAAATAATTACCTTGTAGATGAATTCGAACGCAGAGTCCGTTTCAATCGAATGACCTGTGTACACAAGTTATTTAACTATTGAGCGATTTCCGCCTTTTTTCAGACAAGTCGAGTAATGTTCTCGAATTCTTTTGGATAAAACGATCTATTTACCTGACCCCACATGAACAGGTAACTTGATATGCTCACATGGAACTCCCCAAATGAGATAATGTATCTTTTGGATTATTACTGAACATTGTTAGTCTGACGATCTCTAATAACAAGTTGCTTCGAAGAATGTTCTGTTCAGAGAGTCCAAAAATCTCTTATTCAAGATATCTGTAGCTATACCATCTTTTAAATCAACATTCATCTAAAGAGTTTTCTTTGGTATGAAGGTTATTTGTGCATTAGGAAGTTTGAGCTTTATGTTCTCGTCGACAAATGTTAATTGATTCCCATTCTCGATAAGTACTTTCTTAAGGACGTTCAGTTCGTTATCTATGACAACAAATTATTCGTATCTATGTAGCGAGGGATATAATCGAATTTCTTTTTCGACTAGTGGAGACTGATCTGTGAAAGCTTGGTAGCCGATCAAGATGATTTCCTCTAGATAGATCTTCCTAAAGACCCATACTGTCTTCTTGTCATTTAGACGTCAAGAAAAAGAATGCTTTTTTGTTTTTAACTCATAGTGTGAAATTTATTAAATGTCTGTCGAGGATGATTCAAATCATATGTGTTGTCACAAATGATAAAGAAATTATTAACATATCTTTTATACAAGTGCGAATTGTCAGTAGTCGTTTAAAGTTTATTGTTTTCTAGAACCGCCGTATATAATAAAGCCCCATTTGTCATATTTACCCTCTCATGTACGTCAAACCGTATGAGTTTTCTGTTCTGTGATGACAACAAAATACAAGAGTAAGATGGCTCTTAACTTTATCTGTAAACTATCTGTTGAAAATGCTAATTAGTTGAACAATAAGCTGCACCCATTTAAATAAATAAATAGACTATTATCAGTATAGGATTGTGGAGATTGTTAAGTTTTAATCGAGGAGTCCCAGAGTAGGACGAAATTGCCGTTCAGTACTTCCAGATTTTTAATGGGGTCTAACATTGATCGGTTCGTGACCTAAATTAAAATTTTAAAAAATGTTTAGTACATCGAGAACATGCAAAAATTCACTGTATAAAACCGTGAAAATTCAAAAAAATTTATTGTTTACGATACTGGCAATTTCATCATTATCAAGCTAAGGTTATCCACAAAGTTTACAATGCTCAATATGTATGGTGTCCTCAGTACTTACAACCACCTTATTTCATAACGTTTATTCGGTTAGTGTTACACATTGGTGTGAGATTTTTACTAAATGATTCTATTTCACATGCGTAGAGTTATAATCAGTTGTCTATTATGAATATGTCAATGTAGTGAAGTCTAACATTTTGAATGAAAAACATGAAAATAGTTAAATTTAGTGTTTGAAATAATATCTCTGATGAGACTTATACAAGTATTCAATACTCACAGACTAAACGAACATAATTTGACTCAAAATCCTGATAACAACAAACTTATAGAATATTAGGAATGTTACTACTGTAGTAAACGAGAACACAAGTGGTGGCAATCAAATGTATTTGAATACTACTTATATCTGTCGATATCAGTAGCACACACACACACGTTAATTATTCATTTTAAAAACTGAATTTGGATTTGTAAACAAAAGAATACCAATAGAACCATCTAAAAGTGATATTAAAGTGGCTTAAAAATTTTGTACTATTAAATAGTTAATTTTAACTTTTGACTAATGTATACTATATATATGTTTGTGGATTGAACTAATTCTTTATTTTTTTCAAATTCTGTGATGTTATGTTGACTTACTTTTTCCTCTCCAATTTTCATAAACTATACTATTCTATAAATCTTTGTACTGGATTCAGTTGTCCTGTGTGGATTAATAGTTTTCAGTTCATTAGTTATTGAGAAGTGGTAATGAACGGCAGCTCTTGGAAGTCAGATCAATATTAGGGACTCCTTTATAACGTGATACCTAAAAAACCTGAAAGTCATGGATTTGATCCGTGTTGTGGCCGTGGTTGACTTAGGAATATAAACAACCAATGACCAAACCTCTTGGAGTAAACAATCATCTTCCAATGATCCAAAAGTATCCCACAATTATCCCTATAGCGAAAAATAGTAATACTACTACTACTAATAATAATAATGACCCCCAAATGCCTTAGTACGGCCGAGGGTAAGGAGAGTCCGCTCTTCCTTTCGAAATGCTCACACATGGTAACGTGCATATAACCACAACCAGGAAGTCAAACTCACTGCCTTCTCGTGGCGGGGGTTTTGTTTACGAAAGTGAGAGGGTGGAAAGCGAATGTCCGGCGCTTTAACCCGGTTGGTAGACACGGGGGATCCACCTATGGGAGTTGGAAAACCTTAATTTCAAATCAATGGTGAGCATGGGTTCAGGGATCCTGAGGGAATAAAAAGCGTATGTGCCAATTATTTGTCACCGACTACCATGGAACTGCATCTCCTCACGTTGCTCCACTGACTTGCGGATTAGACCTTCTGGTTAAAGGCGCCGGGTGTGCTCCCCCCAAAAACCACCTGCTTCGGTTTGGGCACCCGGGTAGTATCATAGCCCTCAAACAAATCAATGATAACTGCTACTGGCCTCATTGTTATTGTGTGGCGCATATGTATTTGCTGCCCCCTTGTACCAATGTTTATATGTTCAAATATCTAATAATAAATAAAGTGATTAGTTTCAAAAGGTGATTCGGTAGTGATACTGAGAACCTGTGATCATTGGAGTTCAGTCATCCGAACATGGTTACGTGATATTACGAATTGATTAAAGTTAAACATGTACATCACTGGATAATGGTTTAGTGGTCTACAGGTTAAGCGTTCTCACAGGTGACCTGGATGTTCTGAGTCCGACTCTAGTTAAGATCGTGGATGTGCATTATTGAGGTGTCCCATACTGGAAGCAACAGATGTGTAGTGGTTTTCGTTTTTCCATAGTTGCTTGAATAATATCAGTACGTGATGCTATTAATAATATTAGTAGTAGTATGGTGTGTGCTACTTATATTGACATATGTAGTATATGTTAGTCGTGAACAGAAGGTCTGGCAGCAAAGAGACAAGAGGATGCAATTTGTATGAAAATGCAAGAACGATGAAGTCTGAGTCATTTTGAGACAATTGGTGGACATTTTACAAATTAAGCACAACCCCCATACTAGTACTTTATGAGTGTTAGATTTTATTAACAAGTCCTGTAATTTTGTGTTAAATACATTCGATTGTCCCCGCCGGTGTTCTGTTCACTACAGTAGTAATAATAACTATAATAAGATACGTTTCTTTTCTATGAAAGATATCTTTGATAATTATGTCAATAACTTTTACCGATTTTTTCATAACGGAAGTTCATTTGCACGTATGTCACTTATTGTTTATTTTATGTATCCATGTACACCAGTGCTTATATTGAGATTGATATGTATTCATATGCTGATATAAAAACACTTTTTATTTATTCAAATATTTATGTATCTCTATGTGTATGTCTAAATACTTATTGTAGGCAAGAAGGTACGAATGTATGTACATGTATTTGTTGTTCCCCAGCTTACCTAAGTCCTTCCTGATTTAATTCAGCTTCGTTATTGCGTATGTTTGTTGTCTCAGCAAATAAACTTGCGTTCACTGAGGACAGTAGGGTTTTGGAAGCAAACGATGACAAAATTACTTTGCTCGACACTCAAAGCCATGTGTATACACTTCGAGGCCCTCTATATCAGTGCCCAAATATAGCTTAACCAACTATTAGAGTCAAGTTACCTATATCATCACTTATGAAAGACTTCTAATAAAGTCTAGGTATTCTTAGAAAATTTTGACAGAAGGAATTTACTCCTGAAGACAAAATACTTCATATCTAATCAAGAACAAATGAACACAGTTAACTCATTACCAACTAGCTGAAAAACACTATTCCATTAAGGTTTGTGGCTCAGTAATATGGAGGGTGACCAAAAGGTAATCATAAACTGGAAATCTTTAAAGCATTTACTATCTTTCGGTCAATAAAATACTCTCTATATGAACTACTTTTATAGTAGTGATCAGAAGAAAAATAAGTGGAGATTTCTCAATAGGTTATAATTATTTAGATTGATATCATGTATAGATCAACGTTAGACTACCATTGAAAACATGGAAGAAGCACTGGACAGTCGTTTCCTCCCAGTGTGTGACTCTTAAACAGTGCTCATCCACGGTCCCACACGCGGGACTCAAACCCAGGAACTTCGGTCTAGCGCGTAAACGCTTAGCCTCTAGACCACTGAGCAGGCGTCGAATTGTGTTAATGTTTAACCTCAATCAATCCACGATATTGCGCGACCGTCTACCATTATCTTCAGTGAGTTGCTATCTCACAACACACTCTGTTGAACTTCACTAGTTACAGCTTTTTTAATTGTTTACCGTAATCTAGAAAAAATATTTTATTCACATTTACCAGAAAAATGCAACTATTCAAGTTGAATTCCAGATAGGTGGTTGAGAATTATTGATAGTCAGCACTCATAAATTTCGCTAATAATGTACTCTCCTACATTTGGCATTATTCAGAAAACTATAAACAGGATACTAACAAGTTCGTCTAAATTAGTAGTTTTTAGATTAAATAAGTGATCATAGTAAATCTTAATTCTTTGGCTAACGGGTACATATCTAAAGCAATAACATATAGCAAATATCTTTTACAATAAAAATATCAAAATAATAATAAACTATAAAGTGAGGAGAGTAGCCGAAACATTCCATATTATTTCAACAGTTGAGATCATGAGTCAATTGAAGCTAGACCACCATGGAAAACCTGGAAGCACTCGACGGTCGTTTCGTTCTATTGTGGGACTCCTCAGCAGTGAGCATCCACAACCCCTCCCCGCGAGATCCGAACCCGGGACCTATCTGTCTCGCTCCGGGCGCTTAACCAACTAGACCACTGAACCGGCATCCTCTTGCACATAATAAGAAAGAAGGCCAGAATATTAATCCAAGCTGAACTATTTGTCCAAACAACAACATCTGATCTTATTTTTTACACAATCCATACATACATACACACACCCAGTTTCAACCACATTACTTAATTTTACAAATGCATACATTTTTCATACCCACACTCTGACATACAAATTATTACAGTGACAGGTCATACGAATTCACCTTGACCAAGAATAACTTGACATTAACATATTCGGACCTATTATGATTTTGATTGAACCAAAAATATTCTGCATTGTTTCCTTTGTACCAGTTACACTTGTGTCAACTTAGCTCGGTTATCTATTTACTCTGAAGAAGTGGCTTACATTAAGTGACGAAACGTCAGAAATACGATTTTTCTACTCATTGGGATGTAAAAAAAAATATATTTATTATTAATTTTCCACCCAATGGTCAATTTATTTAAAACTATCAAGTCCAACCATGGCACTGATACCTATGAATATCTAATATATTGTATATTTAACATTTTTAAGTGACCTTGTGAATGGTATGCTTGACTACCACTTAAAAGAGAACTGTTCGCTTTTAAATTTATATGTAACTCTAAAACTAAATATAATTTATTAAGCGTCTCCAATCGTTTCTGATTTAACACTATTGAATAGAAAGTCTGAGAATGTTTAGGTACTACAACGAAATATCTGACTATGTTTTCGGAATCGTTTTACTTTCATCAAGACCATGATGTCTACTTAAGAATGACTTAAACTTATTAAATATTGTCTAAATCGGTCTGAGAAGTTGTGCAATAACATTGGAACGTACATAAGTTCTAATTGATTGACATGGATACAACAGATCTAATATGTAAAACTATTTATATGCTTACTATTTCTAGATCTTTTGGTACCATCTAAAGTTACTTTAAAATCGATCCACAATTAATTATGAGTTCATAAAATTAACACTGATAGAACATTTCAGCTAAAAACAAGATTAAAAGTTGAATCTAGTCACATGGCATGTGATACACGCTAACTGGTAGAAATGAATGAATATTGCGTAGGCTGTTGAAAGTAGCCCGACAAGCTGAAAATATGAAACCCTATGGCATAGATTGATAATCAAGTTTGTACATTTGTACTGCGAATTTATTTATTTATTTATTATCAGAATCGGGGGGTTTCCGTAGATTGTAGTAATCTCAATAAAACTATCAAAATTACTGCATTTTCCATAAACCCCCCATCCGAATAATAATCATCAGATGTATATTAGTGACCAGCTTCAAATGTATTTCTTGGAGTCATAGTGAGAAGCTGTGATCAGTGGAGTCCAATCCGTGTTGGGTAGAAACATGTATCTACCTCAGACAATGAATGAAGGGTCGCGCAAGATCATGGATCGATTGAAGCTAGATATTAACACCGTTGGATGCCGGCTCAGTGGTCTAGAGGCTAAGCGTTCGTGCGCGAGACCGAAGGTGTTGAGTTCGAGTCCCTCATGAGGATCGTGGATGCTCACTGCTGAGGAGTCTCATATAGGACGGAACGGTCGTCCACTGCTTCCATGTTTCCAACGGTGGTCTAGCTTAAACCGACTCATGAATTCAACTATTAAAATTACTACAATCTCCTTAAACCCCCATTCTGATAACAAATCTTTAAGCCGAGAATGAAGTGGTATATATATAGTAGTTACGTGAACTATGAACTCGAGCAAAATGACAATTTATATAACCACCCTTCAAAGCTTTCTCTTTGTTACATAGGTGTTTGCAAAAGTGAGTTTATCAGTTATTATGTGAAAAAAGTGCAGCAGCAGAGTTAGTAGCTTCATTTGAAGTCATCAACTATAACTTAATGTGGCAGAAATCAAATTAGCTCCCAGCTGAGGAGGAAATTATGAAAAGACTCTGGAAGTGGATAGTACAATATTGCGGAAATTATCAAACTACACCGAAGATAAACCCTAAATTGGAATCGTCAAGGTGAAAGGAAGAGAAGCAGACCAGGGAACACATTGGGTCAGGAATCGGTGACAGATATCAAAAGATAGTAACATTTAGGAAAGGAGATCAGAGGACGGGATTGGACTGAGATCTCTGTTCGGCGACCTATGCTCCAGTGATTGGGTAAATATGACAGAAGTAACAGCAATAAACATGACATCATTTAGTCACATTTAAATTCTGATATTTACTAATAAAATAAATCATAGATCGCAACAATTCGATTCTAAAACAGCCGACAAAATGTAAATCTACTTTTAATTCACTGTAGATAAATATTACCAGTTTATCCACTCAAAATAGTTTACTGGATCATAAATCTGTAAATCATGTAAATTTTGAATGCTTATTGAATTTTTATTAATTGATAAATGAGATGCGATCCTTAAATCTAAAAGTTTTCGTCAGAAAGAGAATAATCCTAAACGTTACTTTTAATTAACACTGTGAAATTCTTCATTGGCAGACTCGATTGTAGACCAAAAAACAGACATGCCAAATATAGGAGTAGCAGATCAAATTTATGTGTAAATCCTTACAAAAACTCAAATCGGGGAATGCATACGCGATAAAATCTAAATGTTTTTGTGGAGAAACTCACTCCAAGTAAAATCTCATTTCCAGAATAACAAAATTAACTTGGAGGGTTTCTATTCCAGCAGGGAAAGATTAGAACGGTTTTAAAGACTTTCCATTATGATGTTGCGATAGACTGTATCCTCACATTATTAAAAGTCATGAGGATTGTTATCAAGTCTGATCTGGTTTCATTATTACTGTCGATTTAATTCACTACAGCCTAAACTATAGATAAGTTAATTCATGGGTTATTAATATACATTACATTTTGTTTCTTACTGTTTCGCTAACACCACCACTCAAATTATGGAGGATGACCTCTAAGCTAACTAACCTGTGATTAAGATTACCTTGAAAGTCTAATGAGATCCATCTATTTATGGTCACCAACGGTGTTAGTTTTTTGAGTGACCACCTACCATAAATAACTCAGTCGTAAAGTTTATCGCGTAAATTTTTTACACAGCCAAAATGTAGAGTTGCAAAACATGACTTACTGGCTGCAAAATATGTGAACAACTCTTCAGTCAACTCTAATCACCTACAACGTAATACCGACCAGCTTTGAAAAGCACACATCACAAACACAGAAGTCGACGAAATGAATAACGAACAGCGACTAGTGCTTAAGCACTATATATATTTCTATAAATTTCACTATCGTCCTTATTGTCAAAGACAAAAAAACCGATGTAAATGCATCAAATAGAGATCACCTAAGATCTTTAAGGTATTCAGCTCTAAATTACAAAAACATGGTCTCCTATTTCATGAAGCTTAACTCAAGAAACGCAAAAAACATGGAGAACAAGTAAAAAGGTGGGTCAAAGGCAAATTTATTTCAGGGTTTTATTGCACGACAAGATCGAGAATAAATATTACATTATTTAGTTCATAATATAACTTAGAAGCATTTACGGTGAACAATACCAGGACCAGATTCATCATATTCTTGTTTGGAAATCCACATCTGTTGGAACGTAGACAATGAGGCCAAAATAGAACCACCAATCCAAACGGAATATTTTCGCTCAGGTGGAGCAACTATCTTGATCTTCATTGTGCTCGGCGCCAATGCAGTGATCTCTTTCTGCATACGATCAGCAATACCTGGGAACATTGTCGTACCACCTGACAACACAGTGTTCGCGTACAGATCTTTACGGATGTCCACATCACATTTCATTATTGAGTTGAATGTGGTCTCATGAACACCAGCAGATTCCATACCCAAGAAACTTGGTTGGAACAACGCCTCAGGACAACGGAATCGTTCGTTACCGATCGTGATCACCTGACCATCAGGCAGTTCGTAACTCTTCTCCAGAGATGAGCTGGACGCGGCAGTGGCCATCTCCTGTTCAAAGTCAAGAGCCACATAGCACAGTTTCTCCTTGATGTCACGCACGATTTCTCGCTCGGCTGTGGTCGTGAAGCTGTAACCACGTTCCGTCAAAATCTTCATCAAGTAGTCAGTCAAGTCACGACCAGCTAGATCCAGACGCAGGATAGCATGTGGTAGGGCATAACCTTCGTAGATCGGAACAGTGTGTGTCACACCATCACCAGAATCCAACACAATACCAGTTGTACGACCCGATGCGTACAATGACAGTACAGCTTGAATGCCCACGTACATGGCTGGTGTGTTGAATGTCTCAAACATGATTTGGGTCATCTTCTCACGATTGGCTTTCGGATTCAATGGAGCCTCGGTCAACAGGACCGGGTGTTCTTCTGGAGCCACACGCAATTCATTGTAGAATGTGTGATGCCAGATCTTCTCCATGTCATCCCAGTTCGTCACAATGCCGTGTTCGATTGGGTATTTCAGTGTGAGAATACCACGTTTCGATTGTGCTTCGTCACCAACGTAGCTGTCTTTTTGACCCATACCGACCATCACACCCTGAGATATAAGGACAGATAAAGAGAGAGAGAGAGAGAAATAGAGAGAAATAAGCATTCAAATCAAGCTTCAAATTATATTTCATTGTCGAATACAGTTGACATATACCAACAACAACAACAACAATGTATGATTAGAGTGATTGTGATAAGTGTTTCACAGTGAAGTAACACGGATGGATATCTCGATATCTTATCACTGTGTTGTAGGTATCACAACTATTCTAACCGAGACATTGTTAAATACAATCCCATCAACTTAAAATGATAATATGACTGTAATATGGTAATAGATTAATACAATAAAATGAGAAATTGATTTGTTGATTGAATGTTATGACTATGCTTACTTGATGTCGAGGTCGTCCAACGATGGAGGGGAACACTGCTCTTGGTGCGTCATCACCAGCGAATCCAGCTTTGCACATCCCTGATCCATTGTCAACAACAAGGGCTTGAACTTCTTCGTCGGCCATGATTATATCCCAACTTCAACTGTCGCGCAAATGAACAATTCAGTATGATAACTTTACAATAATCTACTACAATATATTCATTTTTATTTTTAACTTATATCCATTTATGGTCATTGAGGCCATATACTACCGAATAAGACTTTTTATTGGTGCATACCCAATTTTACAATTATCACCATTGTTATATATGAAAGTTCCTGTGTGTGTGTGTATGTATGTATGTATGTATATGTATGTTCATCTCTAATTCCATTCTAGTCAGATTCATTTCGGTTATTACTAGCAGTATTTTGTGCCCTTTTCATTGATTTGTATGTGCGTATCTAGTGGGGAGACATGACTACGCATCTATCCATATATGCAGAATTCGAGAAATTGTTTTAAAATGAATTTCTGCCATAATTTAAACACAAAATAGTTTACTTATCAAAGGTCAAAAATATCCGAATGAATGCTAGAAAACATAGTCGATATACTGAAGTTATTTCCAAAAATAATAACTGTAAAATACTTGGATTTTTGTATTTGTTTCGCATAGTTAGTAATATGATCTAAGAAATACTGACATAATCACGTATACAGTATGATGAATAAAACTTAAGCATTTAAAAACGTGAATCATAATTTTAGATTATATCTTTCTGTGAATGAAAGAAATGGTAATTGACATTAGGGTTGAATTCATTACAAGCGTTTCTTTTCTCTAACATAAACCTTGATAAAGGGAAGTTTTGATATTGAAAAAAAACTTAGTTTTCCAACAGTAACTCATAAGCTATAATACAAGATAATGTAGTATAACAAATAGATTATCCAGTTGTAAAACTGATCTATTTGTAAGAACCCTAAAAATGTATATTTTTTGTAATGTTTGGTGTCAAGAGAGTTAAAGAGAGAGAGTTAAATTCATTTTGTATTGTTTGTTCGTATCTTACCGTCGATGTTTAGGACTACAACTGATTAGTCACTTATTGGCATTTATGCATCGTGCACGAATTGCCTCAATATTGCTTTAAGTCACAAATATTATAAGCAAAGATGAATGGTGGCTAGCAATGGAATCCAGAACGCACGTTTCGTCCCGTTAAGGGCTCGTCAGCTGGATATCCCTGAATTCCAGAGTTGCTGTGTCACTCCGGAACAAAGAATTTTTGTTAGAATGATTATTAGTCTTGAAGTATTCTTACTTTTGTACTCGTGAACATATAACTTAACTGCTGAAGAATGTATTTTTGCTTGTTTGTTTCTCTAGTGATTGAATAATTTTGGATATTCTTTCTGCTTTGAATTGTACTCTGTATCATGGCCTGGTTATTATTCCAAGTGTGATTAGTTGTACTAAATAAACTGTTTCATGAACCTTTTTGATGTTATACTACCTGAAATAAGTTGAACTGATAGTGCCTGGGTTATTAAATGTGTCATGCTTATCATCACATTATTTATTCAGTGATATCTATTTACAAATGTATTTCAGTTCACCAAATAATATCCCATAGATTTAATGCCATACATGATTTTATTACATCACTTTCGACTTCATTGACTCTATAGATAATAGCTTTTCGATTGAGATCATGAATTGAGAGACTGAAGGTCCTGAGTTCGAATCCCACGTGCGGGATTGTGGATGCGCACTACTGAGGAGTCTCATATTAGGACGAAGCGGCCGTCCAGTGCTTCCAGATTTTGAATGATGGTCTAAAATCCATCTTTATCGATTTATGATCTCAATCGAAATCTTAACAATCTCCGCAACCCCATACTGATAATAACTTTTCATAGGAGTTTCAAAAAATCAACCATCATGAAGAAACCAGCTAGTGACCACATGATTATTATTCAATCAAGAAATAGAAAATAATAAAGATACTGACAATATTATTCTACATGTTAATGAATGTTTTAGCATTAATCCATCTAATTAAAGCAATGTAAAACAAACAAAAAAATCAATTTTGAATTCATCAGTCTGACAAATTTTAAACTCAGAACGTTTTTAAAACCAAGGTTGGAAAATTCGTCTACAAGTATGATTGACCTTAAACACAAGTTGCTTTGATCAATCTAATCACTGAGTATTTTATCGCTGTATTCAACGGAAACTAAGTTTATTGTTTGGTTGAAAACTACATAGTAGGGGGATATGAAAATTATACATTAAATACATTATTTACACATCGTCTTCACGTTGTTCCTTACATAATACATTTGACTACTCTCCGATTTCCTTCCTATTCTCTTCAATTCAATCTACTGCTGTCAACCATTCCACTTCCAACTGGTGTTACATACTATTTATATTTGTCAGAATAAGTAGCATACATCGCATAGTTACAAATTGCTTGGTAAGTTGATTAATGTCTAGAATCATTACACTAGTCCTATCCCTTCATACTTTTTAGGACATTCAATCTTATTTTACCTTTTTTTACTGCTTACTTTGTATAACTTTTTCCATCAACCTTGTCTGTTATTAGTGGAGTATCGTTTATTTTCCAAAAGTTTTGTATAGCTAACTTAATCCAGTATAGTGCTTTATACTTTCTTCAGCTTTTTGAATCTTCTGAGGTGTATACATCAATAGAACCAAACATAAATACCAATGAAGAGACTTGATTAAGTAAGTAATAAGTTAACGCTTATTACTTCTCTCTCTATAGGTCACTTCATCAATCATAAGTAGAGCGCAACTTGAAATACATGTCCATCTGCTCAGGTTAACGCACTCTATATCAGTACATCGAAAAACAGAGGAAGACAGAAATAGAGAGATAAAGAAACAAAAAATAAGCACAATGAAATAAACCTAACTGGAATAATAATAATAATAATAATAATAATAATAGTATCATTGACATTGAAAACTAAGCATAAAGAATATTATTTATTGAGACAAAATAGAAATGAAATTAGTGAAGAGGTTTTTATAGAACACCACTGCGCATCAACGACCGCGCAATCGGGAATCAAACTCATAAACTTCGGCCTCGCAAACGAACAATTAACCACTACATCAATGAGTGGTATCCAGTGGTGTATAGTTCTCACTTACATCAACTTATAATACTGTGTAATCTTAATTCATTGCCTGTCGTGTATCACTGTCTTACATCACATGTGTTTGAACTTTATTGATCATGACTTCTCACTAGAACTGGAGGAATGACATCTCGAAGCTAACCACTAATGGTCACTTGGTTATTATTGTTGGTCATCCTCTATTCCTTTAATATTGCATTTGATCTGTTTAATGATTGATTATTTTCTACTCCTCTCAAGTAACCTAAACTTCATGGGATTTAGACATGGTAGTTTATTCCCTTATATTGTAATATGATGAACCATTTTTCTAGTCAATTATTCCTCTTTGTTGGGTCTACTATGCGGGTTTGCCAATCTTCATCGTAATCGTTGGATCACCTTAAATCGCTTGTGTTCAGCAAATTTTGTAGTAAGAAGTTTCATAATTGAAGGTGATTGATTTATTACTCTAATTGTAAATATTTTCAAAGTACCTCAGTTGTAAAATTTGGGAAATAATTGTAATATTTTGTCTTATTTGTCTGGTTTTGGTTTTATCTAGAATAAATGTTAACTCTACTTGTGTTTTTAAAAGTTCTGTGGATTACTTTACTCCATCTAAATGCGGTCGAATATATTAAACACTACAAAAACTTGAAAGTTAAAAGATAATTATTGAGTGCATCTGAACAACTTCAACTGTTTTACAGAATAGATAAATTGAAATAAACTGTGGAATCCAATGTGAGCGTTTCATTCTGTTAGGGAACCGTCAGCTGGATGATAAGCAGGCGTTAATCAGTAAGGGATAATAATGATATGAAGTACAACCTATTTTTATTCAATATCATTTATGTTGTATCTTGAGTAATAGTTGGCACGGACTTATCGAGGCTTGAGAATTTCTAGTCTATATCACCTACTGGTGACCTATTCCACGAATTTACACACCGATCGATTAACGACGACCGGGGTCGAAACGCTAGTTGGTCATCAAGCCTCTTTCTAGCCCATATCAAATTTCACACTTTAAGCACAATTGTACTACAAGTGATAGAGAGCGAAGCTAACAATACACAATCAATTGGCAATTATTAAGAAATAGTAAAATATATAACAACAGTTAATAGGTTCACTAGAAGTTTACAATAAGAGGGATATAGAAATATAACAATAAAGTCCTTTACTAATTATACAATAAAGATATAAATAGTAACAACAATCTGGAACTCTGAGAGTTCTAGCTTTTTCAAAATTCATTCTGTATCATGCAATTAGTTTTCTTTATGAATTTGAATAAAGCCAAAACAAGAATTGGGTAAAATAGTATGAAATTCTAGTATAGGGGTCGTGGAGATTATTACGTTTCTGATTGAGATCATGAACCGATTGATGTTAGACCACCTTTGGAAACCTGGAAGCACTAGACGGCCGTTTCGTCCTATTGTGGGACACCTAAGCAGTGCGCATCCACGATTCCGCTCGTGGGATTCAAACCCAGGGCTTTCGGTCTCGCGCGCAAACGATTAACCTACTGGACCACTGAGCCAGCACCTAATGGTGATAGTGTCTAACATATGAATTTATTATATTTCGTGATTTCTCATTAGAGGCTTACAATCATATATGTATTGAAACATAACATTACGGTAAGATATAATGTGGAACAATTGACATGGATGTTGGAAAGAATTATAACAACAAGAATTATCAACAACAGGTGTGATTTCATCGACTCTACCTAAAACGTCCCCATCTATCAATACAACTCATTTCAAAGATCAAGGATTTCGTTCTTTTTGGCGAAAACATAAATTCATGTTCTTACAGTTGAGTTGAGCATAAATTGAAACATTACAAATGTGAAATAATGGTATTTACAGGTGTCGCGGTTCACATCTCACCAGAAAGTACTTTGTGTACTAGGTAGGATAACATTCAGAGTCTCATGAGTGAAGAGATGGTTAAGAGAAAAACTAAAGAAAAATATGAGCTGATGAACTAGCAAATGTATAAAATGCATTTACATTTAGAATCAGAAATAACAGAGGCCTAAAATTTAGACAATTTTTGTATTGAAACTAGAAGCAGATAGCTTAACCTACTAAACAGGTTCATTTCAATTCTCTCACTGATTTACATCATGTTCTTTCTAATAAATGATAGTTTATACTAACTATATATTTAGTTATTATCATTTTATTAGTTTACATTTGTGTAATTGCGTTCTTATTCACTTAATATGTAGAGAATTTAATGAATTATTCCCAGTAGTACTACCAGATTGGTAATTAGTAACTCGGTGAATGCTACTTATGTTGACAGATATAAGTAGTATGCAACATCAGTCAGAAGTGGAATACCTGGCAGCAAAATATTGAGGAGGTTAGATTGGAGTGAGCAGAAAGGAAATCGGTGAGTAACTGTAATAACGACAGAATTGGATGAATGATGAAACATGAAAAGGATAACTGAACGAAGAAGTGGAAATAATGTGTTTAATGTATGGTTTTCATATATTACCAAAGCACTCTATAATCTTGCATTGGACAATAAATTGATTATTCCCACCAAGTCTGTGTTCACTTCGGCAATGTTTTATAATTTCGTAATATTGTGAAATAATTCTATATCAAGGCAAAGAATTAGCTAAGAAACCAATGCTCCAGATGTTCGATTTATTAGACACATCAATTTATCAATTTATTTGGGCACTGAGAATCTTCTAATTTTAATGTTTCGATTACCAGATATTCTTTGAATTCTCATTTGTATATTGTTAATAGTGGTCACTTATGCTATGTATACAGTATTAATCAATGTTTAGAGAGGATTCGTCAGTTATAATCCTAGTTTTCATTTCTCTAACTATGAAGATACTACTTCAGCTACTTCTAGAATCATTAGCTTTGACAAATTATGCACTTTGACCGCCAAGGCTGACCTTGGATTCAGGCAAAACAATCTTAACTTCCATTGACCTGTCAATACAAACGTCTTTTTTGATCCCTTGGTAATGAGTTCGAATATCCAATCACACTTGATGGCGAAACTCTGGAAGATGTAGAATCCTTCACATGCCTGGGAAGTATCATCGATGAACAATGAGGATCTAATGCAAACGTAGAGGCGACGATTGGAAAAGCAAGGGCCTCACTCCTACAATTGAACAACATATAGAACTCAAAACAACTGTCTGACAACCAACATCAAAGTCACAATCTTCAATACGAACATCAACACAGTCAGTTCTACTGTACGCAGTTGAAACTTCGAGATCTACTACAACCATCATCAAGAACGTACAAGTATTTATAAATAGTTGTCTACACAAGATACTCAACATCCATTGGCCAGATACCATCAGCAACAGCCTTGTGTGGGAGAGAACAAATCAGCTTCCAGTTGAAGATGAAATTAGGAAACGACGTTGAATGTGGATAGGACACAAATTATGGCAATCACAAAATCACCAAACTACATCATATGGCCATCGTTAACTTGGAATCGTGAAGAGAAACGGAGAAGAGGAAGGCCGTAGAACACATTAAGTCGGGGAATAGAAACAGATATAAAAAGGATGAGTAACAACTGGAAAGAGCTGGAAAGGATTGCCCAGGACAGAGTTGGATGGAGAATGCTGGTAGGCGGCCTTTGCTCTTTCACGAGGAGTAACAGGCGTAAATAAGTAATACCATAGGTTACAGAAAATGAAGAAAATGAAATATGATAAATGAAGAATAATTAGACGAATAACAGTGGTTGGTATGTTAAAACAAAGCTTACAATACAGCGAATACATAGAAACACAATAATCTAATTACCTATTAATTATATAATCAACATGTAAACGATAGTATTTTATGAAATAGCTTAAAAAGTTTAATTCATTCCGTTACAAAAATCTGCTTTTTTCACTGAGAGTGAACACACTTATTCTCTGTGTTTACTGAATCATTCATTTAAATAATCTTCTATTCATCTCTCTTTTTAGACTCTCATGTCAGATAAGTGAACTGACACTTTTGAGTATACAGTTCATTTATTTAACAAATACTCCTAAGAATGTAACGACATCAACAATCAAGCCAAATTACTTTCATATTAAATGCATGTAAATCTATATAAACCTAGACATTTCAAATTAACTGAAGAAAATAAGAAACAATTGAGTTAGTCTAAATAAATATAATTTCTGCTAGTAATCCAAAAAAACAATGAACTGCACGTTCACAATTGATTGATCACTGGGTTGTGAACAATGTCATGTATGTCAGGTCCTTCTTAGTGGAGATGGAATGCTATCGACCAAGTTGCAACGTGGCCATCAGTCTAGGTGAAGCTGAATGACACGGGATCGTATCCGCGAGGGGACACTAGTTCCCTCAAGATTACGAGTACACCTTGATGACGAGTGTCAAGTAGTACGAAGCACGGATGCAGGGTTTCCTATTGATTACCTCCAACCACCATCGGAACTACACTTTACACTCGATATTAACATAGTTTTATAAAACCTACCACTGTGCAGATAAAATGACTTATTATGTACATAATCAATCATTCATAATCGAAAAATGTTTTAACCAATTTTATTAATTAATGGTTTGAGTCATGTCAAACTGTTTTAGTTAAATGAAAACTTAATCATCGTCTTCATCAGTATCATTCACGAAATGACTTCATTTTTGTTCTGTAACAAAAAAAAACAATCATCATAAGCTAATATTATGACGTTAGTATAAATGACATTTAACTGAGAGAGAAATAAAACTGCAAACTTATAAGAATGCACAGCTATGTAAAATGATTACGCTACTTATTTTATTGAGTAGTATCGTTAGTTATTTTAAATATTCTTTCCAGTTTAAGAAAACAAAAAGTCAAGGTATGAATTTAAGCTAACAGTGAAATGCAGGACTCGTCAGTTAGATTTTTCTGCCTCTCAGTTTTAATCTTCACATTGGAACATAAATCTACTATCTTTCAATATAAATGGAAACAGGTTATTTATTAAATCACAAGGCTTGTAACCAATTTAATTGGTATGAAATTGATTCAAAAGAGTTTTAGTTAGATCTCTGTTGATAATCATAGAAAAAATTGTTACAAAATGGTTATATCAAGACAGTTTTCAACTAACACAATTATATACCAAAAAAGACTGATTGATTGTCATTCAATGTTGAATATGAACAATAGGATAGTATAAAACTGTGCTAATTGAAAGCGAAGTATTTCAGAGAAAAGAACTAATTTATCAAAATATTATGATGTGTTCACATATTAACACAATTTCAAAAATATGAACTTCAATTAAGAAATTAATAATCCATTCAGTTAGTCAGTCGGTAGTAATAATGATAATCTAATTGATTATCTTAAAAATGTTTAAGTAGTTTAGATATTTTGGTATACTCACAGTATGCACATATGCCAATAACAGACTGATCATTTGCAGTCTTAAACCTCAATGGGAAGATCCAAGCCAAACAATACCAAGTGACTTTTCATAATTATGAAATCCTTAATTATACAGTTACTAATGTATGATATTTAAATGAACGGAACAAGGGTTAAATTGTTGAATAATAAAACTTTAACTTTTAAGTGAAATCAACAGATCTGGGGGTTTTTTTTTATATTGTTTACTTTAGTTAATTAACCATTGAAAATCAGAAAGCACAAAACAATTGTTTCACCTTAGTATACGATCTCTTAGGAGTCTACATCTGTGACTATTAGTCGGAGTGATTTTATTCTAATAACATTTAGGAGGTGTTCAGTTGTTCAGATTCATGATTTAAAACATATTTGTAAAGTGAATGTTTTATTATAAGATTTCTAAGGTTTTTTGTAGATATATGTATATACCATCGTTTGGTTACATACATCTATAGGTCTGTATTGAGAATCCCTTTTGTTCACTTTTTTAAAAAAAAATAATATGACTTACATTTACATAAAGTGTATACACTGAATTCCATTAGTTATCATAATTACTTTCATATATGTAATACATATCAACATAGATACAGAGACATACATATATGTAAAGGTATTCATTCATATATACATAGAAAATCAATCTTTTCTACGTATTATTGATTTTCAAGAATTCTTTTTAACTTTATTAAAGTGTAACACCTTGTCTCTAGTTTGTAACTATGTATATATATACGGTAACAAAATTTCTTAACAAAAGAGAAAGGTGCTTTACTGAAATCCTCTTTTATCTTTCTAATAAGTTGACATATTACTTAAATTCTTGTAAAGATTTTATTCATATTAATATTTGCCAAAATTAATTAATCACTAAGAAAAATTTAACTCATTCTATTGTTAGAAGGTAATCAAAGAATGAGTCGTTTTTTTTAATGGTTGAAACGAGAACCAACTTTTGTATATATATATATATATATATATATATATATATATATATATATATATATATATATGACATTATTCGACAAAATGAATGGTTTAATGGCAAGAAAATAATGATTAATTATTTCAACATTACAGATTGATAATTGTCAAGAAAGTTAATGAAATATTTCTCCGCTCAGTTCGTATTTCAAATAATATATTAACAAGACGTAAATGTTGATTATTTTCTGTCATTTATACGATTTAACAACTTAGTAGTAATGTTTCGAAGTACATCTTAGGATGATGTGGAATGAAATCTTTGAGTAAGGGTAGATGAGTAGTGAGTGAATACCTAAGTGAGGAAGACTAAATTATTGCTTGAATGCAAAATCACTGAATGGTTTGGTAAAATGAGAAAACCATACATTAAATACATAATTTGTACATGTTCCGTCAGTTGTCCTTTATATGATTCATGATTCTTCGAATTTTGTTTCTATAGCAATTTGTCTCTGTTGCCCTTTCTGTTCGATCTTCTCAGTCTTCTACGACCAGGCATTTCACTTCTGATTGATATTACATACTATTTATATCTGTCAACATAAGTAGCATACACCACAGGTATAGTGAAGTGATAATTATATCAAGATAGCGAACTCGTTCTAGTATTAATTGTCGACTAGTCAGTGACTTTGGTGTACAGTTTCCTATCAGTTGATTTCATTAATCTGTAACAATATTAAAACGTTATTGAATATGTATGGCGAAAATCAGTGACTTAATGCTTAAATGATTCTGAATTGAATCACTGAGTAGAAGATTCAAGCCCCGTCCCACATGCATCCTTGTAGACAGCCGGGTTTTATCAGCAAGTCTAACACTTAAAGTGTTACTTAAAGCCGAGTAAACAAATATGAACTAAATGTGTCACATGACAAGTTATCCATGTTTTATTTAATCATTGAAAACCGACTACAAAGTATTCTATCATAACACTAAAACTGATCTAATAGATGATCTAATTACTTCAATTTTCCGCTTAAATGAGATATACATAGATACTACTGAAACTTATTAGATGAGCAGTAGGAATATTGTGATTCCAGTACAAGAATCAAATACATCAAGACATTTAAACTCTCTTAAAATCTCTATTATCTAAATTTTCGAATATTATTACTAGGGTTATGATTAATTGTATCAAATTTAAAAGTCACAAATGCTTTAACTGTGGTGAAAGGAAACCCGTTTACAGATGCTGAGAAAAGCAAGCCAAAAGGAAATACTGATATTATCATAAGGACACCAAAGAACACGGATAAATATGTGTTTAAATTAATTTGAGTTACAACAACTGGGATCGGCGTAATTATACTATGCTGACTAACAAACGGAAACGAATATGACTTCAAAATTACAGTGCATCTTCAAAACAGAGTGTTGTCTGTCGAACGTAAATGATTAGTGTTTTTGGTAAATAAAGAAGGAACGAAGTGGGCGAAGAAACTTCTTTTCAAAAACTAACCGAAAAGAAATTTCTTCGCTCAATTCGTTCCTTCTTTATTTACCAAATGTCGAAATGGGAATTAGTGTTTTAATCATAAAAAATATTATTAGATACTTAAGATTCAGATTATAATGTAGAGTTAAGGCTTAGGGTGTTGAGCTTAGGGTCTTGCATAAGGGTTAAAGATTGAGATTAGGTTTACCTTTCTTGAATTATTGTTAGTTAATTACGAATTACTGATTTAGCTCTCTCTCTCATTTATATAGTAGTTCTGAATATATCATGATCTGTTGTTCATTTTTACTGTAAGCTCATTTTTTAATGTATGGTCAGGACATTACTCCAGATTATTGGATGGGTTGAGCCAGACAACGAAATACTAAACAATAGAAAAGATATCTGCTAGCTAACATCGTGTTGTGATTGGGCACTAGTTTAGAAGAGCTGTAGAACAAATAAGGATGAAGGCCTAGATCGTTGTTAGTTGATCTCAGTGTCGTTAATGGATTAGGTCATCGATCCTACAGGAAATGCAGACGAGATAATCAATAAGTTGGTACGACAATTATCTGCTCCTATAATAAATGACATAATCATATGTAGACAAAACAGTCAACGAAAATTGATTTTCTTTTTGAATATTCACTAATATCTGTGTTCATTCAGCCGCTCTAAATTCCAACACTTTTATAAAATGACCTAGACAGTAAATAGAAAGTTATTCGGTCTATCTTATGTAATCAGACCGTGATCTACTCACTCTCTCTACTTCTATTTGTTATTGATATCTAGTTCAGGTTGATTTGTATAGTTTTCTAAACTCATGAAATTTTTTAACGGAAAATATACGAAATAAAATCTTGTTATGGGTGAGACCATAATTTATGGACGACCTTTGAGCGACGCTAAAGTGACCTTCAGAATGTCCACCTACTAACTTGGACTAATAAACGATAATCTGGGAATCCATACAATATTACTCGAAAATATGTTGGATAAGTCACCAAGCAAGATGAATTCTGCACTGATTAATGATTAATGCGTAGTATTCTAGTTTTTCTGCATTTACTGTGTGTACCCAACCTCCTAAATCTGGAAATATTTATGTTTCTCCAAGGTCTGGAGATTTCGAGGAAAAATCACTGTTTCCCCAGAGACTGGTTATTTCGGATAAATATCACAAAACGAAAATAGCCCAGTTGATAAAATATCACACTGTTAGGCACGGTATCATCTCAGCTTTTCGAAGTAAAATTAGAACAGTTTGTATTATTTTTAAGTAACATAGTACGATTAAATGTATAATCTGCTAATCGATTCATGGCTTTGCTTTACTGTGTCATCCTGGCATCAGAAAAAGAAATCTTTGTCTTATTCAACTTTTACAAGTTAATATTGTACAGATGAACTTTGGTTCGGTGATTATCTTCATTTCCTTCATTAGTCAAGTTTATCCAAACTTAAAAAATTTTATAGAAAGGTAACGCTGAAATAAAGAGAGAGAGAGATGAAAGATAAGCATCAGCAAAGCATAATGTTCAACTTAATGAGGTGTCATCAGTTGACCTATTTTTAGAAGATTGAAGAGGTTGGAAAATGAGTTTATGAGTAAACGCAGTTCGATTGTGAACAAGAAGCCTCTATAAGACGATCCGAATATAGACTCTAACTCATTAGGCACAGTTTTATCTGCATTGTTAAGTCCTGAGTTTGGCTCATGTAGCTACGATCATCCTGCACCTACTCTAGTGACCGGTATAATCTTGTAATTTGTTTTACTTGAATTTTTTAGAAAGTAGGAGTTTGAATGTGTTGTCTTTCAAACAGCTCTCTATGGAAGAGAAGCTTGATCAGGTAGGTATTAACATTATGATGAGAGGAGATATTATTGTCAAGAATGACAATGTCATTTTAGACTAATTTCGAATAGTTTGTTCACATTTCCGAAAATCCACTTTAAGTTGTTCCATAGTGGTGGCGAAATTTGTGGACACAGACGTTTATAACTACATTGGACTCCCATCGAATATCAAGATTTCAGAAAAATGGCTGTGCAAATCCAACTTCTGTGAACTATTAGTATAGCTCAGCTATGATGAGCTGCCAGCCAAATTCGGAGCTGCCAACTAGTGTATCCCAACCTAGTGGTTTGAAGCTAGTTAGGTTGTCACGTGATGGAAGTCACTAGGAATTCAAAATTATAAATATACCCTACAAATAGCACAATTTTACATTGATTTTCAGGAGAACTCAATATCGTCTAGGATTCTACACTATCTGAACTGCACAGCCCAATCCTGTAGCGCAACTACACAGATAGCAAAAACCCAAGTGCACCAGAGCTGAAGGGATACCAGGAGAAAATACCGCACTACTGACTTTAAAGTACTCTTAATTAACGAGCATAAATATATATCATATATAGTTCTGATTAAATTGTTACTATCAATCGTTTTCATCATTAAATTTAAGTACTACCTCGGTGATTTACTTAATATTGCCCTTGTTCTTTACTTTTCCAGATTTCCTCACACGTTACACACTCCTTGCCACGATACAATCTGCTTGCAGGCTAGACGCTAACCGAGATGTACATTTACCCCTAGGGCTGTTATAATCATTCATTCAAGTTGCCCACTATAGTTTCTAGTATCTTCACATTTGTACAATTGATTTGTATAGTAGTTTATTTTGTCAATAAACAATTAACAATTTCAGACACCATACTTATATAAGAATTAGAGGCTAACCAAATCAAATTGTATAGCGTTTTCAATTCAAAGTTCATTTGATTACTAATTCGCATAGTTTTATTCTGATCTTAATAATGATAATAAAACAAATGTTGATAAAATAAGCATTTACAAGCAGTCAATCAAATATACAACCATAAATAGGTGTGTATGTGCACTAGTGTATATATTTAGCATTGTTTAGTTATTCAGTAACTAAGTTCATATGTTAACCTGATCATAAATGTGCATAAACTCATTCAAAGTAAAATTTCTTTGATTACATAATTGAACATTGAATAAATGTAACGTACCGCACAGTAGATTAGCTAAGTTATGTACATATATATATCTTTTAAATGTCTACAGTATGTGTTTATTTATACAGAGACATAAAATTAGGTTGACTATTGATTAATTCCGAAACCATGTTGTGTAAATAATTATAAACTCACTGTTTGATTGTGATTTAAGTTTAACGTTAGACTAAGTAGAAATTATTTTTAAGTAAATGTTTAATAGCGAATTGATTTAATTAAAGAATAAATAATCTTACTTGCTTACTTACGTCTGTTACCCCTTGTGGAGGAGCATAGGCCGCCCACCAGCATTCTCCATTTAACTCTGTACTGGACAATCCTTTCCAGTTCTTTCCAGTTGTTACTCATCCTCTTCATTTCTGCTCCCAATTCTCGACGTGATGTGTACTTTGGTCTTCCTCTTCTACGTTTCCCTTCACGATTCCAATTTAGGGCTTGCCTCATGATGCAGTTTGATGATTTGCGTAATGTATTTCCTATCCATTTCCATCATCTTTTCCTAATTTCCTCTTCAACTGGAAGCTAGTTTGTTCTCTCCCACAGAAGGCTGTTGCTGATGGTATCCGGCCAATGTCTATTGAGTATCTCGCGTAAACAACTGTTTATAAATACTTGTACCTTCTTGATGATGGTTGTAGTAGTTCTGCAAGTTTCAGCTGCGTACACTATTGAGGCTTAAAAGCTAAAAAGAGAGAAATTATAAATATTTCTGAACAATTACGACTGTTTTTACAGAATATATCGATCGTAATAAACTCTAGAATCCAGAATGAGCATCTCATTCTATTGGGGAATCGTCAGCTGAATGTTTTTCACATAATAATGTCATTATTCAGACTAAGACTTGAATTCAGTACATTGATCTTCAAACTCTTAAAACGTTATTCACTTGACTAGTGAATTCAAATAGCCGTCAATCTGTTCAGTCGATACAATCGTTGATATTATGATAAACAGGAGTTAATTAGTAAGGGATAATAATGATATGAAGTAAAACTGATCTAAGATCAATATTATGTCATCTACTCTGACCGAAAAGTCTCTATGACAATCTAATTTACTAACACTTTATGTTGATTGTTATTTTGAATAATTTGACTAACTAAATAAAGTCGATGTGAAGACCTTATCCTTCATTACACCATATCGCGAATGAATTAAAGTTGGAAATGTATGGAGAAATGGAAGTAAAAATGACTGAAAACCTTCAGTGATTCTTGAAATGGCTCTGCAGAAATAATCCCGATTATCAGTTAGTTATATAAATGAGTAATTCATGGAATAAAAACACAATATAAGTTAAAGTTCAGTATTTAGAGTCGGACTTTTGTGTCAAATTTACGGTTGATAGTTGACTTCAGTATTCAAGCTTAAAATTAAGATTATTGGAGTGAAAGAATGCTTTGTAGCCATATGGATGAATAATTATATACACCAGTAATTAAATTTGAGAAAGCACTAAGAGAATCTGCAGAAAAATAAGCATATCAGTGATAATGTAGCTCTCCTATACTTCTGTTCTTTTATTTTAAACCTCAATGATCGTTAATTATGATCCCTATTTTATCAGTTATAAGAGTTACACTTAGCTCTTAACAGAGTTCAAACTATCCGTCATCACATTTCGAATTTCCAATATCCCCAACGTTAACTTATCCTTTTACCTATAAATAATAAATTCCAACTCATTTTATAGCACAAATATCACATTGTGGAGTTATGAATGTCAGCATTATTGAGAGAGTCCAAAACTACGACTGGACCGTTTTCTTATTCTGTCTAATTTTCATTGATTCATTCAATTTTAAAGTTAGCAATCCGCTTTTTGAAAATTATTTACATGTTTATTGTTTGGAAAAAAAGACACTAGTCAGGCATTGTTAAATGCATTAGGTGAAATCTTGGCGAAGAGAAGTAAAGCACAAATGTGTAAAATGCACCAAATCGATATTTATTCAAGATTAATCCAAGTCAGCAGTTTTGCAGTTGTGACAAATGTGATCCAAGTTTTACAAATGAGGCACTATGACAATAAATACAAAGTAATAAATCAACAGCCTTCAACTATGGCGTTTCTTACCAAAAGGTTTATTAAATGCAGGATTGGAAATAATCCGGAAATTACAAAAAAGGCTAAACAAGGTAAAATGAACACCTGGAGCAAAGGGCACCTGTTAGTTAGAACACAAAAGACTAAATAACCATGGCTAAATGTTATTATGTCTAGGTCAAAGAGTGGAGGAGAGTCAATTACAAGATTAACTAGTTTAAAAGTAAAGAATTAACTTAACATTAATGAATCAACGAGAAAGGGAACACATTAAGTATATGTAAGAAAGAGAAAATGATAAATCAGATACAGGATAGGGCCTGTATTGCACAAACAATATGCGCATATTTGGTGGCTTATATTGGCTAATAATGCTTGTGACTTAAAGCACAGGATGCAAATATGCCAGTAAGAGACCGATCAATTTCAGTTCTAAACGTCAATGGGAAGATCCAAACAAACAATACAAAATGGATTTAGATAGATAGATAGATAGATAGATAGATAGATAGATAGATAGATAGATAGATAGATAGATAGATAGATAGATAGATAGATAGATAGATAGATAGATAGATAGATAGATAGATAGATAGATAGATAGATAGATAGATAGATAGATAGATAGATAGATAGATAGATAGATAGATAGATAGATAGATAGATAGATAGATAGATAGATAGATAGATAGATAGATAGATAGATAGATAAATAGATAGATAGATAGATAGATAGATAGATAGATAGATAGATAGATAGATAGATAGATAGATAGATAGATAGATAGATAGATAGATAGATAGATAGATAGATAGATAGATAGATAGATAGATAGATAGATAGATAGATAGATAGATAGATAGATAGATAGATAGATAGATAGATAGATAGATAGATAGATAAATAGATAGATAGATAGATAGATAGATAGATAGATAGATAGATAGATAGATAGATAGATAGATAGATAGATAGATAGATAGATAGATAGATAGATAGATAGATAAACAGATATAATAAGATTTTTAACTCTTAGAGTCGTGGAACAGATACAATTTTAAGGTTCCCATCCGATTCGCTTGACGACACACCTTTACTAGAATAACTGACCTGTCTGTTTTTTCCCCCCATATGAATAAATTATTTACATGAATTGATTGTTTATGATCAATACATGGATTATCGGAAGTATTGGTGAATTCTCTAAGATCGAATAAAATATGGTTGCCAAGTTATATGTGGTTTTGATTCTAAAATACTACGGTAAAACAACCAATAAATACTAATTTTTTTCCGAATTGTGTACTTGACACCACCTTTTTACTCATTTGTCTATTGTAGACTACGTTAAGAAGAGGTTATTTGAAATGGGAAATATTCTTAGATAGATCGGTTGATTGGCTACTTACCAAGCAGTCATTAAAAAAAAACAAGCAATAATCTGTTCCTTTCATAAATCTGGATAACGTAATAAGAAGACGAAGGTTGTCAGAATTATGTGGTACATTAGCTGGGCGACGTTTAATATCCGTTTTTCGATGTTCAATATGTGTGGGATATCAAGCGTTTTCGGGCATATTTCTGTTCATTTACTGGGTGACTGCTACATATAAGAGCACACATTTTTACTAAGAACTTCAATTCAAGCTCTAATTTTCACTCTGTTTGATTTTTTTATACAGTAAATTGTGATGCGCATGTTCGTAGAAAATAAATGTAAGTGGCTTCAGATGCTTTAAATGAAATCCCCAATGAATACTCTACTCTTACATTCCAGTACTCGCCTACTAAATGAATGGAAATATACTCAAAAATGCTATATTCTGAACTTCTATTGGAAATTAAAAAAAACTGAGAGGCAACCTGGTGCAACTACCACAACACATTTTGAACAATCTGATCACACATATATGCTCTATAAGCGATATTTGGATGACGTCGTAGTGATCTATGACAAAACGGAGGATATGAATTGTTTATGAAATAAACATAACGCTCAATTAAATTACATCAACCTTTCATGCGAAGAGAAGAACAACTAGTTTCATTTTCTAAATATATGTAGAAACGATGGCTCAACCGAGCTAAACGTTTTCGGAAAGCCAACTTGGACGGGCCATTGTCTAAGTCTTTATAGTTATTACCTAGTACGATGCAAATTGAGATTGATAGACAGCCTATTTAATTGGATTGACCGTATTTGTACAGATGCTACTGTTGAAGACGAAGTGAGGCTATTATTAAAACACCAATGGAGAATGGTTATCTTCTAAGATTCACAAGTCGATGGAAAGGTTACAGTATGGTGAGACCTACTATACATCTGGCATCATAAGAGCTTGTCTACATTACTGTATCACTCAGAGGTGAGTCAACACAGGAGTGTGTTGAAACAAAGACTCAAAGCTGTTGTGAGTAAAACATACGACGCAGTAAAGATCAGTGTCCCTCAAAAAACAGAGTTCGTGGTTTATCAATGGGTTTCAATGGTTGTCTAACCAAGGTCAGTTATTGATGCAAACCGAAAATCCCAGTAGTCTCCCATACTTATAAAGCTTATTGCTCGGTATCGTATTGAAATGTCTTAGTTCTATACCTATCAGAATTGATAAACTGTAGTGTGTTACAACTACACATGCCATTTATTCATAATCTCAAGATCTATGGCAGATAATCTGAATTTCTGATTGGAGTTTCGAAGAAATTTCATGTACTATCGATTTTGTGACAAGGGTAAGTAGATTCATTCCTAACAGTGTAAGCACAAGCACAGAATTGAGATTATGAATAGGAAAAAACTCACTGTGCATGTTGCATAACTAATTTATCTTAAACAAAATCTATCACAATACGATATCAGCAAACATAATCTGACCTCTGATTTATAAGTAAGTTTATTTTTACCTATCTAAACTATTATGTAATCAGAAAGGGGTTTTGTGGATATTATAGTAATTTAATGGTTGAGTTCATGAGTCGATTGAAGCTAGACCACCATGGAAAACCTGAAAGTACTGAAGGGCCGTTTCCTCTGAGTGTGGGACTCCTCAGCCATGCGCATCCACGATCCCACACGCAGGACTCCAACCCAAAACCTATAGGTCCCGCGCATGAACACTTAAGCTGTAGACCATTGAGCCAGCATCCAACGGTGTCAATGTGTAACTTCAACCAATCCACGATATTACGTGACCGTCCATCATTGTCTCCAGTGAGTAACTGCCTTACAACAGACCCTGTTGAACTCCACTGGTCACAACTTCTCACTTGAACTCCAGGAAATACATCTTGAAGCCAGTCACTACTGAGCATATGATGATTATTATCTGATATTATATAATCAGTCATATTTATGCTTAGTTATACTGAATAATTAATACTATTTTCTTTCTTATGATTTTCAATCAGTTGTTTTAACGTTCGATGATAGTCATATATATGTACGAACAAAATCTCAATCAAATGCACTTTATATCAAGTCACATAGATCGGTGACCATATTGAAACTAAATCAATCGAGTCCAATTAGTATCAAGGACTAAGTACACATGACAATGATCACTACCAAGATCAATCTTTGTAAATAACAGTCCTACAGACGATATATTGCTGCCTGAACAGTTCCGTAATAACTTCCCAGACTGCGACACAGGAAGACTAAGGTTCAAATTTCACAGGAAGCATTAATTCCCTTAAGATTATAGGTTAATCATTTTAAAGCGAGATTAGTACAAAAACTAGGTTCATGGTTTCCTAATAAGTACCTCCAACAGCCTACTAGTAAAAATATTATAACACATGTCTCGTTTCCGCTTATATTCAGTTATCGTATAAAACAAAATAATTCCGTGTTTACTTTGCTAAGTTGAATTTATACAGACTTGATATAATAAACACTAATTGAGTAATATAAAGGTGATATTTGATTTACTTGGCTTAGTCAGCAAACATTCAGATAGGTTACTTCTTAAAAAAACTAGTTTGAATGTTATTAATGTTTGGACTTTGATTTTAACTGTTGTTCAATGCAAGGTTCTAACATATAACTTAGTCATATACCTATGTCAAAGATGACAGTCGACATAGGAGTATATGCATTTGTAGATTATCAGAGTGATACAGACTATGAATATACTAGCGATTCCTTTGACTCGATAATTAATTCAGTCACTCATTTTAGCTATCTTCATATATGCATCTGACCTACATTATAATCTTAACTCAACAGTTCTTGTCCGACTTAAATTCCATTTAAACCCAGAAATTCATACGAATCTACGTTAAAATGTCTCTATTTCCAACAAGTTTTTTCCTGACTGACTTCATTCTACAAGTTGGTTCTTTTACAACCTAGCATTTTAATCCATGAATGTATTTCTTTCCTATTTTATAGAATGAAACAAGTTGCTTCCTTGTTAATCTTTTAACTTAAATTCTTCATATTTACTGAACAAATCTCTAACTAAAGTGAGTTAATGGCTTAATGAACAATGTCTTATTAGTGACAGAGATACCAGCGGATCAACAATAGGATACAAATATATTCAATTAACGAATCCCAAATAGGACAACATGAGTTTTCTAGGATTATACTGTTAGGTAATTTCTAAGAGCAACATATACTTATATCTACCGACTACATATATATATTATTGTAACAACTCTTTAATAAATCTACATCCAAAAGACTGATCAACATTTACATAAATCATGACAACTAATAATCATCATCCTTATACCTGAACTGATTACCTACATATGTATTGAGGAGTACGAAAACTTGATTAGATTCAATCTACTACTACTATTATTATTATTACTACTACTACTGCTACTACCGTGAAGTGCTACATTAATTACTTACGATAAGACCAATACAGAAAATAATTATACAATTTTAGTAAGTATTTGCATTTATTATTAGTAGCTAAGATTATCTTCCTTTTTTTCAAAAAAAAAAAGAGAAAAACAAAACCACCTATTCTTGTTTCTTATTTTAGGCTTGAAAACAAATGGAGTAAAGATGTAAATCTTCAGAGAGAAACAAAGAAAAAAGTTTGAAGGTAAGATTAGGTTGGGTATATTTATTAATTCATATTCTTGGTAATAATAAATAAATGAACTTGGTTTGTTGTTGATGTCATGTATAGGACTAGTTAGACAAATAGGTGAAATATGGAAGAAAATTGTTTTAGTTGACTAGATGATTCAGCACAGAAATATCCTCATAATAATAATAATAGACATGACAAGAATATAATTAATTGGATAAGCACTTTTAGTAAATAGTTTTAGAAGCATTTACGGTGAACAATACCAGGACCAGATTCATCATATTCTTGTTTGGAAATCCACATCTGTTGGAACGTAGACAATGAGGCCAAAATAGAACCACCAATCCAAACGGAATATTTTCGCTCAGGTGGAGCAACTATCTTGATCTTCATTGTGCTCGGCGCCAATGCAGTGATCTCTTTCTGCATACGATCAGCAATACCTGGGAACATTGTCGTACCACCTGACAACACAGTGTTCGCGTACAGATCTTTACGGATGTCCACATCACATTTCATTATTGAGTTGAATGTGGTCTCATGAACACCAGCAGATTCCATACCCAAGAAACTTGGTTGGAACAACGCCTCAGGACAACGGAATCGTTCGTTACCGATCGTGATCACCTGACCATCAGGCAGTTCGTAACTCTTCTCCAGAGATGAGCTGGACGCGGCAGTGGCCATCTCCTGTTCAAAGTCAAGAGCCACATAGCACAGTTTCTCCTTGATGTCACGCACGATTTCTCGCTCGGCTGTGGTCGTGAAGCTGTAACCACGTTCCGTCAAAATCTTCATCAAGTAGTCAGTCAAGTCACGACCAGCTAGATCCAGACGCAGGATAGCATGTGGTAGGGCATAACCTTCGTAGATCGGAACAGTGTGTGTCACACCATCACCAGAATCCAACACAATACCAGTTGTACGACCCGATGCGTACAGTGACAGTACAGCTTGAATGCCCACGTACATGGCTGGTGTGTTGAATGTCTCAAACATGATTTGGGTCATCTTCTCACGATTGGCTTTCGGATTCAATGGAGCCTCGGTCAACAGGACCGGGTGTTCTTCTGGAGCCACACGCAATTCATTGTAGAATGTGTGATGCCAGATCTTCTCCATGTCATCCCAGTTCGTCACAATGCCGTGTTCGATTGGGTATTTCAGTGTGAGAATACCACGTTTCGATTGTGCTTCGTCACCAACGTAGCTGTCTTTTTGACCCATACCGACCATCACACCCTGAGATATAAGGACAGATAAAGAGAGAGAGAGAGAAATAGAGAGAAATAAGCATTCAAATCAAGCTTCAAATTATATTTCATTGTCGAATACAGTTGACATATACCAACAACAACAACAACAATGTATGATTAGAGTGATTGTGATAAGTGTTTCACAGTGAAGTAACACGGATGGATATCTCGATATCTTATCACTGTGTTGTAGGTATCACAACTATTCTAACCGAGACATTGTTAAATACAATCCCATCAACTTAAAATGATAATATGACTGTAATATGGTAATAGATTAATACAATAAAATGAGAAGTTGATTTGTTGATTGAATGTTATGACTATGCTTACTTGATGTCGAGGTCGTCCAACGATGGAGGGGAACACTGCTCTTGGTGCGTCATCACCAGCGAATCCAGCTTTGCACATCCCTGATCCATTGTCAACAACAAGGGCTTGAACTTCTTCGTCGGCCATGTTAACTTAGTTTGTTGAATTTGATGAAGGGCAATTAACTTGAGTGTGATAAACTTAGGAATTCAGTGGATTAACCCTAGATAATCTCTTATTTATATATGTCATCATGTTTGCACAATTGATGTCCATATATGGCTTTAATTTTTTAGTATATGGGAAGATAGTTTTTACTTCAAACAACCAATAGAATCGTAGATTAAAGAGATTATTATCTTCCTCTCTATCCTTCGTCATTAAGTGACTATATTTGTAGATTGCATTAAAAACACATTTATTGATTTATCCTAGTTGTGCACAATAAAGAGATGCAAACTTGAATGAAAGGTTATTATTTGTGTTAACCTCACTTCATTAATTCAATCAATAAAACATTCTTAAAATTAGAACTTTTCTGGACACAAACTGAATGATAGGCAATAAACCTTTTTATAAGGTACATATCAATTTCTTTCTAAAATATCGGCTTATGTTCTTTTTTGTTTGGATTCTTGTATTTGGCTCATTTAATTCCGTTATTCACTAAGTCGATAATTATATACGAAGATCGGTGGCATGTATATTTTAATAGAAATCAGTAAACGATCTAATTGGAGTCAGATAAAGGGCCATTACAATGCGTTGATATAACAAGTCGACAATTTGAAGGTGATTTCAATTTAAGTGTATTAAAATAGTTTTAAAACGAATGCTGGAAACCAGGAAACAGATTGCCTTACCATTTATGAGAAATATTTCATTAAAGGAATTTTGATGCCCTTTAGAATTAATGTTACTCATAAACCAACACAATCACTTCATTCTACTCAATACAGATCAAGAAATGCAAAAGCAGAATAAGACAAATTCAATGTCATCTACAAAATAAATCGTACCAAATGAAATAAATACTACTTTGGATAACGTGGATGGCCATTTCATCTAAGTATAAGTAGAAATGGTTTAACAGTGACACTAAATGACATGCTATCAATGTTACCAATATACGGAGATAACCGTGGACGTGAATTTGACTGGATTAATGTCTAAATTTCAGATCGGGAGAACTATAGAAAGAGTAGAGAATCTCTAGATGTGTGAGAATCAGATCAGTTAGCAATCAATAGGCAGATCAGCATAGACTCAGTCTATGGACTCACACGGAAGAGGTCAATTGGTCATAAGGTTGGAGTTTAATGGGAAAAGACAGTCAAAAAGAATCCAAGAACAAATGAAAACAATAAAATATGCATAGACAGGTGGTGACCATCAAAAGCATTAAATAAACTGATATAGCATTCGTGAAATAACTGAAAACCTCATTTCTACATGAAGTAGGAGCTTAAGATGTTATTCATGAAAGTTTCTTAGTTAAACTATATAACTTAGGGAACACAATATTACTAAATATTTAAGAATCATTTTGTAATGACTTTATAGATTACCAGTTCGGTGTAGGGTTCTGGAGATTGTTGAATTTCATTGAAATCACGAACCGTTCAAGGTTAGACTTAGAAGCTCTAGACGACCGTCCATTCCCAGTATTGGACTAGTTAGCGGCGCAACTCGACAACTCTCCACGCGAGAAATAAACCCAGGATCTTTGGCATCGCGGCTCGGTGGTCAAGAGATAGAGCATTCCTGTACGATGATGATTTTCATCAATGAAGTGACGAATGAGGAACATAGGAAAAATGTTTCATTCAGGTTCTAGAACCACCTTAATCAATAAGCTTCAAACAATGAGCATTTATAATCTGACAAGGTGTCGAAGCAAGGAACTTCAGTTGCATTACAGTTATCAAGATACTTTCTAGTTAGGAAGTTAGGAAAGACCCACTGGGTTTTTTTAAAGTTTCAGTCATTTTATGACACAAAACTATCCAATATCTATTTTTAGTGAATATTAAGTCACACTGTACGAATAATCTTTAAAATCACCTTAGTAATTAATAGTTCTGTGTTCATTAGTAGCATTAGATGAAAGTGATTTCCTAGAGAAGCCGTAACTGATAGAATTACCTTAATAAAAATAAAATTAATTATAGGATTGTGACTCGATGGTTTTAATATTATTTTGTTAACTACGATGCTTAAAAGAGTAGCTTGGTTAGGAAAAATGGTGTGTACTGATGAAAATTCTCAAACTAGAAGGAAACAGTTATTCAATGCTCTTCCGAGAAAATAAAATGGACTATTGATTAGATGTTTGCTACGACTTCTTCGATTAGTTTTGCTAACAACTGGCAATAATAAACAGTAAAAAATCAAACAAACTTATCTACCTGATTTTCGCCCGAAACATGAAGACAGTCTGGAGCTTATAAAGGAATTACTATACCTAATGTGATCTCGTTATATCGACTTATGCAGAGAATCATTTCTTCGCACTTTAAAATATTAGATAAATTTCACACTACTCATAAGTAGTTTAAGAGCACTAATAAATATATTGATGAATGCTCGGAATTAGACTAATCTATGAAAAACTTTCGAAACTGATGTTCTCTCTTCGGACATACAGCGAGTGATACTTTGTTACAGTTCACATGTAGGAGTGTAGATACTCTGGAAAGTGAGTGCGTTATCCTTGATCTCACAACAGTGTCTATTACAGATGTCATTTCGAGATTCTAGTAAGAAGTTGTAACTGATAGAGACTAATCATGTTATAACTAAGACTATCGTCACCAATGGTATTGGATTATAGTGACGATATATCGCGAATTAACTAAATTAGAAATATATGGGTAACTGTATAAGAACTTTCGTCTAAATTTGATCGACTTGTTTCACAGTATTTGGGCAACTGTATTCTAGCTCATGAAATTCCTGGAGGAATTGAATATACTAGGTTCGTTCCCTAGAGCTTTCGCACTGGTAATCGGTTGCATAGTATGGTTAAACAGACGTGTGATGCTTCCTAGTTCTAAAACCTAATCAATTAGTTCAGCTTCAATTACACTCGTAATGTTGAAGGCTCTTGAAAATGTCTGAATTTCATTTACACTACTTATAAGTAACCTTATTATCCAAGACGAAAATCTGTACTACATTATTTATGGACTTCAACAGCAACTTGCTAATCGTTTTAATAAAATTTATCCGTATTTTCAAACAGCACCAGTATAATTCCTGAAATTTACTTGCCAGCTTGGGTTTAAATTCTTTTAAGCAAAGTAAAAGATAGAGGATACTGAAATACTGATGATTCTTGAGAATATTGTGGGATTACTCCATAGAAAAATCACTTCTCTTGGTATACTGAACACAGTCAGTCAGTCAGTCAATCAGTCAGTCAGTAACAACATAGAGCTTCGTGCGTACGTACATCAGTTCGAGTTGCCACACCACATTAGCACACAGATGTAGTGGTCGATTCAAATCCCGTAAGGATAGAGGTAATAAGAGTATAAGCAGTAATCAGGAAAATTAGTGTTTGGAGATGTTATTTAAAGAGTACAATACAGTGAAATAAATTTGGAAAGAGAAAAAAAAGACAAGGAGGAATAAGGAGATCAAAATTTGGGAGAACACAAAGAGTGTATGCACCTGCGCCATTGCAAACGATTTTGAGTCATGTCATTCAGGGTCTTTAACCATCGGTTGCTATCATCTCGCGGTCCCCAACCAGGTAGTCTACACCTACCAACATGACTCAGTCCACTTGTCAGTGACTTCATGGACTCGTGCCATGTTTTGGTCTGGCCGCCCCTAGCTTTCTTCCAACCTACTCCTATACCACTGAACATAGCACGTCGAGGTAGTCGGTCGTTGGGTATACGTAACACGTGTCCCAGCCATCTCAATTGATGAAGTTTCACTACTTCATCAATTGATTTGCCATCCTTACCTAGTACCCGTTTCCTAACAACTGTGTTACTTACTCGATGGTCCCATGATATACGAGCAATGTTTCGAAGACACCTATGATCGAATACTAGTAACCTACGAATATCCTCTACTCTTACCGGCCATGTTTCACTGCCATAAAGTAGGACGGAACGAACTGCTGAGCAGTAAACACGTCCTTTGGTTGATAGACGGATATCTCGCCTACGCCATAAATGACGCAAGTTGGCAAAAGCTAGTCGAGCCTTCTGTATCCGTGCTGAGATTTCGTCACACACCAAACCACAAGGGCTGATGAGACTTCCAAGATAAGTGAAGCGGTCGACACACTCAACTACTTCACTCCCTATCACTAGTTCGGGTGTCGATGTAACCCAATCCTGAAGCAACATTTTGCATTTCGAGGGAGAGAATCGCATCCCGAACATGTTTGCATTGTTGCTTACAGTGGCCAGAAGACTCTGCATTTTGTCAGCGTCTTCACCAAATAAAACTATGTCATCTGCATATTCTAAGTCAACAAGTGAACCTCCCGGTAGAAGTTCAACCCCTGTAAATTTAGATGAGGAGAGTGTTATCTCTAAAAGTACGTCGACCACAAAGTTGAACAAGAATGGGGAGAGTGGACAGCCCTGACGAACACCACTTGACGTAATCGATTCTGATGACAGTTCGCCATAAGCTCTCACTCTACCAGTTGTGTTCGAGTAGAGAGCCTTTATAAGGTTAATGTACTTCTTTGGTACTCCTTTCAGTGACAAACACTGCCATAGAACCTCACGATCAACAGAGTCGAATGCCGCCTTAAGGTCGAGAAATACTACGATTGTGGGGCGTCTGAATGTGTGTCTGTGTTCTAGAACCTGACGTAGTGTGAATATCTGATCTATACAACCACGTCCAGGTCGAAAACCGGCCTGGTTTTCTCTAATCTGCTCTTCACGAGCTTTGATTAGGCGTCGAAGTATTATTGAAGCTAATATTTTAGACACTATATTTGTCAAACTGATTCCTCTGTGATTGTCACAAGAGGACTTTTGTCCTTTCTTATAGACTGGCACAATCAGTGATTGAGACCAGTCAGATGGGATTACGTCCAGTTCCCAAATTCTACCTAAGACCTCGGTTAATCTCATTGTTAATACTGGACTACCATCCTTAAAAATCTCAGGAGTAAACCTGTCAGGGCCTGCTGCTCTCCCTCGTTTCAGATTTCTTATGGCTTTTTCAACTTCGTAAAGGGATGGAGGACCTACATTAACTTGCCATTCAGGTTGACTAGAGATCGTGGGAAACCGAAGTGTGGCTGAAGGCCAGTTGAACTGACCCTAAAGTGTTCTGCCCATCGATCCAATCTCCTGGATTGAGAATGAATAATATGTCCATCTTTCTCTGAGATTGTTTCGCTAACAGTCGGTTTCCTAATACCGGTTTCCTTAACGAGTCTGGACAATTGTCTGCTATTACCTATTACCGCTGCCTTTTCCATCTCTCTTGCTTTCGCTACCCACCACTGTTCGCGATCATTGCGTAGACTTCTTGTCAGCTTGCGCTTAAGCTGACTCCGCTCTTCGTTATGTTCAGAGCCAGGTGGAATGAGTTTCCGAGCATCTATCAGTGCGATAGATGCTGCTGAGATCCAGTGTTCTCCCTAACCTTCTGGTTTACCTTACTAGCAGATATCACTGCTGTTTCCACAGCTTTTCGGATATCATTCCATGCTGCATCGGGGTGGGCATCACATACATGGCTGCCTAACTGTTTTCCTAGTTGTACCTGAAATATACTCTTAGCTTGACTATCATTAAGTAGGCCCCTAAGAGGTTTACTTGCAGCGTCTTTCCTACATCCAGTAAGACGCAGACAGATACGTGCTCGTACTAGAGCATGATCTGAATTTAAGCATGTGCTCCAGAATGAGCGACAGTCTTCTATCGAGCCCCTCCATCGGTAGCCGATAGCGATGTGATCTATTTGGGTCCAACGTTGGGACGAATTAGGGGGGCGCCATGTTAAAAGATGTTTTTCCTTATGCTTAACGTTAGTATTTGCAAGGAACAGATACACGAAGTGTGAATCGAGTCGGTTCTTTATTTTGGCATGGTGAGGTCAAATGAATGACGCTATTCAGATCCTGTATGCGCGTTTCGGAGACGCAGCACACATCGATGGCACAGGATTCTAAAGTCCTAGCTAAGGAAGCCTGCTGTCCTATTTGGCACAGTGTTCGTACGTTAAAAGCTCCAACGTGTAGTTTAGAGCGTGGTTTCAGGAGACCAGGAATAGCGTTCCGCGTACTCGAATCGTTTGCCCTAGCGGTGCGAGGTGATAAAGAGACATGAGGAGGGTTAGTCATGGAGATGAGAGATGTATTAGGAGTTGTAGGAAGGATTTGAATGTGACCAACTTGGTCTCGTGTGCCGTTACGGGTATGAGGGCTGGTGTCACTTCCCGGCTGCCCACACCGTGGAAGGGTATTTCTTGAGGAACCTGAAAAGGAAATTGGATTAGTGTTGGTCTTGACGACCTGGGAGCGTGACCGCAGAGCCCAAGGGACAACTGCTTGAGGCCGGTCGCGCACGGCCTTTTTGTGGAAGGTTTTTGACGTGTTAGCTCCGTCCTTCAAAGGGCCTTACCGCCGGAGACGGAAATCCGTGAGGTAAGGTGAGGTGTGACATTTTTAGGGTCGACCTTTTCTAACCCCACCCCTCCTTGTGGGAAGGCAGCATCGCTGCAGATGCTGGTTGTCTGAGGGAAACACCTCACTGCTGTCACAGCCCTCTACAGTCAGCAGTACGACTTCGCCCTCAGACCTTGAGTTGCTGCTTTTAGTCTTACCGTTCACCAATCGATCTGCCTCGCATGGTAGAACCTACAGGAACATGTGTTCCAGCCAATATAGCTCGGTTGGGTGATCACGATAGGCAAGCCCGACTACCGCGTCAAGGTAGCAGCTTCGGTCGGGATACTGAACACAGTGACTACATTATTGATGTGAACGTGTCGCATCAGGGTATATTAAGAAATCTTCAAGTCATATTTTCAGCAATTTCTCTGATTGTCCTACAAGTCCTTGAAAGTATTAGGTAACTACACATAATCGACACTGGGTATGAGCGAAAAATTGAATATCCGAATTAATATTCGATAATTCAGTATTAATGTTTATTGTGAATCTTGTATTCAATTCCACATGTTCAACAGTGGTTATTAATAAAGATTGGAAAGCAAATACGATACCGTTGTTCATAATTTTCGTATTTTTAAGCAACCAATTCATGATGCATGTTATCACTTGTTATGACTTTAAGTTGCGGTCGATTTTTACCCTGTGCTAGTTGTTGTGTCCTTGACTGGAAAATTAGAGAGCAGCGTACTTATCGACCGATTACAGTGACACGTAAACACGTACGGACGGCCTAGAGTCTCCATTGGTCTCGCTTCCCTGTCTAGCCCAGTCACTTGAGTCCAGAACACAAGTCACAGCCTCAGAGATATGAATCATTATATTTCAAACATACTTTGTTTATATACCAATCAAGCATACCACATCGTACCATAAAATAGAAAACAACATTTTGTACAATATTCAACAAGTGAACAGATACCGACCAATAGGAAATGTCCATTTAAAGTCCAAGGACACCATTGGACTTAACATGATAATTATTGGTCTATTCCTCCGCATCCACAACATCACTGATTATTTAAATCAATATTTTGGAAATCTACTAAAATATTTCCAACTGCGTCACAAGACAAACCCTGACTTGAAATCCTCAAGACCAAAAGAGAAGAGGACGATGAAAGAACACATTACGTCGAGAAATGGAAATAGACATAAGAAGAATGAATAACAATTGGATAGAACTAGAAAGTAAGGTTCAGGACAGAGTGAATTGGAGAATGGTGGTCGGAGGCCTATGCTCTATTGGGAGTAACATGCGTAAGTAAGTAAGTAAGCACTAAGATATTTATTTGAAATGATATTTATCATTAAAAAGAATATAGACATCATGTTTTAAATTATTCTCTTAAGTTAAACTGTAAAGTAGATAATCATTCATCTGCTTTAAATGTGCTGTTGTTGTTGTTGTTTTACTTTTCTTTTCAAAAGCACTTAATGAAGTTATATAAAAGACAAATATTTACATAACATTACAATCAATGAGTTCAGTGTTAGCTCTTTGTAATTCTAGTTTTGAATATAACAGTGTCCATATAAATTCTTCCATAAACTAATAAGCATTTAATTGATTGTTTTAGATAAGTGTAATTATTGAATCTAAATTGATGAATATTCTCTATTAAGAAAAAGATAATAAGTTTCTTTTTTTTAAAAAAAAAAGAACAAACTCATGACGAATCACAAAAATGGAAAAGTTGATATATACATATGAATGACATAGTAAATAGATAGTAAAATCTCACAACAGACCTGGTTGAACTCCACTGGTAACGGCTTCTCACTAGGACTTCGGGAGTTTTTCCTGAAGTCAGTCACTAGTGAGCAGTTGATTATTATCAGAATGGGTTTTGTGGAGATTTTAGACTCATGATTTCAATCTGTGAAATTTCTAAAATCTCCACAAAACCCATTCTGATAATAATCAACTGCTCACTAGTGACTGACTTCAGGAAAAACTCCCGAAGTTCTAGTGAGAAGCCGTTACCAGTGGAGTTCAACCAGGTCTGTTGTGAGATAGGAACTCACTGAAGACAATGGTGTACGGTGGCGCAACTTCGTGGATTGGTTGAAGTTAGACATTAACACCGTTGGATGCCGGCTCAGTGGTCTAGTGGTTAAGTGCTCGCGCGCGAAGCCAGTAGGTCCTGGGTTCGAGCCCCGCGTGGTGCGGGATCGTGGATGCGCACTGCTGAGGAGTCCCATACTAGGACGAAACGGCCGTCCAGTGCTTCCAGGTTTCCAATGGTGGTCTAGCTTCAACTGACTCATGATTTCAATCTGTGAAATTTCTAAAATCTCCACAAAACCCATTCTGAAGATAGTAAAATATTATTCAACAGTTAGATATTTACAACTTAGCAGATAAATACTGTATCAAACCGTGTTATTACTTAGTTACTTACTTACTTGCGCATATTACTCCCAATGGAGCATAGACCTCCGACCACCATTCTCCAATTCACTCTGTCCTGAACCTTACTTTCTAGTTCTATCCAATTGTTATTCATTCTTCTTATGTCTGTCTCCATTTCTCGACGTAATGTGTTCTTTGGTCTTGAGGATTCCAAGTGAGGGTTTATCTTGTGACACAGTTGGGTGTTTTCCTCAATAAACCGTGTTATAGCGACCTATTCTTTTTTAACTAAATCGTATTTAAATAGTTAACAACTAAACTTAACAAACTCTTATTTGATAAATACATTCATAAATAAGGTTTATTGGATATGAAGAAAGAATAACCAATAGTATATAAAAAAACTTCATTTGTATGGGTTTCTTATATGACGCCGGTAATATGATCTTAATGTGAGAAGACATACAAGATTCTTAAATCGTACTCACTTTCCAAGTACTAAGTACTATCATAATATGAACTATTTCTAATAATATCACCAGAAACTTTTATCGTTGTTTATTCATTGATTCACTCCATATATATTAAGCCATTGAATATATTAGGAAAATCTGTGAATCTCTACTCGTACAGACGTACCAAATGAATTCAACTTAAGTAGGATAAGAACTATGAAGTCAATCTAATACAATTTTAATACTGTCAGGTTAGTTCAGTTATCGAGAAGTTCTACTATGTTGTACTTTTACAACCTTGCATTTCCAACATATGAAAGTTCGGAAAATTCCTCTGGTCAGTTCAGATAAACTCTCGATTTCGGTGATAACATGGATCAATTAATTTTTACATCTAACAAGCTGTATGAAGTGATGGTAGAGATGGTAATCCAAGAAGTATTATCCTCCATAAATGGTAGATTCAATGGCTTTATTACATTTACGCCTATCATCCCAGAACCTTTATTTGTAGATTCTGGAATTGAATGAAGAAAAGCAGAGAAGTGGTTAGCTCACTATATGGTGCCTCATAATCAATGATCATTGAATCGGATTCGCATCAATTTGATCGTCATAACTCTCTAGATAAACACGCTGTAGTGCAATTTATCGGCTGGAGATGTTATCAAACATAAATCAGAATAAAAATCAATGGTAATCTTGTTATGTTTATCAATTTCAAATTGTATAACGAGTGGAATATACCTCTTAATTGAATTAAATGTATCTTATTCATGTTCTTATGAGTTGTATCGCTTGATATTCACTGCCCCCAAATGCCCTGGTACGGCCGAGAGTGGGGAGAGTCCGCTCTCCTTCTCCAAATGCTCTCACATGGCCACGCGTATATAGCCTCTGCCAGGGAAGTCCTACTCACTGTCTTCTCGTGGCGGGGGTGTCGTTTACGAAAATGAGAGGACGAAAAGCGAATGTCTGGTGCTTTAACCGGGTTCCAAACCAATGGAGCACATGGGCTCCACTATCCTGCGGGAGCAACTGACGTATGAACCAATTGTTGGTCACTGGCTTCCATGGGACTGCATCTCCTAACGATGCTCCACTGCCTTGTGGATTAGACCTTCAGGCGAAGGCTCGGGGTGTGGCCCCCTAAGAAAACCACCTGCTTCGGTTTGGGCACCCGGGCAGTATCACAGCCCGCACACATATCGAATGAGATTTGTGTGGCGCATATGTATTTGGTGCCTCTTTGAACCAATATCTATGTGTGTTGAAATAAATAAATAATTCTGCTTATTCATTACACCAATATTTTTTTCTTGTGACGAAATTATCAGTGTCATATTGAACCATTCGAATTTTCTATTGATCATAATACATAACTTGATTGTACATATGCTCCATCAGGATACTTTGAGAACAAGAATTATTCAACCAGATTTCAAATCAATCAACGCATTCTATGAAACAGTCACGTAAATGGACATTCAATAACTTAAACAGAAATCAAGCTGTAACACTAAGTTAATTAAATAGCATCAATTTTGAATCTTATAAATGGTATTTCTAGCTTTCGTTTATTCAATACAATGCTTTGATAGGTTGGATTCTAGTCCACTTTTGTATACACCGATCCTGTATTAATTTGTTTTTGCCTTTGTACAAAAAAGTTCTGAATCAAAAAACAATAAGTGATATTCAGTCATTACACTAATGAAACATATCACCAGTGTGAATGGACACTGGGTGCGTTATGTTGGAAATTGACTGGTTTCAGAAATGTAAACCATTGGTCTAAAACAAATTATGCTTTTTGTGAGAGCTGCAGGTTTTAAATTCATTGCATAGTGAATTTCTGAGCGATTGCTGATGAGATTTAAACTAGAACAAAAAACATTCCAGTTTCCCACGACAACTAATAATGGCTTTCCAATTGCATTGTCAAGTTATGATCAATTCATGAAGTCACTGATTGTCTACCTAAGTTATGTTGGCAAATGCTTACTAAGTAGCAGGGGTCAAAGAGATTATTGTAACTAGTGATTAGAGATATGGAATGAAATGGCTCATATTCAGTCACAATGGCATATATGCACTTAATTTTTGTCTTACATTTCGAGTTTTAAAATTATATTGTACTTTTAATCCCGTGAATTCATTCTGTCTTGTTAAATCATATAGTCTTTTCTACTATCGCTGATACTGTTAATACTTTGGGACTTGTCTTAAGAAACTTGTCTCGCTATGTTGATATGCTATGACAGCTTGAATCAATGTACATGTACCAGGTTCAACATTGTTTATGACCAACTGACCAAAGGATAAACGCAAAAAAACATCTGCAGTGCATGCTAACACCAAGATTGAGACAAATAAATACTGAGGAAGGGAAAACGTTGCTTTAATAGGCTATATCAGTACTAGCCAATAAAATGACCAAGTAATGCAAAACCCCTATAACACTTGACAATGATGGTTGATTTCCATTTTTTTTTTAACAAGAGTGAAACAAACACACCGAATACCATTAAAACAACTTGTTCACACTTATTATACAAACGCGCCCCCGTGTTATTAAACGACCTTTTACACCTTCCTCATCCTCAAAGCTGTCGCCCGCTAATTAAGAGAAATCGTATAGTCTGTTATGATTGATCGATAATAAGAGTCAGTAACATTTGTAGTGATTAATTTTTCAATGATGTTATAACTAAAACTCGGATTCTTGAGATACAGTGCACAACTTTAGCACTCGGACGCTTGAACCCTCCAAGTCGCATGTTAGAAGACAGAAGACGGGTGGGAAAAAACCTTATTCTAATTAGTGTCAAATATAGTACAAAACATTCAGGTATTTATAGTTTTCAGTAAGAACGAAATCATCATTACAGCCATGCAATCTGCATGCAGTGGTTTTTAGCACTCGTCCAATCGGGAAGCTGCATGTTGAGATTCCGCAATGTTCCTCCAAACGAATATTCTATGCAAATGTCTTCGGTTGTTTCAGAGCTTCCCTCAGTTAACCCGGAGCCTTCTCCACAAATAACAATGAGTTTTAGTAATCACGCTATCACTAGTTTAGATTCAAGCTATTGAACGTGATTACAAACCGATATAGTTTGTTTTTGAGCTTGCTATGTCTTTACAAATTTAGGAGAAACAAAAGTATCCACCTAGATATATTGAGGATATTATTTTGATAATACTTAAACCAATCAATAAGCATTTTAGGATTTATGGTTGTACTCACAAAACTTATCGTCAAGAGTAAAGAAATAAAACTTCAATCAATATAATCTAAGACAAACACATTGACTGATAAATACAGATCGTAAATTAATCGAAAAAAAAGAACAAATAGTTATTATTAATTACTATAATATATATATATGTATATTTATATATTATAACTGTCGTTATCACTCAGAGTTCAAATCCGAAAAAGAGACAACAATAACAACAAAAACTCAGAAATAACATTGTTATTAAGTAGTAATGATAATTAGTAAATAATAAACAAAATTATTGTGAATGTGTCATTCAAGCTTCTTTTTTCACAATGTATTCATTTCATATCAATGAACAGTTTACATTTCTTTTAATCATATTCACTAAACATCTGAAGAGTCAACACTACCACCAACACCAAAAAATACCATAAAAAGGCATAGAAAAAAAGGAGAAAAAACAAATTTAAAAATAAAATATACACAGCATAAGCTGGGGTGTGTGAATGGGATGAATGAATAAACTGGGGTAATACATTATTATATATAAATAGAGATAAAAAGAAACCCTAAATCTTTTACATAAAATACAAGCAAAAGAGGCTATTTATGTCAGATACACACATGTATATACTCCTGACACGAAATACTGTCTATGAGGTATATAGATTTTCTTTTTTTTAAAAAATGTGTGTAAATAATTAAATAATCAATATAGAACTAGGAAAAAGACACAGGGAAACGTTATTGTTTTTATTTTTTCTAGAAAAACAAACAAACAAAACAGAATATTAAATGAACCGGTTGTATTTATCAAAATACATACAACGGATTGACGGTTAAATGGTAAGATAAATAAAATACGAGGAAGATGAGGAGAGAATAAGTTACAACAACTAAACCGAATACCTGAGAAATATACATATATCGCAGCATAAAAGTGTAGTAATCCACCACTAATTGTTTAATATAAACAGATATAATATATTTTATAACTAAGACATTTAGTATAGAAAAATAGGGACAGATTTCAATGTAACATTAACGCAGCGACAATTTACAACATTTTTACTGAAGAATCACTGTCAAAACCACCGGTATTTTTTATACCGCCTCTCCCCTCTTCGCAAATCTTTACAATATTTAGTACACATACATCCCAGTCATATAATTGGTATATGGATAGCAAGAAAAATAAATACTGTAAATTATAAGAGGTAGGCAAGTAAGTGGAAACCACTACATTGTTACATATATATGAATTAGTTAAAAGTGTGGAGGGAGAAAAAGTGGTGGCGTAATAATGCCCCTCGCCATCAAAGTAAAGGCATGGAAAACAATATACACAGTACATACAATAAGAAAAACAACTACCAAACCCCTTCCCTCCTGATCTGTCAAATATTGTTAAATACCTAAGAGAGTAATATAATTAATAAAAAGAAATTCAAACAATGAAGGAATAAAATAGCTGTAAATAATTATAAAAATTTTCCCAATTGAAAGTTTCATCATTACCTGAGAATGATCATAGCAAGGTATAACTATTGAAATATATAATAGAAAAAAATTGAATCTACATATTAGAATACTTGAATGAATTATAAGCTAATTTGCTGCTGCCCCCTTCCCATATAAGAAAAAAGCGTAAAAATCGCATATAAAAGAAAAACAGGTTAAACCACAGCCAAAATACACAAAAGATGTTTATTTTTCTTGTTCCAACGCTTAAAAACTTTTGTTTTTTGAAGATATAAAGTTATACAAGGAAGCTTTAAAATTGAAGGAATATCATTCTGTACACATACACACACAGACGCATACATAAACAAACACAGCATTCACTCATTTCAATTATGTCATGCAGGAAAAAAACAATGGAATAGTTTTGTTTCTTAAAAATTTGTTTACTTTTCGCAGGAGAAGTTAAGAAATAATCATACACAAGGGTAGGCGTGAGATGATGACATTTAAGCAGGGAAGAGAAAAAAAATCAAGACAGAGAGGAAGAAACAAAACACAGGTAATAACAAACAGGAACTAAACTCTTTAAAATAATAATAATAATAATAATAATAATAATAATAATAAAGACCAATTAAGTATTCACTTGAAATATATATGAATATGTGTATGTGCAAAAATTAAAATGAACAAAACAATGATGAATTCATAAACAAGGCTAATTCAGTCGTTTTCACATGTTTTATGCTTTTGTACATAATTCATACGAAGAGAATTTTCCGTGAATACAAGCTGTGAAGGTAGATAGGCAGATAGATTGGCTAATCAGTTAAAATTCGGTGATTTGATTATTTTATTATATATAAATTTATTTTATGAAAATTCTAGATGAATACTATTATTACTACTGGTAGTTGTAGACGACGTCGTCATCGTCGTTGTAGTAGTAGTAGTACTGATAAAATTTGAAGAGTCTACTTTTTTCACAGATAAATATGAAAATATAGATTCTAAATTATTTAACAGATGATTTAACTCATTAGAACATGTTAACTTTTCAATATGTGCAGCAACTGATTGAAAATTGGATAATTTCAGTAATAAACGTCCCATTCGTCCATGTGGAGCATTTGGCCAAACTTGATTACAATAATATTCTAGGCCAGCGTAAACTTGATCACGTAACAATTCAATTGATGAACGAATATTATTAAGACAAGTCAGAGAATCTGCATACAAGTGTAAATGAATAAAACAAAGAGAAACAAAAGTGAGAGTATAATGTTTAAATGTTATGAATGATAAAAAGTATATTTATTACTAAAAAATGACATAGTAGTAATTTCGATGTTATATGAAGCATGATTATGTAATGAGGTATAGTCTGAACAAGAGTATTACTTATGTAGATTTGGAGTGATGGTTTAATGGTTAGTGTTCAACTTAAGAATGAAAGCATCTAGTGCTTGAAGGTAGTCAATAGTAACCTAACTCAGATCGATCCATAATTTTAATGAAATTTAACAATCTCCACAACCCCATATCGAAAGTTATTTCAGTCACACAGAGACAATATAGAAGCAAAATGTAATTTTTATATTAGTAGAAAGGAGTTCATCTTTCCAATCATTGACTGTCAACAAGTGAATAGTATGAATTTACCTGGTATTACCTATGCAGTAATCTCTTATGAATATGCGAACAATATTTCGTCGATATATAAATGCATAGGTAGTCGGATTAAAATTTTGGACCATCTACCTAAAAAAATAAGCAAATCCTTATGAATTAAACTTGTTATATCTACACTTAATCGGATCAATCAATACGAAAGTTCGTTAATGAGGAGTTCGCTTTACAGCCATAAACAACGTGGAATCTGGTACATCTGTACATTGGTCCTTTGCCACAACCTATAAGTACAGCGAGATGAAATTGTTAGTGGAAATCAAAGAGTAGAAGATGTAGTAACAGTATTAATGTTAATAGAAAAGACTAGGTATCGAAGACACGATTCGGGAAAATTTTAATTAGTGAAATGAAAAATTTTTACGAGAGATTTAGAAGCCTAAGGTTTAAGGGAAAAAAGTGAATAAACCTGAGTCATTACAAACGATTGTGACCCGATGTCTCTAATAATTGGTTGCGATAACAAATTAACTAGGTAGTCTGGTATCTAACTACATGGATCAGTCCAATGGTTTGTGTCTTCATAGACTGATGCTATGTCTTGGTTTGGCCGCCTCTAGATATTTTCCGAACTACTCCAACACCAGCCATCGTCGAGTATCAAGGCAGTCCGCAGCTAGGAATACGCAATGAATATATATACAGTGTCTGTTAGCCGGATACCATCAGCAACAGCCTACTGTATGAGAGAACAAACCAACTTCCAGTACTTGGCAATCATGATTAAATACCGCATGCTGAAGATCCTATATTGCGCTAAACATATGATATGAATAAAGCAATTATTAGTATCATATAACTTTTACCGTTACTTCGGATTCGATTTTTTATGCTCAATGTTGAACAAGCAAGTTATATTTTGTTTGACGAACCCCACCCCCTCCGCTACCAGAATACTCTGAACAAAATAAACAGTCCTCTTCCCCCAAAAATTACAGAACGGGAGCGAAATACGATGAAAAAGCTTACCTGGATTCAATAGTAAAATCAATTTTAAACAACCCAGTTCCACTGGATCCAGGTTTAACATTCTGAGCTTTATAGCTAAATTATAAATTAGCTTGTAAACATTTGTATTACGTTTTCGAATCATATCATCTACACTATCGTCATTAATGTTAGTTGGTTTTGAAGAAATTGAATCGTTATTATTATTATTATTATTATTATTATCCATTGGTTTTGTTAAATTATTTAATAAATGAAATTCTGGGAAATTCGAATAATAATAATCCATTTTCTCATCCAATGGAACAGATTTGTTTATTTTTTTCACTTGTACTGTACAGTCTTTAGATATATCTGATACTGTTGATGAAAATGAATTTTCAGGGGGATCGTTAGTGATATTGGGAATATCAGTAGTATTAATAGTAGGAGGAACAGCAGCGGTAGAAGCAGTAGTAATAGTGGTAGTAGTATCGGGAAGTTTAGATGTAGAGTTTGATGTTGGTAATGAACGAGGTTTATGATCGTTTGCTAACCAATAAACTAAATTCACTATGATCAGTTGCATGCATGCTGGTGAAAAAGAGAAAAAGACGATTGGACTATTATGAATATCAAAGAACATAGTAACTGAGAAAAACGGTGAGAGGCTTTATATTGTGGAGGCTTCTCATGATGTTTAACAAACAGTCAGTTATAACCAACATAGGATTATCCACAAATCTAATACTTTGAAGATCAGAATGATGCTAATGACCAATATGCTTTCCAAAAATAAAAAGTTCAGGTACTAACATAACTGGCAGAGTTGAATAACACTAAGATTAGAGAAAGGTGCACCGCTGAAGGCAATGGATGATAGTTATGCAATATCGTTAAGTGACTGAAGTGAGAAGGACAGACTATTGTGACAAAAGATAACGTGGCAGCTACGATGTTTGATGATCCATAGTTCGTGAGATTTTGGGTGTGTACATACTGAAACGAAGTGGATGTCTAGCTAAAGTTAGTCTGTGACATAAACTGTTCTTAATATGATACTTCGATTGTAGGATAATAAATTGAATTGAGTACAATTCCATAAGACATGGACTAAAATAAAGAATTCACGGTAAATGTACAGTGGAATTTCATCATAATTCAGTCATATAATGTTAATTTTATTTGAAAGGGTTGGTATTTTCCCGTTACTGATGTTAAAGACTGCAACTGATCAGTCGTTAATAGTATATGCGCAACTTATAACGAAATAGTAATATTAAGGCATTCCTTTCAGGATGCACGAATGTCAGTAAAAACTGATCATCAAGTGAAGACGTTGACATCAATGACGGTAAATACAAATCCTTATAAATATTTATTAACAAACATACACTAATGTATGAAGAGATTACAAACCGATATAAAAATGAGATCTGTTTTTTTTAACTCGACCGAAAAAAACAAACAGTTTATTATTTTCAGAAGGGGTTTGTGGAGATTTTAGAAATTTTCATAGATTGAAATCATGAGTCAGTTGAAGCTAGACCACCATTGAAAACCTGGAAGCACTGGACGGCCGTTTCGTCCTAGTATGGGACTCCTCAGCAGTGCGCATCCACGACCCCGCACCACGCGGGGCTCGAACCCAGGACCTACTGGCTTCGCGCGCGAGCACTTAACCACTAGACCACTGAGCCGGCATCCAACGGTGTTAATGTCTAACTTCAACCAATCCACGAAGTTGTAAAAAGAACCCCGTAATTTCCTAAAGATCATTTTCTCAACAATTCCATCATTAATAACAAGTAAATAGCGTATACAACAAAATTATCTGGAATAAATTACAACACGTGGAACGCATGAATCAATGATAGAGAGATGTATAGATTTGACCCATATAATTCAATGAATAAACATACATTTTGATATTACAATGCATTGATGATACACACAAATAATAAACTCATTGATTTAAAATTATAGTTGATGTGAATTGATTTTTAGGTCAACAATAATTGAATCAATCATGAATACCATGAATTTGAACTTGACTGTAAACTATGATAGATGGATGTAAAGATTTGAAACTATAGACAGACAGTTAGTTAGCTGAAAGGGCCTCTTTTTAAATTGATCGTTATTGTCAACGCTTAGTCTTTTCAACTTAGCATTTCGATTTCTTTGTCATTCACTTGGTTAATTTCATCACGTTGTGCTAATTATGTATGGGAACTTGGACCAATATACACAGTTGTCTCAGGCTTTACGTTAATTATAATTGAGTGGTTAGTTGTAATTCTGATAGCCGTTATTAAAATCATGTTAAATAAACAAATATCAATCGGATAACGAGTTAATCAATTTATTACAACTTATCAAGCAAACTTGAACATATATACTTATCGTTTTGAAGGTAAGCATTCAGTCACCGGAAAAGAAATAGTGTTTGAAAATCGAGTAATTCAACCCATTAAGAAAAAACAAACAAACATTGTTCTTCTTAGTAGCTGTGAATTTCTGATGTAAATTTTTGTAAACTATCAGGAATTACAATGATGAATTAACTTTTCTATGACATTAACGGAGGTAATGCTTTCTCATCTCATCTCATAAATGGAACTCAGCAGTGGCTAGCATATATATATTCAAAATACATTCCTAACAAAGAGTTTGAGTATCGATTAATATGTACATTACTTATTTCAGAAACGATTGTAATAATAATAATGACCAATTAGGGTTTGTGGGCACTTGTTAAATTGGAGATAATTTTCATCTGAATGAAATTTATTGGAGAATTCCTTAAGGTTAAAGGGCACAATTGAATAGTTGAATTATCCTAGAATAAATTAAAGGTAACCACTTACAACGACGGCGCACGAACTGAAATATTTAGAACCTTCAACTTTCATGGTAGTAATGATACCATTCAGTTGGTGATAAGTTGAATTTCAGAACGGAATATATTTGGTTCGGTTTGGTATAGGATTTCATAGTTTATTTCACGGATCGATTATAGTTAAATAACTAGTGAAAACCAATAAACACTGCACAGCTGTTTGGTTTCAGCATTGAACTCGGCAGTGAGCATTCATACTCTCAACGGGGATCGAACCCAGGGTCATCAGGTTTCGTGGAGAGCGCATAGATGTTAGGCCACTAAGTAGACAGAAAATGGTCTATATTTTTAACTTCAATCATCAATACGCATTGTTGTGCGACTAAATTATTTTGGTGGATAACTTTCTCACACACGACGCATGGTTGAGCCCCACTGATCACAGCTTAAAGTTAAAAATGTAAATCATTGAACGTCTACTCAGTAGTCTAAAGGTTAATTTCTCTCTGTAAGAACTGAAGGTCATAGGCTCTATCCGACGTTAAGGTCGTGGATGCATTGTTCAGGTACAAGCTAAAACAAAACAATTGTCCAGTGATTCCTGGTGCTCAATGACAATTTAAGGTCAGTTTATGATGAAAACTGTGAAACTTAATAATTTATATGGGATTGCTAGTGAGTGATACTGTCTCAGAACTACGATGAAAAGATAATTGGTGTTAGTTCGAGTTTTAAATGGTTCTTTTAACTGATGTCAATCCAAGATGAGAAATATTTCTAAATAAAAATTAAACTAGATAGAAGTAGTTAAGATGAGTATCACTGATAATATCTAGCAACAATTATAGATCGCAGGGTAGGCCGCCTGCAAAGACTAGTTATATATATAATAAAGATGAAAATGTATGTAGACATAATCGTACCTGATTTAAGGAGGTCTAAGTGAACACCACAAGAGAGTTGACAGATATATGGAATTTTTGACGACCAGATAACTAAATCAAGCAGTGGTAAATGATTAGTTGTACACTGTAAATGAGAAGAGAGAGATAGAATTACTGATGAAGAAAATAGTTTGATAATCAAAAAATTTCAAATAATGAAAATAATACTTTAACTATGTACAATGTTGATAAAACAAATTAACATTCGAGATAAAATCAGTATACTGATGAGATTCTAATATTCTATGAATGTTATTCTTACAAAATTTCTGTTTTATAACACAAGAAAAATACAACCATAAACGAGTATAACAATGCTAAACAAACACAGACAAGGTAGCTACTCTTACACTTGTAAATGTGTTGGTTTGTACACGAACGAGAGATTTGAAAGTGACTAGAAATTTCTATGTATAATTAGTTCACAAAATCTTTAACTGATACAAATTGTATGGAAAGTTGTAAGCTTTCATCAACTGACAACAAGTAGGATAGTAGAGGTCAAAGATGGTTAAAGAATATAAACTAAAATGTTTAAAAACAAATCAGTTTACATATATTAACTACTTTTAATATATTTTGAAGAAATAAGAATAATTGAATATTCAGTCAGTTACAACGTAGGACCAGGCACACATATGCATCGGTCCAAGTTCCTACACCTCATTACCACAGCAAGACGAACACCGGATTCATAGAAGCAGTTAGTTCAATGGGGTAATATACAAAGAAAAGATTTTATGTAAGGATATAGTACAGAAAGAAAAAAATTAGTTGGTAGAAAGAAGGATATGAAATAATTTTAATCTCATAGTTTAAGGGAAGACAAAGAGTATATACATCTACGCCATTGTGATCGATTCTGAGCCATGTTACTCAGAGTCTTCAACCATTTCATTTGATAAATCATAACTAATCATAGGAGAAATAGACAGTTAGTCTATCAAGACTAAAGTAAGAATATTGATGAGAACCTATTAGAAAAATAATACAGCTCAATTATTCTAAACGAAATGATTGAAAAAAACATAATCATTTAAACATTTCAGTTTGACCTAACAAAAAATTCAAAAAAATGATTAGTAACTCTTATGAACTTGTTGTTTTTAGAAAAGAAAAACAAAACTGCAGAGTATAACACGATGAACAATACCATTCAGTTTACTAGTCCGATAGAATCAAACCCGGATTTTCATGGGGAATTTGAAAATATTAAAACAGTAAATCGAAATCACTCAAATTTTAATAAAATGTAAACTGATGCTTTGAGAAATAATGGCGAAATATCATTTCTTTTTTTACAATTCTCTTAAGTGACTTGTGAAGATCTGTTAGTACTTCACGAGAGTTTGTATCAACTTCAGATACTCGAAGTAAACAATGAAGGTTTAGACAGTTGACCAAAGCAAAGTAACAAAATGTGTGATATTCTTCACCATAGCACAAATTCATCACACATATGTATGCTTGGTTGCTGAGTTTTCAAACATTTTAATGCGTCAAAGTGTGCGTCAAAAAGTGAACCAACATACCAAATAAGAAATAATTTATAATTGTTTTGATACGATCGCTAAGAATTAAGCTTAAAAATCATATCTTGACTGATTGGACAGAGGAGTGTGCAAAATACGAGCTGATTCTCGTCCAATCGCTCATGATAATTTATTATGGTTACTTTGTGTTAGTAGTTTGTCATTCTTTCTTTAACGCTTTCCTTCCGCATAGTTGTTTCGCATTTGATTTTAAATCATTCATGGCGTTGAGTCAATAGCGTGGTCTCATGAGTAGCCATCACTAAGTCACATGGAATGATTGGATATTTCCAGTTGGTCAGAATTTTCTTTCACAAAATTCTAATCCATAACACAAAGGTGACTGGGATAGGATGGGACAAAGTCAGGGATCATATTTTATAACAAACAAAAAGGGTATGCTTTGCAAATTGAAGGATAAAAAGAAGGCAAAATATCAAGTTAGCTGAAAAAGAAACCAACACCTCAAAGAATATTCGGGACAAGAAAAGCCTAAAATACTAACCTTCTCAAAATTATTTTCTAACCACTTGAAATTTTCCATACTGTCTTGAAAACATTTAGCAATCTCTGCATGACACTGTTGTTTATTGAAAGCACTCAACCATTGTTTACGTCTATTTGAAATAGTCGATTCAGCCGTCCTGATAAATTCTAAGGCATCAGGTGGTGGTGGAATGGCTGCGGGTGTTGTTGTTGGGAGTTTCAATGTATGAATGTCTACCAGAGGTAATGTTACGTTGTTGCTATCTTTATTAACGATTAAAGACAACTCTTGAGGTGGATATGTTGCAGCGTCATTGACAGTGAGATTAAAATTATCATTTATTGGAAGTTGTTGAGATTTTTCGTTTGATGCTGAGTACAAATAATTTATACTACTATCTGAGCATTTCGAAAGTATGTGAGGACTAGATGATGATGATAATGTACAATTAGTTGTTTTTAACATTGCTTCTTGGTTTTCAACTAAACAAGAATGATTCAATGTATGACTTATTTTTGTATCAGACATAATCATCGAGTTAACTGATAAGTCACAATTTTGCCCAGGTGGAGTTGGTGATCTTTGGACTTCAGACTGAAGCTGTTGTTGTTGGCGTTCTTCTTGAACAGCTAGAATTGCAGATAAAGAAAAAAACGAATAAGATAAAGCTGTTCAGGATAGTTTGCTCTGGTATGGTCGAAAGTGAAGAGAGTATACTTACGCTCTCGAAACATTCTCACACGACAAGAGTATTTTAGCCTTTGTCAAGAGAGTTCTACTTACTGTCTTTAAGTGGAGATGATGGTTTTATGAAAGAGATGGACCATGAAAATCGGATGTCCGGTGATCAAAATGCTTAGGTGGACATTCATAGTCTTCCTAGGAAAGTAGGGAAATGTTGATTTTAAAATACCTTCAGGTCTAAAGCATAGGGAGCGGTCCCTTAGCAAAAGCATATGCTTCAGACTGATGTTCTAGAGTAGGATCCTTGAACATAGGCGTGAAAGAGGGAGATTATGATTTCCTTATCTGGTACACTAGTGCTTAACAGGTATGGATTTCTTAATTATTTAATTATAGTCAAATTTATTTTACTTCACTTTGTCGTCCTATTTCGCTTTATTTTGATGTTACTTATACGTTTTGTCACAAGAATATAAATCTGTAACTCACGTAGCAGTTGGCCTAAGCTGTAAGTTCCCTATTGTTTATACAATATTAAGTCGCCGAGTGGACGATTTTATGAATATGATAAGACATTTCTGAAGCCAAGTTTGCCGCTAAAACTTGTCTCCTTCAACATTCCACATTGATCTAGATCGGACAGCAAATAAGTTTGGTTTTGCAGTCTTAGCATAAAAGTGAGTTGTGTATTTGTGATTTATATTCAGGGCTCTAGCGAAGTCCTCAATCCCTCGATATGAAAAGTTTTTCCTTGTTCACTTGTTCGGGGGACTCTGAAATATTGGCCTCCATATTCGGTGAAGTCGGTGTCGTACTACGCGCCAATGAGGTGGCACTAATCGATTGAATTATCATTAGGAATCGTTTATCAGCTGTTCGATTAGGAGATTGCATAAAAATGAAAAGAAACTTGGGTGAGTGATAAGGTTTTTTGAAATCCTCGCCTACATATCGACGGATCGCAGCCCATATGGAATCAACGATGAGTCCTGTCACTGACTAAGTCACTGCTTCGCTGATTAAAAACAATTTCTGCTCATTTATTCAGACTGTACGACCCTCTTAATTAGCTGTTCTTCGCAAGATTACCAACTCACTTATGTGTAGCATTTTTCGATGCCCAATTGTATCAAAAATTCTGTTATCAATAAATACAGATGTCAATATTCATTTTTTTTCAATAGAATCGTGAACCAATGTTAGACCACGAGTGAAAATCTGAAAACAATGGATGGTCATTTCGTCAAAGTATGGGACTTCTTAGCAGTCCTCATTCACGATATTACAGGCGGGAATCGAACACAAGATCTTCGGTCTCGCGTGCGAACGCTCAAGCTCTAGACTCATAACCCGGCATCTAACGGTGTTAGTGTCTGACTTTAACCAACCCATAGTATCGCACGACCGTCTTTTATTGTTTTAGGTCGGTAACTGCCTCTCACCCGACATGGTTGTACTCTACTGGTCACGTTTTCTCACTAGAACATCAAGAATTTCCTCTCGTGTGGCGTCATGGATGAGCACTTCTGAGGAGTCCCATACTTGGGAAAAACGGGCTTTTAGTGCTTCCAGGTTTTTAATGGTAGTATGACACTGATCGGTTAATGGTTTCAATGAAGCTCCACAAACCTATATTGATACTCTTTTCGTCAGTAAAATATGTTTATGTTCAGTCCGAATTGTGTCATGATTTGGGAACCAGTTGAGTGAAGCGAAGAGTCCGAGAACACTAGGTCGTAAATAAGGAGACTTAAAGACAACCAATTCTTTTCAGCGACTCCGCTCCGTTGATAAGGTACGCTAAGCATCATGAACACTGTGATGCCTTTAGGCTGCTCAATGAGCTTCACATAATGAGCTTTAAATAGATAGTCAGAAAACAACAACTGAATCATAAATACCCAGACGTGGTGGTTGACCTTGCCCATCGTGATGACCCAATCAAGTTACATTGGCTGGAAAACTTGTTCAGTTAGATAATATAATTCTAGGCAGAGCAGTTGGATAACGACAAAACATTCGTTTTAAAACGATTTTTGGTGGCTTGAGATCACCAGCCGATATCATGTCTAATACCGCCCAATCAGGATTCTGGTTATCGATAAATCCACCCACATGACTAGTACGACATATGATCTAGATAACCGCTGACACGTGGATCAATAAACAACAACTCAACATATCAAAGTTAATTGGTTCTCCAGCTCCTAACACAGTGGCCAATTAGAAGAACCAGGTAAGAAAAAGCATTATCAAAACCTTATACCTTTTTTAATTTATTATGCTGACACTGATATTGTTACTACCTCTGTTATCCCGAGATTCTTCTTGATAAAAGGAACTGATAAAAACAAGACTAATGTAAAAATAATTACAAGGTATGCATGTATGTATCATCATTACATTCAATTTCATATTGGACAGGGAATGAAAATTAGCATATAAATAAATAAAGAAAATTTGGACTAATATATAAACTGACCTTCTCGTCGCATTCCCGCCCGTAAACATTTTTGATAACGGCAATATTGGCAACGATTACGTAGTCGCTTATCAATCTGACATTCTTGATTATCTCGACAAATATAAGTGAGTTCCTTACGTACAGTCCGTTTGAAAAATCCTTTACACCCTTCACACGAAAAGACACCTATAAGAGCATGACAAGAAATTTTCAATAAAACTGACGCTAATTTGGCGTGCGCGCACCTACACAAATGTAAAAACTTTTAATCTGTTAATTTAACTAATAAATTAAAAATATACCTCTTTGATTAAGATCTCAAAAGAGGAAATTCATATTATAAATTAAAACAAAATATAAAGATATTTATAGCATTCATATCTTGAGTTCAAAATGAACACATAATAAAGTAGTCGAACGTGTCGACAACTTCATTTGGAAGTCTGATCAGCCCTAATGAGTTGGTGTCTGGTGAAATCTGTGCACGGATTCAGAAAGCTCATTTGGCTTTTGCCAACTTACGTCACCTATGGCGAAGGTGAGATATCCGTTTATCAATTAAATGACGTGTATACTGCGCAGCAGTTCGTTCTGTTCTACTTTACGGCTGCAAAACAAGGTCATCAAGAGTAAAGGATACACGTAAGTTACTAGTATTTGGTCCCAGATGTCTTAGAAAGATCGCCCGCATTGAATTAACTACTTCTATGAATCCAGTGTCCATCTTGCTGTGCTAATGAGGTATGGCAACTTGGACCGATGCATATATGTGCCTGGTCCTATGTTGTAGCCGACTGACTGAATCCTGTCAGTCTTGTAAAAGTACTTCGCACTTAAAAGGTGCAAAGCACATGTCATATCTACGGACACTAACTGCCCACTGATTAAGCGCGGACTGCATGACTCGAGTATCATTGCACAGTATAAGACAATAGTATAAGCACACTTAAGATTGAAAAATATTTCTCCAGATAACAGATACACCCTACTGTTACCTGCATCCCTTAGAGCCATTTCTAGAATGTCATCTGTGAGATTATGCAACTGATTAACCCCACTTACTCAAATGGAATGAGTTGACTTTGAAACAACTAATAATTTGTATTATAAGCTTCTATTAGAGAGAGAGAACATGTATGGATGAACTAGAGGCAGTAAAAAAAAAATGGTAAAACAATTTAAGAGGGATAAAAATTTCAAGGAAAAAAAACTGACCATAGTGTTTTCCACTTGCACGATCGGAACATATTGAACAAATATACTGTCCAGATGAAACAGACACACCACCACTAGTACCACTACAGGAACTACCACAACTACTTCCACTGCTTGTACTGGTTGAACGTCCCGATGGCCGTAACAAACAACATATGGTAGATGATTGTAATGTTGTTGATGGTGAATTACAATTTGTTAATAATGGAGAGGAGGATATTACTGAGTGTGATCTATCATTATTTGATTGATTTGATAAACAATTTGAATCAATATAAGAACTAGTACCTAAATTATGTGTATTACTATCATTATTTTTAACCGGAGATGAAATTAAAATCGGTTGAATATGACACAATTCTGATGGTTGAACAATACCAGTAGTAGTTTTAGTTAATAGAATATTTTTATCAATAATATGTTGCTTTGTATTATCTGTTTTGAACACAACATTATTATTACCATTGGGTGACCGTTGACTTATTATTGGGATATTATTTGAATTGGATGATATACAACACAAAACCGGTGTAGTTAATTTCTTAGTAGACAATTGAGATACAACAATAGAACATTCAGATTGATGACCAGCTGTTTCAGGAAAATTCATACGATTCTGATAAGTCGATTGAAAAGGAGCAGAATTCTGTAGAAAATAAGTTTAAAAGAGTTAAACATAAACTAATGTTTTTTTTTCTTTTTTAGAATAAAATTTGAATTATGCATTAGTATACCATGAAAATTAACTTATTAATTATTGTGATTATAATAGATGTAGCAGAGCAAAAAATGTTGTTCCGTTTAGTCATTTTGTAATGATTATTTTATTAGAATAGACTATTATAGAATTTAACGATACCACTTATCAGTTAGCTACCCAAAATTAAGCAAATGATACAAGTATAAAACAAATATCAATGGTTCAATAGACATTAATATCAAACTAATAATTTAACTTTAAAGCGCTACTAACAAAACAATTATTGGCTTTAAAAAGTCCTTTACATCTTTTATATATGTGTATCCAATCAAAAGCTTTCATTTGACACTAACTGAGGGCGAAGTCGTACTGCTGACTGTAGAGAGGTGTGACAGCAGTAAGGTGATTCCCTCGGACATCCAGCATGACAGCGATGCTGCCTTCCCACAAGGAGGGGTGGGGTTAGAAAAGGTCGACCCTAAAAATGTCACACCTCACCTTACCTCACGGATTTCCGTCTCCCGAGGTAAGGCCCTTTCAAGAACGGAGCTAACACGTCAAAAACCTTCCACAAAAAGGCCGTGCGCGACCGGCCTCAAGCAGTTGTCCCTTGGGCTCTGCGGTCACGCTCCCAGGTCGTCAAGACCAACACTAATCCAATTTCCTTTTCAGGTTCCTCAAGAAATACCCTTCCACGGTGTGGGCAGCCGGGAAGTGACATCAGCCCTCATACCCGTGACAGCACAAGAGACCAAGGTGGTCACATTCAAATCCTTCCTACACCTCCTAATACCTCTCTTATCTCCATGACTAACCCTCCTCACGTCTCTTTATCACCTCGCACCGCTAGGGCAAACGATTCGAGTACGTGGAACGCCATTCCTGGTCTCCTGAAACCACGCTCTAAACTACACGTTGGAGCTTTTAACGTACGAACACTGTGCCAAATAGGACAGCAGGCTTCCTTAGCTAAAACTTTAGAATCTCGCGCCATCGATGTGTGCTGCGTCTCCGAAACGCGCATACAGGATCCAAGTAGCGTCATTCATTTGACCTCACCATGCCAAAATAAAGAACCGACTCGATTTACGCTTCGTGTATCTGGAAGCCCTGATTCTGCTTCCTGTGGCCTCGCCGGCGTAGGTATAGCATTGAGTCCTAGGGCAGAACTAGCTCTCTTAGAGTGGATCCCAGTAGACAGTCGTTTGTGCGCTGTCCGACTAAACGGAACAGTAAGAATCCGGAAAGATAGGGACACTCGTCGTTGCCTCTTCGTCGTCTCTGCCTATTCTCCCACTGACTGCAGCTCAGATGATGTCAAAGATGAGTTTTACAGAAAGCTTTCGGACCTTCTCCGAAAAGCAAAGCGCTCGGATGTAGTAATAGTGGCCGGTGACTTTAATGCTCAAGTAGGTAAACTAAGCGATAGGAAAAGACAACTAGGTGGATCTTATGGTGTCGTGGCTCAAAGAACAGATAATGGCGACCGTCTGTTGCAGCTATGCTCAGATAACCGCCTGTTCCTTGCAAATACTAACTTTAAGCATAAGGAAAAACATCTTTGAACATGGAGACCCCCTAATTCGTCCCAACGTTGGACCCAAATAGATCACATCGCTATCAGCCACCGATGGAGGGGCTCGATAGAAGACTGTCGCTCATTCTGGAGCACATGCTTGGATTCAGAGGAATCAGTTTGACAAATATAGTGTCTAAAATATTAGCTTCAATAATACTTCGACGCCTAATCAAAGCTCGTGAAGAGCAGATTAGAGAAAACCAGGCCGGTTTTCGACCTGGACGTGGTTGTATAGATCAGATATTCACACTACGTCAGGTTCTAGAACACAGACACACATTCAGACGCCCCACAATCGTAGTATTTCTCGACCTTAAGGCGGCATTCGACTCTGTTGATCGTGAGGTTTTATGGCAGTGTTTGTCACTGAAAGGAGTACCAAAGAAGTACATTAACCTTATAAAGGCTCTCTACTCGAACACAACTGGTAGAGTGAGAGCTTATGGCGAACTGTCATCGGAATCGATTACGTCAAGTGGTGTTCGTCAGGGCTGTCCACTCTCCCCATTCTTGTTCAACGTTGTCGTCGACGTACTTTTAGGGATAACACTTTCCTCGTCTAAATTTCCAAGGGTTAAACTTCTACCGGGAGGTTCACTTGTTGACTTAGAATATGCAGATGACATAGTTTTATTTGGTGAAGACGCTGACAAAATGCAGAGTCTTCTGACCACTGTAAGCAACAATGCAAACATGTTCGGGATGCGATTCTCTCCCTCGAAATGCAAAATGTTGCTTCAGGATTGGGTTACATCGACACCCGAACTAGTGATAGGGAGTGAAGTAGTTGAGTGTGTCGACCGCTTCACTTATCTTGGAAGTCTCATCAGCCCTTGTGGTTTGGTGTGTGACGAAATCTCAGCACGGATACAGAAGGCTCGACTAGCTTTTGCCAACTTGCGTCATTTATGGCGTAGGCGAGATATCCGTCTATCAACCAAAGGACGTGTTTACTGCTCAGCAGTTCGTTCCGTCCTACTTTATGGCAGTGAAACATGGCCGGTAAGAGTAGAGGATATTCGTAGGTTACTAGTATTCGATCATAGGTGTCTTCGAAACATTGCTCGTATATCATGGGACCATCGAGTAAGTAACACAGTTGTTAGGAAACGGGTACTAGGTAAGGATGGCAAATCAATTGATGAAGTAGTGAAACTTCATCAATTGAGATGGCTGGGACACGTGTTACGTATACCCAACGACCGACTACCTCGACGTGCTATGTTCAGTGGTATAGGAGTAGGTTGGAAGAAAGCTAGGGGCGGCCAAACCAAAACATGGCACAAGTCCATGAAGTCACTGACAAGTGGACTGAGTCATGTTGGTAGGTGTAGACTACCTGGTTGGGGACCACGAGATGATAGCAACCGATGGTTAAAGACCCTGAATGACATGGCTCAAAATCGTTTGCAATGGCGCAGGTGCATCCACTCTCTGTGTTCTCCCAAATTCTAATCTTCTGAATTCTTCATGTCCCTTTTTCCCTCTCTCCAAATTTATTTCACTGGATTATATTCTTTAAATAACATCTCCAAACCCTAATCTTCCCGATTACTGCTTATACTCTTATTACCTCTACCACTACGAGATTTGAATCGACAACTGCATCTCTGTGCTAATGTGGTGTGGCAACTCGAACTGATGTACGTACGTACGAAGTTCTACGTTGTTACTGACTGAACTACTGTTATACGATTTACTGTTTTCGACATATATTTCTAGTCTATTAGTTAAGGTCTCTTATACTCACAACCACTTTTGGTTTGATCTTATATAATTTTTATTTTTTCATTTTATGGTGTGATGCGGTCTGGTCTGCTTCTATATAAATCACGTATACCTGAAAAACAACGCCTGTAACTCTTCATGGATCCACAATCATCAAAGCATCCTTCAAACAAAGAAGGAAGGGGTCAAAATGAATGTTATCCAGTGCTAGGCACCCACCAACGAGAGTAACGAAGACAATAAAGACAAGTTTTACCAGAGGCAGAAATAAGAAGGTCAGCGCGCCAGTGGATTGGACATTTCGATGGAGGGTAGCACAGATCGCAGCAAAGAAGATGGAATGGCGAACAAAACAACCTCAAGAGTGAGTGTTTACAAGGGGGATGAGTGTAGTGTATGCTACTTATGTCTGTCGGCATAAGTAGTGGAAGTGGAAAACCTGACAGCAGAAGGTTGAGATGATCGAATCGAACAGAACAGAAACAGAGAGTAATTGTTGTGCCAATGAAGGAACAGTGAGGTTTGAGACAGTTAATTGACATTTCACAAATTAAGTATTTACTGTATAATTCTCAGGTTTTACTAAAAAGTTTTGTAATTTTGTGTTCAAATACATTCGATTTTCCCCACTTCTGTTCTCGCTCACTACAGTCAGAATCTTCAATACGAACGCCAAGACGATTCTACTGTATGGAGCTGGGACGTGGATAACTAATAAAATTATCATCGAAAAGTGCAAATATTTATAAACAATTGTCTACGCAAGATACCCAATATCTGTTGGCCGGATACTATCAACACCAACTTACTATGGCAGAGAACAATTCAGCTTCCAGTTGAAGAGAAAATTAGGAAAAGACGTTGTAAGTGGATAGGACACGCACTGCAGAAATCACCACATTGTATCACAAGGCACTCCCTAACTTGGAATTCTCAAGGTGAAAGGAAGTCAGACCAAAGAACATACTGGAGGTAAACATCAAAATAATGAATAACAATCGAACACAATTGGAAAGGATTGCCCAGGACAGATTTCGGTGGAGTGCTGGTGGGAGGCCTATGCTCTTCCACGAGAGGTAACAAGCCTAAGTAAGTAATGTCTGAAGTATATGATGCATATAGCGGATGTTGATATTTGTATTCTGGACTGGACGGACTGACCTAAACGAGAAGCTAATATATCGGAGACCAATAAGGATTCAGAGTTGACTGAGGGCTGCGAGTACTGGTTGTGTCATTGGTTTAGGGTCATAGGGCAAACAGTTTCTTACAGGAAATGATTGTTGAATTTGTTTAAGAACATTACTTAGCCGTAATGGTTTAAATAGTTTTTGCATTAAAATGACTAAAAATGAGTTGATAATAAGTAGTACTTTAAAGATTTCGAATTACACAGAAAACATGTTACTTTTAAAACTGTAAGTTAGACCGACTCAATGTGGTAAACGTTTAATTGCAATATAGTTGGTCATTGGCTTAGTTCTGTCGATAATTAACAACAGTAGCTTACTTCATATATTTATTAGACAGACTGTGTTTATATGATAACGAAAATTATTACAAATTGCCATAAAATAAAGACTAGAATAATTGTTTGACTGGTGAGTACACTAAGCAAAAGTGTAGACAGAATGATCTAGTGGTACTCACTTTTAAACACAGGTTTTCCACATGATCGTTGTTACTATGAAATAGGATCCTAATCACCAGGCCTGAACTACTTTACACACTTAAGATCGAAAATTAATAGGTTTATTATTAATAATGAATAACCGGGGTTAATGACTGAAATAATAAAAGTTACTGAAATACAAAACTTGGACTACATTCGCTATGCGAAGACTGATCGTAAATCCAGTCTGAATTTGTCAGATGTATGTGTGATATACTGAATGTACTAACTCGAGCTATGGTGAAACGGTTAAGACTATAACAAATATCTCCACAAAAAATTGACGTAAAGCTACCGGGAACAGCTACAAAACAGATTTAAATAGATATATGACAAATATACAAATAAAATTAACGACCCTGCTGTTAATAGGATAGAATTTTAATTAGCGCGTGATTGAATCAAGATCAGAGTCAGGAAGAGCTGACTGGCTCATTCTGTAACCAATCGGCTCTAGTGGATAGATTGGGAAGATATTAGAATATTGCTGTGTAAATACTATACATACGCTAACGTCTTTGCTATAATAAGTTTTGCTGTTTGGATTTTAGAGCATACTTTTTTATTTAGTCATAGTTTTTACTCCGATTTCTGACCAATCGAGTGAAATATTGCGTCCATAGAATACTAGGGAGGTTGAAAAAATGCCACATAGTATGGTGTATAATGTGACAATTGGAATCTGTAAACTACTGTGAGATATATTTTAAAGGTGTTAGCTTAATGGTGATCGATTTCTAACCATGTTGTTTAGCTTCATCACCATATTGTGGACCAAATTCACGAATCAAGACCTACTACAAGCAGGTTAGATCAACAGTTGATGTGACCAAGGGATTAAAGAAGCGTTTCATTGTAAGGAGATGAACTTCCTCACATTAAAATGTCATCTGTGTTACGATTTTTCATTTTTTTTCGTTTCCACATCAATCATTCTCTGTTCTCGTCCTCTTTTTTTTAGCCTTCTGCCTCCAGGCATTTCACTGTGTGTGAAAATATTTTATATGTTAAATAAAGTTAAAGACTGTATTTCGTCAAGTGACCTGGAGATTGAGTTCTTATACACAATGAACAGGAACCCGGATGTGAAATGAGATTGATTAATTGTGACAGAGATTCACTTCAAGTCGCTGGAAATAGCAATCGTGAATGGGAAATATCATTAGCGTGAATTCAATGTGGTATCGTATCTACTTGTCCAATAAGATAAAATGAGTTTAGACTTACGGAGCACTATATCTGTTTCTTGAGGTTAGGTAGTCATAGAAACGGGGGAGAGTGGGGACAAAAATATGAAGCGATAATTGATTCCAGTAAATTGTACATTACTTTATTATGAATCTCATCTGGCAACATAACGACAGTGATGTTAGAGAGAAACATATGAGTTTGTTACAAAGGGTACAACTGAAAGATGAAAACATGCTGACCCATTTGCGTAGGGCGTGATCATCCCCTTAATAATGATGTGATTTGAGTATATGAATTTCAGCTACACATGCTAATTACTAACAGAATCGGCACAATAGGAACAAATCTTGTTACAATAATATTTTAAAATCAAATGTATACAAAACTAAGTTGTGTCAAAAGTGTTGAAAGGTTGGAATGATGATAAAATAATAGTCAAAAATTTAAACCGATATATCGTTTGATGTGATTTTAATCTATGAACTGTTCATATGTAATACAGTTTATTTTGTACAATAATCTTTATGTTAAAAAATCAGTCATATGCGACAAGGAACATGGGATATATGTATATTCGTTAACGATACTGTATCACATTAGTACGAGTTGAAATTACCAAGAAAAATCTCGGGATAACAGAGATAGTAACAATATCAGTGTCAGCATAATAGATTAAAAAAGGTATAAGGTTTTGATAATCAAAACATAAGGGTAGACAAACAATGAATGCACCTACACCATTGTGAACGATTCTGAGTCAATTCACTCAACATCTTTAAACACTGATTGAAGTTATGGAGATGACCTAAACCAGGCAGCCTCAGACTAACAGTCAGTGTCTTTATGAACTGATGCCGTATCTTGGTTTGGGAGCTCTTAGCTTTCACCAGATAACAATATGCCGTTGAGGTAGGCTGTGGTTTAGCATACATAATGCATGTCCCAACCACCGGTTGATGAAGATTTACAACCTCATCAGCTGATTTACCTTTGTCTAACCTCACGATTGTTTACTCGGTAGTCCCACCATAAGTGATCAATGCTTCGAAGACGCGTGATCAAATACCAGTAACCTACGAATATAATTCCCAATGGTCGTGTTACATATCCATAAAGTAGAACGGAGACAGCCGCTGCATAATAAACTCATTCTTTGGTTGGCAGATAGACAACTTGTCTACGTCACGAATAACACAAGTTGGCAAACTCCAACTGAGAATTTTGAATGAGTAACAGATTTTGTCAAACATTTCTCCTCCATGGCTAATGGGACTTCTAAGATGAGTGAATCGGTCAACCCGATCAACTAATTAACTTCTTATCATGGGTCCAGGCATTGACCAAGACCAGCATCGAAGCAAGATTTCGCATTCGAGAGACAAACGCATTTCAAGTATGCTTGGATTGTCGCTGAGAGGTATCAGAAGACCACATTTTGTCAGCGTCTTTAACAAATAGAACCGTGTCACCAGTGTATTCTAAATGGAAAAGTGAATCTTCTGGTAGAGCAACATCTGAAAAGTTAAGGGATGTAATGTTACTTCGAGAAGGATATCTATAGCGGGGTTGAATAAGAAGGGAGACAATGAGGTTGATGTACTTGTTCGGTATGTCTTTCAAAGAAAAAACATTTCCATGAAACCTCTCAAACAATGAAGCTGGATACTACCCCAAGGTCAAGGAATACAGCTGTAATAAGACATCGGAAAATGTATCTATGTTCCAACACCTGACGAAGAGTGAACACGTGATTCACAAACTGGTCTAAAACCAGCTTAGTTTTTCGGGCTCGCTCTTCACGAGCACCAGTTAAGAGTCGGGTGATTACTGAAGCTAATATTTTTGATATTATATTGTTTAAGTTGATCCCTCTGTGTTTGCTATAAGAGAATTTTTGTCCTTTCTAATAAACTGGGATCATCAGTGATTGGTTCCAGTCAGATGAGTTTCTAGATTCTATTTAATATTTCATTCCATCTAACTGTTAATACTAGATCACCGTCCCTAAAGATCTCCAGGATTAGTCTATCAGGTTCAGCTGCCATTCCTCAATTTAGGTTAGCTATAATATTTCAAATTCATTAACATTCAGAGGTTTACTTCAGTCTCCAATTTCGTTTGTTTTGGAGTAGTAAGTTATCAAGGGGTAGTTGGAGACAAGTTAAACTGTTTCCTATAATGTACTGTCCATCGGTCTAATCTCCTGGAATGAGAGTGAATAGTGGTTCCGTCTCTTTACGAAATGATCTCACTAAAAACCGAATTTCTAATACAGGTTTCTTTGATGAATCGGAATAATTATCTACTGTTACGTGTTGCTGTTGCCCTTTCCATCTCTTCTGGTTTTGTTGACCATCATTGCTCATGATCGCTACGCAGGCTTTTTGTTAGTCTAAATTTAGACTGCCTTTGCACCTCATTGTATTCTGAACATGACGAAACAGGTTGCTAAGCATCTATCAATTCAGTATGCGCCACTGAAATCCACTGATGTTTCTTAATCTGTGGGTTTAAGATACTAGTATATATCACTGCTGTTTGGATATCACGGCAAGGTACGTCAAGGTAAACGTCACTTTTATGGTTGATTAGTTGCATCTCTTGTTGTTCTTGAAATATACTCTTGACTTTTCCATCATCAAGATAAGCTGTAAGGGGTTTTCCTTCTATGACTTTTCTGTGCCCAGGAGGACGCAGGCAAACACGTGCTCTCATTAGAGTCAGTCAGTCAGTCAGCTACAACGTAGGATCAGGCACACATATGCATCGGTCAAAGCTGCCACACCTCGTTAGCACAACAATATTAACACCGAATCCATAGAACTAGTTACTTCAATGATGGTAATATGTAGAAGAAAAATTGTGTATAAGGATATAGTACAGGAAGAAAGAATTAGAAAGGTATAAAGTAATTTTAATCTCATGGTTTAAGGGAAAACAAAGAGTGTATACACAGATGGCATTGTGCTCTCACTAGAACATGATTAGGGTTTAAACATGTGCTTCAAAATGAGTGACAGTCTTATGTTGAACCTTCCAAAGACGACTAACTTCAATGTGGTTTATCTGCATCAATCGTTCAGTCAATCCCGAGGATCGCCATAACAGACAGTGTCTTTCATTATGCTTAAAGTTTATGCTTGATAGAAATAAGAAATTATCTAAGCATAGTTACAGTAGCTGGTCGCCATTATCTGTTTGTTGAGCTGCGATACTTAAATGCCTTATAGCTTCGTTTATACCACCAACTTGGGCATTAAAATCACCTGATACTATTGTGGTATGTGCTACTTATATCGACAGACATAAGTAGTATGTAACACCAATAAGAATGGCTGGCAGCAAAAGGTTAAGAAGATCGGATTAAAGAAAACAGAAAGGAAAATAGAAAGGAATTGTGAACTGAAAGAATCAGACAGAATGATAGGGACAATTATTAAAAGAGCTGCAAATGAAGTATTTAATGTATGGTTCCGTAACTTGTTATTAAATAATAAATTGGTTATCCCCGCGCGAGTTTCGTTCATCACACTATTACTAAATCTGAGCGCTTAGCTTTTGAGGACTAAAACATTTCTATGAAATTTATCTTTAACTTCACCAGAACTCCACTCACTGAGAGTGTGGGCAGAGATGATGAAGAAGTAATGGCGTGGATCTTTCTGAGTACTTTTAATGTGCTAGCTTTCGATTTTAAGAGGTCCTACCTTCGAAAACGGAAACCCACGAGGTAAGGTGAGATCTGAAATTTTGAGTATCGACCTTTTGTAAACAATTCTTTTTGTTGTGAGAAGGCAGCATCGCTACAGATGCTATTGACTGAGGGAAACACCTTACTGACATCACACTCAGTAAAGTTAGTCGTACAACCTAGTCCCCGGATCTTAAGTCCCTGGTTTTAGTCTTACTGTTCTCGAACGGACCTGACTCATGGTAAGATCTAAAGAAATGTGTTCGAGCCAACATACAAAAATATCCTTCCATTATTAAAGAAAGGTTAATAAGTTGATTCATTTTTATTGGTTACACAGTATGGATGTCTATAAATCAATCCAAGTTACCATATTTCATACCGACAGACAAAGAAAATTAACAAGATGAATAGTGAAAAATTGGAATAATAACTATGTAAATGTTACAGGAAAACGAAAGTAGTATTTATATTTCATAAAGAAATGAATGAAAAGTGTGGAATAACAACCATAAGCTCAATTATTTAATGAAAGATAAAGAATTGAATGACACAACTAAAGTTACTGAGATCGATTTCGATCTATATCATCATTTAACATCTTCAACTAGGAAGTATACACTTTCCTATATGGTCTCTATTTGATAATAAATCATTTTGATCGTGTTGTTGATGTAACTGAACAATGCAAAGAGAAAGCGGAAACAATGATGGGCAGATGATAAACACATTTCACAAAACTTCATAAACTGGAACTAAACTAAACGATAACATCTCAAATACATCACTTAATTTGTCATATTGATTTATTATACATCAAATACAATAGTTCGAACTTGAATAAATTATGTGATTTAGTCAGCTTACAACTAACTAATTAATCAATAAAATTAGTGTGTTTTACACCAATCTACTAACGTTCTGAGAATAAAAGTTATAATCAATAAATCCAACTGGTTTACTGAATTATATGCTTGCTCCTTTTTACTGAAAGAAATTGTCAATATGTTTTCTAATTTGTAGAGGTCTATGTGGTGATATCTACCAAAATATTGAGTGTTTTTCATTCACTGGTAAAGAATTCCGTTACAATGGGATTTGGAAATTGAACGATTTCCTGTTTCACTGGTATAGATTTGAGAGAATGTAATGATAATAATAAACAATTGGAGACCTGAGGCGACAAGGTTCATATTCTATCACACAGGTGTTTTTCTATATATTTATTTGACTACTAAACAGTTTTATTCCAAACTTTCCCCTTCCTAATTTTATGCATTGCTTTCTTCAATCGTAATTCCTGTTTAGTTTTTAACTGTAACGTTGATATTGTTAAGTTGATTGTTTTCGGTGTCCATATCTTTAGTTTCCTTTCTGATCAAGCTGACATAAAGTATTAGACAGTTCTGATCGATTTCTATCGATTAAGTCCTGAAGGAGGTCAGTTGCGACCCGAATAACTCAGTGACATCTTACTGTAAAACTGTGTGATTACAGTTCAAAGCGATTTGAGAACACTGGTTCATTGAGGATTGCAGGTACCTTGCTGGTGAATGCCGACTAGTATGAAACCTCGACCCAAGATTTTCTGTTGGCTAAATCCAACTACCCAACAACGAAATATAGTGCTTTTACAGCTGGTTAATTTTATTTGAACACATAAATATTGGTACAAAGGGGCATCGAATATATATGCGCCATACAAGTCATTCGATTTGTGTATGGGCTATGATACTGCCCGGGTGCCCAAACCGAAGAAGCTGACTAGGTGAATAAATGACAACAGAAATACTCAAATGAGTCAGAAATAATAATAAATTAAGCTCTGTGATTCAAGAAGATACTTTCGACTTTTTAAGTCATAGATAGGTACTTTTGAAATTTTAAAGTAGGATTGAATAGTTAGTATATATACATATATATATGGCATATTTAGTGCTGATCGTTTTGAGGTCACGTTGCGCCCAATAAATAAAATACACTAAAGTTAGGCATTGATTCCAACCAATCCACGATACTGCGCGATCATAAACACCGTCGGATTCCAGCTCAGTGGTATAGAGGTTAGGCGTTTGCGAGAGACTGAAGGTTCTAAATTTGAGTCCCGCGTATGGGATCGTGTATGCGCACAGCTGAGGAGTACCATACTAACACTAAACGGCTACTCAGTGTTTCCAGTATTAAAAAGTGGTCTAACAATAACCATTTCGAGATCTCAATAAAAAAACTCAACGATTTCCATCACTCCATATTAATAAAATACACTGAATTTGTATGGCACCTATCATCCTCAAAAACCGACACAAACCCTGTGTTTAGTTATCAAAACGTAAACCAGGAAGCAATTTTATGGTAGAAAAAGGAATCACAGTATAACAACTTTTATAAACTAACTTACACGACGCATGGGAGAACTAAATGGTCGTGACGATGACAGTCTAGAAGTCGGGGCTGGATTTGTTTTAGGCGATCCAGAGGAATAACGATGAGTATTCATTTCTAATCGACCGAACGAGTGTTCGGGATTAATAGGAATAGATATGCTTGGGGTTAAGGGGTACTGTGTGCCCTGACAAAATGGGATCCTAAGATTTTGTGTTGTTTTTATGGGATCACTCATCTGTGATAGAAATGGTTGGATTAGTGTTTCTTGTGGATGATTAAATGTTAACTGATCGTTTAGAATGGTGTAATTGGGTTTTGAGAGAACAGCAGTTGGTGTCAAATACTGGAAACTGCCAACCAATCCACCTCCGAGGACTGGTTGTACCGCTGTTGAATTTCCATCTTTAACATAAATCGCTGCTTTATCAGTGACTGAAGTATTCTCGGGAAGAAAACCAGTTATCTGAGAATTGGGTACATAGGCAGGATATGGTACTGAATGTTCCCAATTTGTAATCATTTGAGTATTGACTCCGGATCCACTGGGGATTGAAGAATGGGACCAAAATGAATTATCAGTACTGTTTATAACAGGCTGTGATCGGAAATCTCCATTGAATATCAATGTAGTTGAAGCGGAATCACTAGATGGCAAATTAACAGTACTAGATACTGCGACCTTTTGATTTGGTGAACATGAGAACACAGAATATATGGACTGAGTAGTCTGAGGTATACTTACATGAAGTTGTGGATGACTCGGAGCAGTTGCAAACTGTTGTCTAATCGAACAAGATGAAGACTGAGTTCGACTGGAATATGGAGAATGAGAAATGAACGGAAGATTGGGACCAGGAATGTTAGAATTGCAATTTTCGCCAACTTTTTGTAGAAGTTCAGGATATCTGATGGGTTTTGTGTCATTTGACATATGTTTAGGTGATTTCCCAACATTCTTCAAAGAATATGGTGAGCTATGGGGTAAGTCAGATGAATGTGAAGTGAATAACTCTAGAGTTTGAACTGTAGGAAAGCACTTAGGAGCACCTGGATATTCTTGATAATCTGATGAATACTTATTTTTAACGAAAGAGTCAGTCCGTAATTGCTGATTACAAATGTTATCAATTGGACAAACCTGATTATCAATTACAAAACTACTTTCATGTATACTTCTGCGAATTTGTACACTAGACAATGGAGTTAACGGCGAATAAGAATATGGTATATGATTAGGTTTTATTATTGGATGAGGTGCATGATGATCAGTAGGAGATTGATGTATAGATGGTCGTGTTATTGAAGGTATATCTGCCCCAACTAATCCCATTGAATAAGAAGTAATGTTAAGTGGTCCAAGATCATCAGGTACTATATTAGAAGGCAGTGATTGAACATTATCTAAAGGAGTATTTGTTTTATAGTGTGCTTGAAAATTTTCATATTCGCTTGATTCAAGTGACGGTACAGTTTGTAAATTTGTATCGGATGGTAATGAGATAATGGGTACTAAAGCGCTAGTACTGTTTAGCGGGTTGAAATCTGTGAATAAGATTTTTGAAAAAAAAAAAGCAATAGGAAATACAGATTAAAACATTATTCTGAATACTAAAATCCATCTCTCTATTTAATTAAATCAATGAATATAATTCTAGTTTCTTGTGAATGTCAGAGTTGTCTTTTTCATAACCCCATTATTCTAACTCAATTATGAGGTACAGGTTTTATGTACTCGGCTTGAAGCAATACTTCATAACCTCAAAACCTGGCAAATTACTTGTTACTTGAGATATAGTAAATGAGAATTTATTATTTATCGAGCACACTATTCATCGTTCATCTAAACACAAGTTGTCTAAAATTCGATGAAGTGCAAGTTCCAGCAAGATTTGTTGCTCAAGATAAGTAAACGACTAATGAGGCGTATCCTTTGATGGGATTTTCAGTTCCTTTCACAAGTAGAAAAAATACTTGTTTATGGTTTCTAATTTTGGAAGACGAAAAAACTCACTAATGAAAAAATAAGCTTTCACTAATAGGTAAATTAGTGTAGGGCAATATTCAGTACAAATATATTTCATTTTTATGAAAACATGAGATTCCGTTGGATATGACATATTTGATAACTAACCATTAAGTAACTCCTAGATTTTACTTCGAAACTGCCAATCAGTACTGAGTGCTAGACGACATTTTTTAACTAGCAAAAGCTAATAATTGCAGACTTACTGACCAGTGTGCTAACATTTCCCCCCTATTTTCTCAGTTAACACAGCATCATCATCCTAGTATAAGCTCAGTTAGATAACATTCTATCCAATACATATTTCAAGTAAATTTGTAAACAATACCTATTCCGAAGTTGACGTTAATCATACTGGAAATTGATCAGAAATGGCATAATATTAAGTCTAACGATAAATAAGTTATTTTGAACAAAACTATGTAACAGTAACTCCGCCTGAAGTCCCTCTGGAGGCTACTGCCGGTCCCAAGCCCGGATAAAGGAGGAGGGCTGGGCATGGGGTTAGCGACCCCATCCCGTAGAAAACTAACTCGCTAAAAAAACGCTAACCAGAAAAAATTATTCAAACCTTCTAAACTCTGCCCTGGGAGTCAGAAGGTCTTCATTTAGAAGAACTATGACGCCTCATGATGAAAGCCGAATCCCTTCGGAAGTTACGAGGCCGACGCCCCTTCTGACAACCGAAGCAACCATTTGTTTAGGTACATGGAATACTCGTACAATATGGGAGACCGGGAGAGTCTTCTAAATCGCTGCATAAATGAGGAGATACAACCTAGAGGTGCTTGGGATCAGTGAAACACATTGGACGCAAGTTGGAAAACAACGACTAGCTTCAGGGGAGCTTTTGTTATACTCCGGCCATGAAGAAGAAAATACTCCACATACACAAGGAGTTGCATTGATGCTGTCCAAACAAACACAAAAGGCACTTATAGGATAGGAATCTCATGGACTAAGGATCATCAAAGCCTCCTTCAAAACAAAGAAAGAGGGCATTTCAATGAACATCATCCAATGCTATGCGCCTACCAACGATTACAATGAAGACGCTAAAGACCAATTCTACAATAGGTTGCAGTCAATCATCGAGAAGTGCCCAACAAAGCACCTGACCATTCCGATGGGAGATTTCAATGCCAAGGTTGGAACGGATAACACTGGATATGAAGACATCGTGGGACGACACGGACTGGGAGAAAGGAACGAAAATGGTGATAGATTTGCAAACCTATGTGCCTTCTATAAACTGGTCATAGGCGACACCATATTCCCACATAAACGCATTCACAAAATCACATGGACTTCACCGGATCACACAACGCAAAACCAAATCGACCATATTTGCATCAAGAAAACGTTCAGGAGGACTATAGAGGACGTGAGAACCAAGAGAGGAGCTGATATAGCATCAGATCATCACTTGCTGGTCGCCAAGATGAAATTGAAATTCAAGAAGCACTGGACAATGGGGCGGACAATATCACAAAAGTTCAATACGGCCTTTCTCCAGGATACTAACAAACTCAACAAATTCAAGATAGCCCTCAGCAACAAGTTCCAGGCCTTTCATGATCTACTCAATGGAGAAGGAACTACTGTGGAGAGCAACTGGAAGGGGATCACATAGGCAATCACTTCAACATGTCATGAGGTTCTGGGTCACAAGAAGCATCATCACAAGGGATGGATCACTGTTAATACACTGGATAAGATTCAGGAAAGGAGGAGCAAGAAGGCAGCAATCAATACCACTGAACAAAAGCAGAAAAAACCAAGGCACAAGCTGAGTACACAAAAGTTAACAAGCAAGTGAAGAGGAGCATCAGAACCGACAAACGTAAGTATGTGGAAGATTTAGCAATGACGGCGGAAAAGGCTGCAAGAGAAGGAAACATGAGACAACTGTATGACATAACAAAGAAACTCTCTGGAAGTCGCCGCAAACCAGAACGACCAGTGAAAAATAAGGAAGGCAAGATAATCACCAACATTGAAGAACAACGACACCGGTGGGTAGAACACTTCAAGGAACTCTTGAATCGACTAGCTCCACTGAACCCACCCAACATCGAAGAAGCACCCACGGACCTCCCAATCAATGTTGGTCCACCAACAATTGAAGAAATCAGCATGGCCATCAGACAAACCAAGAGTGGCAAAGCAGCAGGACCAGACAACATTCCAGCAGAGGCACTAAAAGCAGACGTAGCGGCAACTGCAAGGATACTCCACATTCTCTTCAATAAGATTTGGGATGAGGAACAAGTACCAAAAGACTGGAAAGAAGGACACCTGATCAAAATACCGAAGAAAGGCGATCTCAGCAACTGTGATAACTACAGGGGCATCACTCTTCTCTCAATACCGGGAAATGCCTTCAACAGGGTATTGTTAAACAGGATGAAGGACTGCGTAGTTAACCAACTTCGAGACCAACAGGCGGGATTCCGTAAGGATCGATCGTGTACAGACCAAATCGCAACTCTACGGATCATTGTGGAACAATCAATTGAATGGAATTCATCACTCTACATCAACTTCATTGACTACGAAAAGGCATTTGATAACGTGGACAGAACAACACTATGGAAACATCTTCGACACTACGGCGTGCCTCAGAAGATAGTCAATATCATAGTGTTCAAATGATGGATTACACTGCAAAATCGTGCATGGAGGACAGTTGACAAAGTCGTTCGAAGTGAAGACCGGTGTTAGGCAAGGTTGCTTACTCTCACCCTTTCTCTTTCTCCTGGTGATTGACTGGATCATGAAGACGTCAACGTCTGAAGGAAAGCGCGGGATACAATGGACATCTAAAATGCAGTTGGATGATCTAGACCTCGCAGATGATCTGGCCCTTCTATCTCAAACGCAACAACAGATGCAGGAGAAGACGAAGAGTGTGGCAGCAGCCTCAGCAGCAATAGGTCTCAATATACACAAAGGGAAAAACAAGATTCTCCGATACAACACAGCATGCACCAATCCAGTCACAATTGACGGAGATTTGGAAGATGTAAAAACCTTTACATATTTGGGCAGCATCATTGATGAACAGAGTGGATCTGATGCAGATGTGAAGGCGCAGATCGACAAAGCAAGAGCAGCATATTTACAACTGAGGAACATCTGGAACTCAAAGCAACTGACAGAGTGGGTTGGAGGATGCTGGTCGGCGGCCTATGCTCCATTGGGAGTAACAGGCGTAAGTAAGTAAGTAATGTAACAGTACTAAGGTAACTGATGATTTATAAAAACTATGCCACTGTGCAATAATTCCTTTTTCAAAATGCTTACTTTCATGTTAGTTGTGCTAAGGATAATATAAATGGGAAACCGTATTATTTTTTCTTATTTCGTGACAATTATACTATAACAAAAGCTCTTCATTCCATTGGGTTTTGGTTCATTATAAACAAATTTTAGAAGTAAAAATACTGCTTGAAGATGTTTTTAAGGCGATTAGCGGAGTCATATGAAATAAACGACAACTAACAAATAACATCTATCTTAACGATCTTTATCTATTTTTTCATCAATTTACTGTAGTTTATTCATCGTAAATAACCTCCTTACCCTTAACATTTCCTATTTGTTATATCTAGAAGGTTCTTCTTGATATACTGCGTATAACGTGAGCACTAGAACGCCAGAACCCTTCCAAGTCGCAATGAGAAGACAGAAGACTAATGAAAGGAATATTACTTCCAGACAGTGTCAATTATAATACAAAATTGTCAGGTATTTATAGTTTTTAGTAAGAACGAAATCATCATTACAGTCCACCAATCCGCATACAGGGGGTTATTAGCATTGTCCAGTCGGGAAGCTACACGTAGGAATTCTAGAATATTCTTCCAAAAGGTAATTGGATGGAATATCTTCGGCTACTTCTGAGCCTGCTACAGCTTCCTCGAGTTCAACAGTGGTCCGTCGTCACACCTCCCTCCTTTAAAGTCTGTTGTGTAAGACTTTTTTCCTCGGATCCACCTGAAACTTGGTTGCTCCATTCCTCTTGCGGTGCATCACTCTCCAGGGTTGTACTGCTTTGCCCTTGCGTCGTTTATCTCTTCTATGTTTGCACTCCTAAGGGCTTTCCTGAGATGAATCCACGAGCAATTCAAATGGGAGTCGGCTTTCTGGGACCACTGTACTGCCGTCTCTTTGAATTCGATTTATGTGTGTTATACATTTTCCGACACCTTTCCGGACTAGGTACAGTACATTTCCGATTTGACGTTCTATGACACCTGGTCCCCACTTCCTATTACCTTGATACGATTTGACAAGTACCTTTTCACCCACCTGAAAGCTACGAGTGACCGTACGATACGCATTCGTGGGGTTATTTGTCTTTCTGGGTGGCAACATACTGTTAAAGACTGTCTGGATTTTCCTTCCGAACATACACTCGGCTGGTGACTTTTCTTCTGGTACTGCCTGACTAGGGGTAACTCTGTAAGACATTAAGAACTTACTGATCACTTGTTCTGGGATACCCTCACCTCCCCCTTTGACCAGAGCTCTTTTTATCGTACCCGTGAATCTTTCTGCTTGGCCATTCGACTGAGGATGGTACGAAGGAGATTGTAGATGGGATATGCCATTTTCACTGCAAAAGCGTTTGAAAGCGGATGACATAAACTGAGTACCGTTATCGATCACTTAGACCTCTGGAACCCCGAAACAAGCAAACAATCCTGACAATCTTCTTATTGTACACTCTGATGTCGTTTTCGGCATGTCCTATACTTCTGGCCATTTTGTGAAATCATCGACAACAACTAAGTAATTTCTGCCTTGTATTGGTCCGGCGAAATCAGCGTGTATTCTTTGCCAAGGCCCGTCCGGTTTTGGCCATGGTTGTGGTTCAGCTTTCGTTGAATTCTTCGCAGCTTCTAGACAGGACCAACAACTGCGACATTTTTGTTCTATATCATGGTTCATCGACGGCCAGTATGCACAGCTGCGAGCTAGCGATTTCGTTTTACTTATCCCCGGGTGCCCGCTGTGGAACTGCTTAATGACTTGGTGTCGAAGATTTCTGGGGATAACGATACGGTGGCCAAACATGATGCACGAATCGACAACTGTCAAGGGATCTCATCGACGAAGATATTGTAAGATTTCTCCATGTAGTCTAGATGAAGGCCACTTGTTGAGTATGCAGTGGCGAACAATCTTCAATGCATTATCCTTCTTGCTAGCTTCTTTAATGGCTTCGAATGTGACCGGGAGTCCGGAAACTGCGTCTGCCAATACTTTGTGAACCTCAGCCTCAACATCTATGGCAGCTACACGCACTTCCACTTCTTGTTTTGCATGCGAACCAATCAATCTTGAGAGGGCATCTGCCTGTCCAAAATCCGTTGTCTGTTGATACTTTATCTTGAAATCATAGCCCAGCAGTGTAGCTGCCCATCGCTGTAGACGGTTTGCTGTATATACAGGGATACTTTTCTTGGGTTTATTAAACTATAAATTTTGGTATTATGGAATCAAACACTAAAGTGGATTTATAGAGGAGGATAAACGTGTTTCCATTTCATAGTAAACTAAAGTAACCAGTAACTTAATATGTACAGCAAACTTGTGTGACATGTTTATCACTTTACTGACTAATTCATATATTTCGCCCAACATTTTAGACATTATATCAATCTGTTATACTGGTCTGGTTCTCATTTGTTACTAAGTCGTTTTTTATAATTGAATGATGTGTGTTGAGCTAGTTTCCAAATATACCCTCAATTTCCAGCTTACAGGTAAATTTTAGGTCTTCAAGAACATTTGGGAGCAGAAAAACCTGTGTTTGATTTAACGCGTGTTCAGAATTTAAATATATGCTTGAAAAAGCAGGAAATCTACAGTCTAGCTACTTTTAATAGCAAATTTAAAAATAAAAATTAGATTGTTTCAATGAACAGGCTGTTACACAGAGTAATTATTATTTGTTTATTTATTTTAGCACATAGATATTTGTACAAGGAGGCATCAAATACATATGCGCCACACAGATTTCATTTGATATGTGTGAGGGCTGTGATACTGCCCGGGTGCCCAAACCGAAGCAGGTGGTTTTCTTAGGGGGCCACATTCGGAGCCTTCGACCTGAAGGTCTGACCCACAAGGCAGAGAGTAAAAAGATAACTATCTCATCTTTGGATTTATTGTTATATAATGCACCTGAAAATCTAGTTGCCATGAGACCGAATAAAGCAAACAACCAACAGGAATGATATTCTATAACTTAAAATTCTTTGTAGTAGCTGAAAAGATCGAGGGACTGGAAATTCCATGAAAGGATCCATATCGGGGAGAGTGAGGAATAGATGATGAAAAAAGTTTATAGTGGATGTTACTTGAGATGAGGATGGCTATGTTATTTCTGTATCACCAGAACTTAAGTTACCATGAAGTACCTCGAAGTAATAGACAGATTTATTAACATGAAACCATGAAAAAAAATGTAGAGGTCTAGATTACTTTGCTTCATACTACTACAGGAATATGACAGAACAACATATTCACCGAAATTGGATATGGGCACTTTTCTATCCAAAGGAGATAAGTGTGCTAGTTTGCCATTTAGTTTAAACAAAAGATGCCGAATTGTATGCAAGTAGTTTTGAAATATGAAAAGGTATTTAGGCCGGAGCTAATCTGTGACGGTGTCGACTGTAAGTTTAAACTGTTTGTTAGTCAGTCAGCTACAACGCATGATCAGGCACATATGTGCATCGGTCCAAGTTGCCATACCTCATTATCACAACAAGATGAACACCGGATTCATAGAAGTGGTTAATTCAGTGGTGGTAAAATATAAAAGAAAGATTTCATATAAGGATATAGTACAGGAAGAAAGAATTAGTTCGTAGAAAGAAAGATATGAAGCGACTTTAATCTCATAGTTTAAGGGAAGACAAAGAGTGTATACATCGGCGCCACTGTGATCGATTCTGAGTCATGTCACCAAGAGTCTCTAACCATTGGTTACGATAGTCACGCGGACACCAACCAAGTAGTCTGCATCTACCAACATGGCTCAGACTAGAAGTTAGTGTCCTCAAGCACTGATGCCACGTTTTGGTTTGGCCGCCCCTTATTTTCTTCCAACCATCTCTAACACCGGTTAGCATTGCACGTCGTGGTAATCGGTGTTTAGGCATACGTAACACGTGGCCCAACCATCTCAGTCGATGGAGATTCACAATCTCATCAACTGATTTACCATCATTCCCTAATACCCTGCGTCTAACCTCACTATTACTTACCTGGTGATCCCAGCAGACGCCAGCAATATTTCTAAGGCATCTGTGGTCAAATACTAGTAGCTTACGAGTGTCTTCTACTCTTAAAGACCATGTTTCGCTGCCGTAAAGTAAAACAGAACGGACTGCCGCGCAGTATGCCCGTCCCTTAATTGATAGACAGCTGTCTCGCCTTCGCCATAGGTGACGTAAATTGGCAAAAGCCGAACGAGCTTTTCGAATCCGTGCTGAGATTTCGTCCGATACCAACCCATTAGCGCTGATCAGACTTCCAAGATAAGTGGAGTTGTCAACGCGTTCGACTACTTCACTCCCTATCCTTAGTTCCGATGTTGACGCAGACCAGTCCTGAAGCAACAACTTGCATTTAGAGGAGAAGCGCATCCCAAACATTCTGGCATTGTTGCTCAGTGCTATCAAAAGACTCTGTATTTAATCAGCGTCTTCACCAAACAGGATTATATCATCTGTGTATTCTGAATCGATAAGTGGACCTCCTGATGGGAGATCAATGCCCGAAAAGTCAGTCGATGAGACTGTTATTTAGACCGTTAACAAAATGTTTGCTTTCTGATTGAGATCAGCTGAGCAATCGAAGATGAATTGTGAACGTCATGTGATATGAATTTAAAATCACCGAAACCCATTCATTCAATCAGTCAGAAACAGCATAGGACACTGCACTAATATGGATCGACCAAAGTAATCATAATTTACATTAACACAGTCGGAGTGAATTAGCAATATAAAAAGCGAAGGAGTTAAAGTAACGATACTAATATTATGAGAAAAACGAACAGAAATTAATAGTTCGAAAATGTATGGATAGGAAGCATGACATAATAATTGGCTTAAGACTTAGGTGGAAAATAAAGGAACGCAACTGCACAACTGCAACTGATTTTGAGCCATGACACCTCAAGTATCTTATAATAGATTGCAGTTAATTTACGGAACTCAGTTATTAAGACTACATTTCATAACAGAACGTTGATTGGTAGTTACTGATTTCATTAACTAACTGGATTTCTCGATAGGGTTAGTCACATCATGTGATCTACTTCCATGCTAGCTACAACAATGTATCGAGGTAGTCGATGGTTCGATACATAAAAAATACATCTCAACTACTTAATTCAGCGAAAATTCACAACTCCATCGACCAATTTATTTGTCTTTACAGAGCACTCTACGATCAATGCTTCGAAGAAATCTGTGATTGGAAAATGAGTCTCCGGGTAGGAAGTCAGCCTATGAAACGTTTGATTGTGTTATAATGTTCAAAAATTAAGCCTAACTTTCAGGCCTCGGTCGATTGGAAAATGAGTCCAAAATTTATGAAATATAATTTTTTAGAATTTGGGATAAAAACTATAACTTACCAACAGATATATATTCAGACGTCAAAGTTGGCCGGTGGTCCAAAGTCTTGCTGTCACAACTTCTTAATTTAGTATCAGCATTGTTGGTGTTACTCTCATTGATTTTATTACTTAGGTCATCGAAATTGAAAGAATCGACATCATCACCATTTGAAGACCACAACAATGTCTTTGACGTCACTTCTTCCAGATCTGATAAACTGGCTACATCAATCGCTGGAGCTGAATTACAACTTGACGGTATGTAACCCAACTCAATTAGACCCTCAGCATCGATTAAGCGGCTAATTAGTTCGAAACTAGATATACGATTTTGTTCTTCACCATTATCGTCACAATGAGGATCTCTAGTGATGCCCAGTGGAGAGTTAGGAAGGAATGAATCTAGATGTAACTCTTGGTCTGTAAGATAAATACTACTAGACTCATTCTGGCCATCATTCATATGTACAGTAGCGTGAGAGTTTAGGTAAGAAACGGAATCTTGTTGAACAGGAATATTTTGTAGAGACAGAGACGAGGAATGTTCACCAATTTGCTCAACTGAACCCACAGACTGCGGTGTAACAATACTCACCGGTATCATATGGTATTTCGTAAGCCTTATATTTTTAGGGTAGCACGCAATATGGTAAGAAAAAACAGGATTATTTTATAAACATTCTGAATTGATATTACCTAGGGATAAGAATAAGAATAAAAAAAAACACAAACCTGGCATAATAAAACGAAAAATACCAAGAGTAAAACGTGTATAAAAAAAACCAGCGGAGTGAGATATTCAGATTACTTGAAATAAGTTAAGATACCTAATGTTTATTGACGTGACTAACAGCTTTCCTTCAAGATTTGTTAACTTGAGTATGAGGAGGGCATAGTTTTACAGCGCAATGATAAATAAATTATGCTAATCGTATTGAATCAGTCGGCGATCAGTGTCCGTATGTATGGCACCTTCTAAACACAGAAAACTGCAAAACTAGCAGGAACCTGTGCATGAGCTTACTCTTGGTGGCAAACCGTTAGTAGCAGTCAAAAAGTTCGTGTGTTTGGATAGTACTGAAGGGATGACCGATGAGGTCAGTCTACGTCAAGTAAAAGTGGGTCAACTATACGCAACATAAAACCCGGTACATGTGTACATCAATTCAAGCTGCCAGACCCTAGAGTGGCTTATGACAATCCGAGTCATTATTGTCGCCATAGTGATATCAGTCTAGATGTAAAAGGCCAGTTTTACGGCGCATCGGTGAGAGCAGTTTTGTCCTATGCTTACTGAACCTGGCCTCTCTGAAACGAGGATATCAGACGACTATCGGTGTTCCACCATGGCCGTCACCAAATGACTGCTCACAACCGGTGAGAACACTATGTAGTAATGGTGAGATTCTTCAATGTGCGTTTGGTTATAGTGCCGCCCGACCGAAGCTGCTACCTTGACGCGGTGGTCGGGCTTGCCTATCGTGATCACCCAACCGAGCTATATTGGCTGGAACATATGTTCCTGTAGGTTCTACCATGCCAGGCAGATCGATTGGTGAACGGTAAGACTAAAAGCAGCAACTCAAGGTCTGAGGGCGAAGTCGTACTGCTGACTGTAGAGGGCTATGACAGCAGTGAGGTGTTTCCCTCAGACAACCAGCATCTGCAGCGATGCTGCCTTCCCACAAGGAGGGGTGGGGTTAGAAAAGGTCGACCCTAAAAATGTCACACCTCACCTTACCTCACGGATTTCCGTCTCCCGAGGTAAGGCCCTTTCAAGAACGGAGCTAACACGTCAAAAACCTTCCACAAAAAGGCCGTGCGCGACCGGCCTCAAGCAGTTGTCCCTTGGGCTCTGCGGTCACGCTCCCAGGTCGTCAAGACCAACACTAATCCAATTTCCTTTTCAGGTTCCTCAAGAAATACCCTTCCACGGTGTGGGCAGCCGGGAAGTGACATCAGCCCTCATACCCGTGACAGCACAAGAGACCAAGGTGGTCACATTCAAATCCTTCCTACACCTCCTAATACCTCTCTTATCTCCATGACTAACCCTCCTCACGTCTCTTTATCACCTCGCACCGCTAGGGCAAACGATTCGAGTACGTGGAACGCCATTCCTGGTCTCCTGAAACCACGCTCTAAACTACACGTAGGAGCTTTTAACGTACGAACACTTTGCCAAATAGGACAGCAGGCTTCCTTAGCTAAAACTTTAGAATCTCGCGCCATCGATGTGTGCTGCGTCTCCGAAACGCGCATACAGGATCCAAGTAGCGTCATTCATTTGACCTCACCATGCCAAAATAAAGAACCGACTCGATCTACGCTTCGTGTATCTGGAAGCCCTGATTCTGCAGCTATGCTCAGATAACCGCCTGTTCCTTGCAAATACTAACTTTAAGCATAAGGAAAAACATCTTTTAACATGGCGACCCCCTAATTCGTCCCAACGTTGGACCCAAATAGATCACATCGCTATTAGCCACCGATGGAGGGGCTTGATAGAAGACTGTCGCTCATTCTGGAGCACATGCCTAGATTCAGATCATGCTCTAGTGCGAGCGCGTATTTGCTTGCGTCTTACTGGACGTAGGAAAGACGCTGGACATTCGCTTCGCTTTTCGTCCTCTCATTTTCGTAAACAACACCCCCGCCACGAGAAGGCAATGAGTAGGACTTCCCTGGCAGAGGCTGTATACGCGTGGCCGTGTGAGAGTATTTCGAGAGGGAGAGCGGACTCTCCCCACTCTCGGTCGTACCAGGGCATTCGGGGGCGAATATCCGGCGCTTTAACCGGATTCCAAGCCAATGGTGCACATGGGCTCCAGTATCCTGCGGGAACAAATGGCGTATGAACCAATCGTTGGTCACCGGCTACCATGGGATTGCATCTCCTTACGATGCTCCACTGCCTTGTGGGTTAGACCTTTAGGTCAAAGGCTCGGGGTGTGGCCCCCTAAGATAACCACCTGCTTCGGTTTGGGCACCCGGGCAATATCACAGCCCACACACAAATGATGAACTCTTTATGTCTATGGAAATTACTTTTCTCGCTTCGAAAAACAATCAATTGATTCAAATTATTATCACTGCAATTATTGTCATTATTATTATTATTATTATTATTATTATTATTATTATTATTATTATTTTCCACATTACTCACCCTCTTTTATACTTATACAGCGGCTCGTCTTTGGTGGAAATTCGACTGTATCTAAACGTTCTCGAGTCACTGTCCGGTTGAAAATTGTATGTTACCACCGAATACGAGGACTGAGGCAGTTTTTCTGAAACCACGTGCACCATTCAAACTGGCTGCTTTCAACGTTCGCACATTTATGCAGGTCGGACAACAGATAGGGCTGGCTATGTCTTTGGAAAGTCTTAATATTGATGTTTGTTGTCTATCCGAGACCCGTATTCAAGACTCTGGTGAAGTACTACAAATTCGATCTCCATCTGTCGCTTCGAAAAGCTTGTTTTACGTGCGTTTATCCGGGGACCCTGTGGCATCTTCGACTGGTCTTGCTGGCGTTGGTGTCGCACTAACCGCTAGAGCTGAGGCGGCACTAATCGATTGGATCCCCATTAACAGTCGGTTATGTGCTGTTGGATTGGAAAGTTCCATCAAAGTGAGAAGAAATCGGCGTGAGAAACGATGTCTTTTCGTCATCTCCGCCTATGCCCCGACAGATTGCAGCCCGGATGCAATCAAGGATGAGTTTTACCACCAGTTATCTGTTCTTCTCCAGAAAGTGCGTTCGACAGATATTGTAGTACTAGCCGGAGACTTGAATGCTCAGGTCGGGCGTCTAGGCACAGAAGAGAGTCGTTTAGGTGGCCGATGGGGACTCGTTGGTCGCAGGTCAGATAACGGGGACCGTCTACTGTAACTGCGCACAGACCACAACCTGTTTCTGGCTAGCACTAACTTTCGGCACAGTCATCGCCGATGTGCCACCTGGCGTCCTCCCTCTGCATCTCAAGCCTGAACTCAGATTGATCACATCGCGATCAGCTACCGCTGGCGTGGTTGTGTACAAGACTGCCGCTCCTTTTGGAGTACCTATCTGGACTCTGACCATGCCTTGGTCTGCGCCAATCTTACCTTACTTTTCAGTGGCCAACGAAGTGACCGCCATCAACGGATTGATATCAGCAAGCTGGTTGCAACTTCTGTTGCAAGTAAGTATCGAACCGAGCTAACTTCTAGGCTAGCTACCACTCCACCGAAAAGTATAGATGAGCATTGGTTGCAATTGCATGACGCCATGAAAATGGCGGGTACAGTCAGTTGTGGGTTTGCGAAACGTCCCGCTTATAAGCACTGGGTTTCTTCTGGTTCCTTACAATTCATTGAAGCCCGTCGGTCTACTCCGGGTGACCGTGAGTTTGACCGCAAACGAAGGATGTTACGTAAGGAAATTGGGCAAAGCTTGCGTAAGGACCGAGAAGCCTGGTGGTCGGAGCGTGCTAATGAGCTGGAAGCAGCAGCTGCATCTGGTAACTACCGGAAGCTCTTCCAGCTCATCCGAGCCACTGGCAGCAAGAAGTCTAGTGTGAGTGAAACAATCTACGAGGATGATGGGATGCCAATCACTAACATCCATTGACGTCTTGGACGATGGGCAGAATTTTTCGAAGGACAGTTCAACTGGCCTGCTGCTCCGGCAACATCGGTCAGACTGTCCTGCCCTCCATGGCCGGTGACGACTGATCCACCAAATGAGGCGGAAGTCCGCAAGGAACGCCAACTCTTGAAGCGTTACAAATCACCTGGCCCAGATGACTTACCTCCGGCTCTTTATAAAGATGGTGGTGACTTTCTGACTAGGCAACTGACGACGTTGTTTACAAAGGTTTGGGAACTAGAGAGTGTACCAACGTCGTGGAATGAGTCGATAGTTGTCCCTATCTTTAAAAAGGGTTCACCCCGTTCCTGTAACAACTATCGAGGGATAAGTCTACTTCCGATTGCGTCCAAGCTATTGGCTTCCGTCATACTTCGTAGGTTGTTCAAAATCCCAGAAAGATTGACTCGCGAGGAGCAGGCTGGGTTTCGTTCCGGTCGAGGATGTATTGATCATATCTTCACCCTCCGCCAAATGTTAGAACATCGCCATACTTATCAAAGGCCAACAATCGTAGTGTTTCTTGACATCAGGGCTGGCTTCGATTCGTTGGATAGGACTGTTCTCTGGGATTGTCTATTGAGGAAGGGTGTGCCTGAGAAGTTTATTAACATCCTGAAAGCCCTATATAAAAACACTTCAGGCAGAGTGAGGGCATACAACCACCTCTCTCCATTGTTCCATTCGAGCAGTGGGGTTAGACAGGGTTGCCCAATCTCACCATTCCTCTTCAACTTTGCCATCGATGACATTCTGGAAACAGCTCTGATGAATGTAAGTAATGGTGGTGTGGATCTGTTGCCTGGAGAAAGACTTCTCGACCTTGAGTATGCGGACGATATTGTCTTACTGTGCGATAATGCCCAAGGCATGCAATCCGCACTTAATCAGTTGACAATCAGTGTCTGTAGGTATGGTATGTGCTTTGCACCTTCCAAGTGCAAAGTACTTCGACAAGACTGGCAGGATTCCAATCCTGTACTCACCCTGGATGGTGAGCAGATAGACGTAGTCGAGAAGTTCGTGTATCTGGGTACCTGCATAAATGCTGGTGGGGGTGTGAGTGATGAGATCAATGCACGAATAGTGAAAGCCAGAGCGGCTTATGCCAATCTGGGCCACCTTTGGCGCCTTCGTGATGTTAGTCTGGCTGTAAAAGGTCGGATCTACAACGCGTCGGTGAGAGCAGTTTTGCTCTACGCTTGTAAAACCTGGCCTCTACGAGTTGAGGACGTTAGACGACTCTCTGTGTTCGATCATCGCTGTCTCCGAAGGATTGCTGACATTCAGTGGCAACAACATGTCAGTAATGCAGAGGTTCGGCATCGTGTGTTCGGGCACAGAGATGATAATTCAATTGGTGTCAACATCTTGAAACACCGACTTCGGTGGCTTGGACATGTTCTACGAATGTCGTCCCAGAGAATTCCACGTCGTGCATTATTTGCCGACTCTGGGACTGGTTGGAAGAAGCGGAGAGGTGGTCAGTGTATGACATGGTGTCGTGGTATGAAAGAAAGCTGCAAAGGACTGGCTTCTGTCGGTCGTTCACGACTCCCTGGTTGGGGTCTGAGAGATGGTGCTGCACAGTGGCTAGAGACGTTATCAGATATGGCTCAGAATAGAAGCCAGTGGCGATCCTGCTGTAACCTTCTTTTACTTTCTTCATAAAAAGTGGTTGTGTCTCCCTTACCTGAAAGATTTCTTCCGATTGTAACTTTGCGTTCCCTCGTTACTACCACACTACCTTACACCAATCTCTTCGTTATTGTTCTCTTTCTTTTGCGCTCCTTAGTTTTTTTTCTATTTCTCTTCGAATTCTCATTGTCTTGTGTGGCGCATATATATTGGCGCTCTCTTGTACCAATATTCATGTGTTCAAATAAATAAATAAATAAAGACGCTGCAAGGAAACCTCTTAGGGGCCTACTTAATGATAGTCAAGCTAAGAGTATATTTCAGGAACAACTAGGAAAACAGTTAGGCAACCATGTATGTGATGCCCACCCCGATGCAGCATGGAATGATATCCGAAAAGCTGTGGAAACAGCAGTGATATCTGCTAGTAAGGTAAACCAGAAGGTTAGGGAGAACACTGGATCTCAGCAGCATCTATCGCACTGATAGATGCTCGGAAACTCATTCCACCTGGCTCTGAACATAACGAAGAGCGGAGTCAGCTTAAGCGCAAGCTGACAAGAAGTCTACGCAATGATCGCGAACAGTGGTGGGTAGCGAAAGCAAGAGAGATGGAAAAGGCAGCGGTAATAGGTAATAGCAGACAATTGTCCAGACTCGTTAAGGAAACCGTAATTAGGAACCCGACCGTTAGCGAAACAATCTCAGAGAAAGATGGACATATTATTCATTCTCAATCCAGGAGATTGGATCGATGGGCAGAACACTTTAGGGTCAGTTCAACTGGCCTTCAGCCACACTTCGGTTTCCCACGATCTCTAGTCAACCTGAATGGCAAGTTAATGTAGGTCCTCCATCCCTTTACGAAGTTGAAAAAGCCATAAGAAATCTGAAACGAGGGAGAGCAGCAGGCCCTGACAGGTTTACTCCTGAGATTTTTAAGGATGGTAGTCCAGTATTAACAATGAGATTAACCGAGGTCTTAGGTAGAATTTGGGAACTGGACGTAATCCCATCTGACTGGTCTCAATCACTGATTGTGCCAGTCTATAAGAAAGGACAAAAGTCCTCTTGTGACAATCACAGAGGAATCAGTTTGACAAATATAGTGTCTAAAATATTAGCTTCAATAATACTTCGACGCCTAATCAAAGCTCGTGAAGAGCAGATTAGAGAAAACCAGGCCGGTTTTCGACCTGGACGTGGTTGTATAGATCAGATATTCACACTACGTCAGGTTCTAGAACACAGACACACATTCAGACGCCCCACAATCGTAGTATTTCTCGACCTTAAGGCGGCATTCGACTCTGTTGATCGTGAGGTTCTATGGCAGTGTTTGTCACTGAAAGGAGTACCAAAGAAGTACATTAACCTTATAAAGGCTCTCTACTCGAACACAACTGGTAGAGTGAGAGCTTATGGCGAACTGTCATCAGAATCGATTACGTCAAGTGGTGTTCGTCAGGGCTGTCCACTCTCCCCATTCTTGTTCAACTTTGTGGTCGACGTACTTTTAGGGATAACACTTTCCTCGTCTAAATTTCCAAGGGTTAAACTTCTACCGGGAGGTTCACTTGTTGACTTAGAATATGCAGATGACATAGTTTTATTTGGTGAAGACGCTGACAAAATGCAGAGTCTTCTGGCCACTGTAAGCAACAATGCAAACATGTTCGGGATGCGATTCTCTCCCTCGAAATGCAAAATGTTGCTTCAGGATTGGGTTACATCGACACCCGAACTAGTGATAGGGAGTGAAGTAGTTGAGTGTGTCGACCGCTTCACTTATCTTGGAAGTCTCATCAGCCCTTGTGGTTTGGTGTGTGACGAAATCTCAGCACGGATACAGAAGGCTCGACTAGCTTTTGCCAACTTGCGTCATTTATAGCGTAGGCGAGATATCCGTCTATCAACCAAAGGACGTGTTTACTGCTCAGCAGTTCGTTCCGTCCTACTTTATGGCAGTGAAACATGGCCGGTAAGAGTAGAGGATATTCGTAGGTTACTAGTATTCGATCATAGGTGTCTTCGAAACATTGCTCGTATATCATGGGACCATCGAGTAAGTAACACAGTTGTTAGGAAACGGGTACTAGGTAAGGATGGCAAATCAATTGATGAAGTAGTGAAACTTCATCAATTGAGATGGCTGGGACACGTGTTACGTATACCCAACGACCGACTACCTCGACGTGCTATGTTCAGTGGTATAGGAGTAGGTTGGAAGAAAGCTAGGGGCGGCCAAACCAAAACATGGCACAAGTCCATGAAGTCACTGACAAGTGGACTGAGTCATGTTGGTAGGTGTAGACTACCTGGCTGGGGACCACGAGATGATAGCAACCGATGGTTAAAGACCCTGAATGACATGGCTCAAAATCGTTTGCAATGGCGCAGGTGCATCCACTCTCTGTGTTCTCCCAAATTCTAATCTTCTGAATTCTTCATGTCCCTTTTTCCCTCTCTCCAAATTTATTTCACTGGATTATATTCTTTAAATAACATCTCCAAACCCTAATCTTCCCGATTACTGCTTATACTCTTATTACCTCTACCACTACGAGATTTGAATCGACAACTGCATCTCTGTGCTAATGTGGTGTGGCAACTCGAACTGATGTACGTATGTACGAAGTTCTACGTTGTTAATGACTGACTGACTGACTGACTGGTTATAGTGACGATAATTTGATTTATCCTACCATTTTCAAACACCGATTCCAGTGGTTTGGAAGTTCTACAAATGTCATTTTAGCAACTTTAACATTGTACGTCAACTGCCAGCGTTGGGACTGGGTGGGAAAAGATGAGAGATAACGAGCTTATGACATGGAACCGTAGTATGAAAGATAGTTGTGTAAGACTGGGATCTCGTTTCATCACTCTGGTTAAGATCCTGAATATTTTCTCACTTAGTGACATGATACGTTATCATAAATAGCTTAGAACATAAAACCGTTATTCTGTAGTTTTCTTTAACATATATGATGAGAGGAACTTCCTTACCTGAGAGAAGCCTCCCTCAGTTGAATTGTTAACTGAACCGCTTTTCTCATTACATGATACTCACGCTGCTTGTCTCTTCTCTTCGATCGTATTCCCTTTCCATCCCTTTTTCGCGATATCATCCTTGTATTTGTGTAACACATTTTAGTCTTGCTACCCAGTCTTACCAAATGTGTTTAAATAGGAAGTAGGTAAGATGTGACTAACTTAGCTGTGTTTGGGTTGGTTTCACAAAAAGAATGTGTATTTGAGAAGGCAGAATGAAAAAATGTACATATGTTGGCGATCCCAACGTTCTTCAGACTCTTGAGAGTACAAATACATAAGTAGACTTCGCTTTCGACAGGTTCACCTCAAAGTTTTTCCTCATCCTTGTAAGCACAAACACGTACTAATCTACAACGAATCAAATACCTGAGGACCTAAAGATGACTTGAATTTTAAACTATTACAAAACAGCACACTACATAGATTGAAACACTGGATCTTATCACATTGATATATTTCCCCACTAAACAATCTGAAACAACAAGCTTAACCCCTTGAAATTAACAAGTAGAAAGTCATATGTAGTATTTACACTTTACATCTGACCAGCTCACTATAAAATGGTATTACTAGCTACATCTTTGATGTGTGCTATAGTTGTTTTCAATTTGTTGATCAAGAAATTTCATAGGAACGAAAATAACGGCGTTCAGACTGCTAACCTTTGCCATTAGCCCAGATGATCTTAACCAGGTTTTTTTTATTAAAGTGGGTGAAATCAATTAATATATTCGTCCTAGAGCAGTATCTTAGAGACAGAGCCAATGACGTTCCTAAATTTTCAGCTGGTGCACAGTGGGATTCTAACTCAGACTGCTTGAAAAAGTGAAAAATCTGCTTAAATACTCTACTAGCCACATATGTTCGCTAACAGGTGTAGGTATACCTACGCATGATATATATATCACCTCTTACACATTGGTTTTGAAACAAGAAATACTCATGAGGACATCGTAAGCCCCGAAAGAATATATAAATTTGGTTAGACTCACAATGAGTAATTGCTACAAAATTGTATGTGGCTTAAAAGTTTGGGAGCATAAATCACAACGTAATAAAAGTCAGCTTACGAGTATTACTATACGATCTGCAAAACCATTTTACGTGAGAACCCCCAACTGAAACACGGAATAATTCCACGTCGTATTAGAAGCAGATTGATTTCCGAAAACTCGATTATTCGGCATAAATCAAGACCGAACGCCAAACTACACACCAAAACAAAGAGCCCGCTTGCAATGTAAGCTTGGATTCACAACTTGGTGCTATAAAACAAATTTGTCATATAGGTTCACACGGCTAGATAATGGATAAGCGAAGGGTTGACCTTCGGATTTTGGCTTTCTAATGCTTGTTACATCTATATCTGTAGCATCATCTGCGGGCATTCAAAGTTTTCGTCTTTCCAAATATTACACTGTCGGGAGGATGTGGGGAACTGTTCTGTTCTTTGAGATATGTTTTATTAGAGAAACAGGGGAATTTCCGGATTTCCATAGATATGGTTCTTTTCTTATTATATTACTACCCAAAAATGAAGTGATGGGTTGATTATTTATCGTATTCAGGCTCTCTTGAAGCGTAGAGATTTCCGAAACGTTTTATCTCATTCTAAATTTTAAGTTCTTAGTGTAGTAAAATCTGATAACAATTATTTCTCGAATTATCACCAGTAAACAGCCAAAGTTGATGTGGCTCAGGGATGGAACATTCTGGCTCTTTATTTGGATAAGTCTGATAACAGCGAACTATGAGATAGTCATGTAGCCAATTAATCAAACACCTATCAATGCTGATTGAATACAATCTATCGCGGCGAAATCAGATTTCAGATTTGTGTAGTAAGAACAGAAGGCCCACGGTCTGTGCTATTCCTTTTCCGGTATGCTTCTTTGCGTGTCTAGTCTTCTACTGAATGAGTCAATTGAAGATGCGGACATCACTGCTTCGGGAAACAGGTTACAAGTATTGATGACTCGGTATGAAAACCTGTATACCACGGGTATTTTGTCCGTTCTTGGCTTTTCTAGTTGCCTGCTATGTCCACTGAAATGTCCCTGTCTAGTGAGAAGAAAAAGAGAGAATATGTTAGGTCCAAAATCATTTCTTAATATTCTATACATCAAGATTAGATCTCCTCATAGTCTGCGATAGGACAGAGTAAAGAGGTCCAGCTTTTCAAGTCGCTCATTGTATGGTAAACCCCGGAGTTCTGGACTTGCACAGGCAGCTGCCCTCTGTACTTCTTCCGGGATATCCGAGTCACTTTTTAGACAGGGGCTTGCAGCCTGAGCGCAGTTCTCAAGTTCAGTTCTTACTAGGGTTGTGTACACTGTAGTGAACATGGTAGTATCTAACTTGGTGAATGTCCGTCGTAAGGCCCATGAGGTTCTAAACCCTTAGCTGCAACCTACCAGCAGTGGGCTGTGGTCTTAATATCATGACTCACTGTCATCCCAAGATCCCTGTGAGACCGCCTCACAGGTACAAGTACTTCTATGCAGTAACTATTTATCTTTGTATCCCCAAAGTGCATGTAGACACACTTGGCCACATTGATAAGCATCAGTCACTCTTTAGACCAGCTAGTCACAGTATTTCAGCCCGCCGGAAGTGCGCATACATCTGTGTCTCCGATTATTTCTCGCCAGATTTTTACACCATCTGCGTATATTAACATTGGGAACTGTACTATACTTGAGAGATCATTTACATACAGTATAAAATGTAAAGAACCTAGAACAGAACCTTGAGATACTCCAGTAAGTACTGGACTCCAGGTGGAGCACTTGCATCTACTCTTATTTCCTGTTCACGACCTACCAGGGGATTCATAAGCCATTTTAGGAGAGGTCCGGTAATGCCTAGATTTTCCAACCTCAAAAGCCGGCAATGTGCTTGCATCTTATCAAATGCTTTCCGAAGTCTGTGTTGACAACATCCACATATTTCTGATTATTAGAGCCATTATCCATTGCTACCTTGATATAAGAGGGTTACTTGTGCAAGATAAACCTCTTCTGAAACCCGTGTGGTTTGATGATCAACACATTGTTGGCTTCCATGAATATCCGTATGGTCTATCTGACTATTATTTGCAGTAGTTTAACTGCGACACTGGTGAGGCTGACAGGTCTGTAGTTTGATGGAAGTTGTCTTGGTCCTGTTTTATGTATTGGAGTGACGATTGAATCCTTGCAGTCCATATGTAACACACTTTGGTCAAGTGACATACTGAATATCGATTACCAAATCCTCTAAATGGCATGGAGAAATCTAGTAGAACTATGTGACCTAAACTCCTAGGCTCTAATAATAGAAGCAACTTACTACAATTAGTTATCAAGTTTATATTATATGGTCCACATGGAATAAACCCGTGTAGGGATTCAGAAAAACCAAATTTTCGGCAGATTTCGGAAACTTACCTACTTACTTTCGCCTGTTACTTCTAATGGAGCATAGGCCGCCGACCAGCATTCTGCAACCCACTCTGTCCTGGGCCTTCTTTTCTAGTTCCATCCAATTCTTGTTCATTCTCCTCATGTCTGTCTCTATTTTCTGGCGTAGTGTGTTCTTTTGTCTCTCACTTCTCCTTAAGCCTTGGGGATTCCATGTGAGGGCTTGCCTTGTGACGCAGTTGGGTGCTTGCCTCAATCTGTGTCCCATTCACTTCCAGTGATTCTTCCCGATTTCTTCCTCCGATAGGATCTGGTTTGTTCTCTCCCACAGTAGGTTGTTACTGATAGTGTTTGTATGATATTGACTGTCTTCTGAGGCACTCCATAGTATCGAAGACGCTTCCATAGTGTTGTTCTGTCCACGCTATCAAATGCCTTTTCGTAGTCAATGAAGTTGATGTAGAGTGATGAATTCCATTCAATTGATTGTTCCACAATGATCCGTAGAGTTGCGATCTGGTCTGTACACGATCGATCCTTACGGAATCCCGCCTGTTGGTCTCGAAGTTGGTTAACTACGCAGTCCTTCATTCTGTTTAACAACGCCTCGTTGAAGAGTGATTCCCCTGTAGTTATCACAGTTGCTGAGATCGCCTTTCTTTGGTATTTTGACCAGAAGTCCTTCTTTTCAGTCTGTTGGTACTTGCTCCTGCTGCTTTGCCACTCTTGATTTGTCTGATGGCCATGCTGATTTCTTCAATTGTTGGTGGGCTAACATTGGTTGGGAGGTCCGTGGGTGCTTCTTTGATGTTGGGTGGGTTCAGTGGAGCTGGTCGATTCAAGAGTTCCTTGAAGTGTTCTACCCACCGGTGTCGTTGTTCTTCAATGTTGGTGGTTATCTTGCCTTCCTTATTTTTCACTGGTCGTTCTGGTTTGCGGCGACTTCCAGAGAGTTTCTTTGTTATGTCATACAGTTGTCTCATGTTTCCTTCTCTTGCAGCCTTTTCCGCCGTCATTGCTAAATCTTCCACATACTTACGTTTGTCGGTTCTGATGCTCCTCTTCACTTGCTTGTTAACTTTTGTGTACTCAGCTTGTGCCTTGGTTTTTTCTGCTTTTGTTCAGTGGTATTGATTGCTGCCTTCTTGCTCCTCCTTTCCTGAATCTTATCCAGTGTATTAACAGTGATCCATCCCTTGTGATGGTGCTTCTTGTGACCCAGAACCTCATGACATGTTGAAGTGATTGCCTCTGTGATCCCCTTCCAGTTGCTCTCCACAGTAGTTCCTTCTCCATTGAGTAGATCATGAAAGGCCTGGAACTTGTTGCTGAGGGCTATCTTGAATTTGTTGAGTTTGTTAGTATCCTGGAGAAAGGCCGTATTGAACTTTTGTGATATTGTCCGCCCCATTGTCCAGTGCTTCTTGAATTTCAATTTCATCTTGGCGACCAGCAAGTGATGATCTGATGCTATATCAGCTCCTCTCTTGGTTCTCACGTCCTCTATAGTCCTCCTGAACGTTTTCTTGATGCAAATATGGTCGATTTGGTTTTGCGTTGTGTGATCCGGTGAAGTCCATGTGATTTTGTGAATGCGTTTATGTGGGAATATGGTGTCGCCTATGACCAGTTTATAGAAGGCACATAGGTTTGCAAATCTATCACCATTTTCGTTCCTTTCTCCCAGTCCGTGTCGTCCCACGATGTCTTCATATCCAGTGTTATCCGTTCCAACCTTGGCATTGAAATCTCCCATCGGAATGGTCAGGTGCTTTGTTGGGCACTTCTCGATGATTGACTGCAACCTATTGTAGAATTGGTCTTTAGCGTCTTCATTGTAATCGTTGGTAGGCGCATAGCATTGGATGATGTTCATTGAAATGCCCTCTTTCTTTGTTTTGAAGGAGGCTTTGATGATCCTTAGTCCATGAGATTCCTATCCTATAAGTGCCTTTTGTGTTTGTTTGGACAGCATCAATGCAACTCCTTGTGTATGTGGAGTATTTTCTTCTTCATGGCCGGAGTATAACAAAAGCTCCCCTGAAGCTAGTCGTTGTTTTCCAACTTGCGTCCAATGTGTTTCACTGATCCCAAGCACCTCTAGGTTGTATCTCCTCATTTATGCAGCGATTTAGAAGACTCTCCCGGTCTCCCACATTGTACGAGTATTCCATGTACCTAAACAAATGGTTGCTTCGGTTGTCAGAAGGAGCATCGGCCTCGTAACTTTCGAAGGAACTCGGCTTTCATCACGAGGCGTCATAGTTCTTCTAAATGAAGACCTGACTCCCAGGGCAGAGAATCTCGAGAACTACTGAAACCATCATCAAAAAAGCACAGGTATTTATAAACAATTTTCTACGCAAGATACCGAATGTCTGTTGACTCGATACAATCAGCAACAGCCTACTGTGGGAGAGAACAAACCGGCTTCCATCTGGAGGGAAGAAAATGGAGGTGAATAGGACGCACATTACGGAAATCCCCAAACTGCATCACGAAGTAAGCGCTAACTTGGAATCGTGACTGGAAACGGAAAAGTTGAAGGCCGAATAACATACTATATCGAGAAATAGAAGCAGATATCAAAATTTTGTATATCAGTTGGAATGAACTGGAAGGGATTGCCGAGGACAAAGTACAACCATGAGGATGTGGTCATTCTGTGTAATCTCATGATTTTAGTAATAAATGTTACTATATACCTAACCCAAGCGTGTTTTTCAAAAGCTCTTAACAGCAACCACTGATTGTCACAATGGAACGAGTTATGGTAGACGGCAATTTGACTTCCACGTAAGGTCTGGTAGATTAGGTTGTCATATTATGGCAGGTCTACAATTTTCTATCAGGTTTATTATTCTACTAGCAAAGATACGTGCACTTATGCCGGTCTGAACCTTAATTCTACATTATATCGCTATGGTACTAAAAAAGAGTGGAGAGAAAAAAACGAGGAATAGAAACAAGTATTAGTGACTAGTAAATTTGGGTCATTTAGGATAAAATACATATAATGTAGTTACTTAAACGTACTTCAACACTTCAGGTCGATTGTTACATACGTTTATAAGAAGCCAGTTGTATGGTAAAGAGTGAATAAATGACTATATCAATGGTGGGGATTCAAAAGAAATGAAAAGTTCGGAGTTATGTAAACCTCTCAAAAGTAGTTAGGGACATATAGTGTTTGGATGCACAGATGATATTCTTCCATGATATTTGCAACGCACATTATTTTAGGGGACAGTGGTGTTCTTCCTTGCCGAGTTGAATTTATAGTTTTAATCAGTTATAACGAGCCAAGATTACCGCTTTCAGTTTAGTTGAACTGATTTCAGTCAAAGTAACACCAAAAGCTACTCTTTGAAAGTAATTTTGCACCTGTGCTTTTATTCAGTGCACGTTTCTCGTTGCATATCTCTCCATCGAACTTAGCAGTTCACGGCTCCCTTTTTATGGTCATTAGTTTCTGTCTTAAAGAGTTCTTTTATCTGGGACATTTGAAAACCCTTAATTGATGACTAGACTGTGGAAAAGAAGCAGTTGTCTTCGCACGAGCTGTTGATACCCCGTGGAATGCGGCATGGAGTGGGATGAGTGCAAAGGTTGATACCACAAAATTTTCCGGAATCTAACACCCGTGACTTTCAAACAGTTTCGTAAAAAAAGGGTGCTTTTGGTTATACCAGTATAATTATTCTGAGAAAAAGACCTTGCAATCCGAACCCATAGCGATGGTAGATTTTGCTAGAAGACACTTCGGCAACGGCGACCTAGTTGAATTTAATGGTGCTCGCTCTGTTGATACACAAATCCATATACAACCATCCTAAATAAGTTCAGAGTCAATCGACTTACATTGGCCAAAGGAGGAAGGACAGACTTTAGAGACAACTGAGAGAAATGAAACCCAAGAAAGGAGGCTGCTTTTGTGTCCCGCTCTCCAAATAGCAACAATCTTGAAACGTCCAGAAAACCTGGTAGCAAGGCCAAGTTTGTCTGTAGCAGAAAGAACAACAAACCTGACTACCCAATTCATTGACAATCATCCAGGATTTCACAATGTGTATAACACTACTGTGATTGTTATTGTAGTAAAAACTGGTGAGTGGGTGCAAATGAAGAATTAAAACTACCTAATGTCTTTGAAGAGTCATCAGTCACCCAAGCAGTAGTTGATAAATCGAAGTTTAATCAGATCAATCATCCCCCATAAAGTCAAGGAGAGTGAAAGCTCAAGACCCAGAAGTTAATGAGTTTACTACATACTAACCACACATAATCCCATACTCTCAGCTCCTTTCTGAATCGCCTCCATTTGTCAGTTGTATGTCCACTCATACATTGTTTACATTTATTTTCTTTAACCTATTAAAATGCTTCTGCTTAACAAATACCTTAATAAAAGAAAATTAGACTGAGTAATCATACCTTAAACATTCCTTCATGAATATTGGCTACTCTGCCTCTCGTCCTTTCTTTTACTTGCTCCCTCTTTCAGCCCCCTTGAGATATGGAACGGGTGACTTCATCCTGCACCATCCTTAAAGCCTTAGATATTCCAAAGGGACATAAGATTGCGATTTCTAGAAGCTCCCACCTTCAATGGACCTATCCTTGACCATCAGTTGCACATTCGCAAAGCAAACTTTCATGAAGCGCGCTAACTGTGATACTGACTAAAACCATCTACATTCATACCTTATAAATTATCAACCCAGCTGAGTAATTTACTACAGTGGATATTGTATCATTTGTAACAACTTGATCTTGCCTGTAAAATGGCATACCTCATGTAACAAACTGTTATTTGAGAATAAATTATTAGTATTATTATTAAAAACGCCTAAAAAGAGACAACAAGCTGTTGGAAAAGGTTCAAAGAACCACAAGTAAGCTGATTTCCGGAATAACCGGGCCCCACTAATATGATAGCTTGGCTAAACTAAATCTACATTTTCTGTCATACAAAAGAGATGGAGGTAACTTTATCACAGCTTCTAAATTACTTAATGGTAAATTTGCACCTGATATACCCTCACTTTATCGCCCTTTTAAAACGTAGAGCTTGAGCAGACACGCGAAAAACGTTCTTAAGCCCAGAACAAAGTACTTGCCAGTTGACTATTGACTTTCTTATCGAATTATTAACGGATGGAGTCGATTACCTCAACGGGCGATTAAAGCTCCATATGTCGGCGCTCTCAAAAGAAGGTTGTACCAAATGAGAGAACACCACTGTTAAGACTACCACAAGTCACCCAGACTCCTGTCCTTTTCAAACTGAAGCCGAACATTATTACTGCTCGTTTTACATTATTACTACTTTTCTAAAGCCATGAGTGTTCTCCCTTTCAGTGTGATTGTCCAGCTGACATTGTAATAGGATTTGCTGGTAGGAAGTGAAGCAAATTCAAGCTTGCAAACATGAGTCAAGAATGTAGCCATTATAAGGATACCATTGATTAGCTGCATACTGCTAAACTATAGTGAACCGTGAGCAAACAAAATCTTTCGCCCCACAAACATGAGTGTATTGAGATTATCTCCTCACTATCATTGCTGGTCAGTTAACAAGTGAATAGCAGATACTCAATATGGATGTGATCACGTATATAGCGTCATACAAAAAAGCAGATATGGTGTTCTATTATAATCAGAAAAACTACTTAAACTACATGTCGCTACAAGCCACACACTATGCGTTAAATTATTCTCTTCAGAATAGAAATTGAATTGGCTTTCCTACTGTCCATAGCCTATCAAAAACGTGGTCCAAACCTGAATAAGCTGATAAGTCCATATTTATCATGTCAACCACTGTTAAATATAATCGATTTATATAACTTGCTTATTTTGCTAATCAAAATTGTGATTATAATTTTCTCACTCCGCATCTGTTATAAATACTGCTTTCCTTATACAAAAACTTTGTTAAATTTTCAGTTTGGACGATTATTTCTAGTAAACTTGGTATGCGAATTGATTCGGCATTAGGGAAACACGAGGCACGTTTTCCATCGATCTTCACTGCTTCAAAATTGATATTGGTCCCGTTGTTAAAATACCTGTTGTGACTTTAAGTCCGACTAGTTATCACGTGATTTATTCGCCAATCGAATATACGACTTATTCAATCTTAGCACTGCGCTAAACCAATGACTTTCGAGCGGTGTGAGCAGCTTAGCGTCCTTATTGGTCCTTCGTTCGCCTAGCCCTTTCAATTGAGTCCAGAATGCCAACAACAGCTTCCACTACGCGAATCATTTATTTTGAACATACTTCGTTTAAATACCAGCCAAATAGACCGCATCACTCCATAAAATAGGAAATAACATCGATACAAAATCAAGCTAAAAAGTGAGTGTGAATGTGTGAGACGGCAGTTAATAAACTGAACATAACTTAAGAACAGCAAATTGTATAGTAATGGTCTATAAGTCAAAATAAAGCTTATAATGAGAGAAATATAGATATGTAGAATTATGGTCTACTATGATATTAGTACTGCTCGAATAATAGACCTAATCCTAAAATTGTAGATTTGTCATGATATAACTGCCTAATCTATAAGATCTTACGAGGAAGTCACACCATCGTCTACACCAACTCACTGTATCGTATCAATTACCAGTACATGATGTAGAACAAGGTTATGCTAGAGAAAGAACAATATATTTATTATGAATAGAAGATATGAGGTGACATTCGGCAGGGACCATGCCTGCATGGCCGAGCCATGCCATCCGATCAACTCCAATTCATTCAATACCTTCTTCCCTCCTTCTCCATCGTTAGGTATTTCTCCGCGTTAAATATTGAATATGTATTTTCCCAGTTGTCTCGTGTTCAGCTTTGTGGATTGTGTGGTTATTGTCTAATGCCACTGCAGATATACATAATCTAGTCACTGAACAATTATAAAATGGGAATATATATTAGTCCATTAATAGTTCTCAGAAGTTATCGGTAGTTTAATCTTCACTAGGATATAACATTACCAGTTTCAAAAAATCCCGGATGTATTCGGCTATGAAACGCGTAATTTTACATTTCTTATGGAAGTAAATTCTCCAAGAAGCCCGATGTCCTGGTCACTTCGAGCCTGCCAGTAAAAAGGACTACGTAAGATATACATGTCTCGGATGTTATATTTATCTGAAAATCACTTTCAGTAATGTGTTGTGCCAACAACTACTTGTTACGGGAGAACTGAAGACATTTGGTTGATTAAAACCTTTTTATTGTACATCAATAATTTTACTGTGTTTTTGGATGTATTTGTTTTACTTAATCTTTGAACTTGTTTGTTTATATCATTTATTTTAGACATTTTGGTTTCTCTTTGTCATTGGTTTGGTATTGGGAGTTTTTGCTCCGGGAACCTACAAAATTGAAAGTTTGTTTTGTAATTATTATAATTATTGTTGTTAGAACGACGTTTGATCGACTATTTGTGAATTGCGAATAAATTTGGTATCTAAATTGGAGTTTGGTTCTGTTGTTAATTTGGGTTCGTAATTTGCAAGTAGATCGAAAGTCCGTACTTCAATAACTGGAACGAGCAAAACTTGGACGTAACACTACTCCATGTCCTACTTTTTATTCTCAGCCACCTCCGAATGTTTTTTCCAAATTAAAGCTGTTCGGACATACGCTTGTTGATTTATGATCTAGTTTGTTATCAGTACTGCTGTGATTATAGACCTAATCTTAAGATTGTAGACTTGCAATGATGTAAAAACCTAATCTATAAGATAATACATGGAAGTCACATAATTGTATATTCTGACTCGTTACAACGTAACATCAGTAATATAATGTTTAGCGTTTGTAAAAAACATATAAACTGGAGATAGAACAATGTATGTAATATAAATAAAAGAAATAAGCTACACAAGAATGACCATGCCTTCAAGGCTGAGCCACGCCATTCTAATAAATGAATGAATTATTCATGCATTCACCATTGTTGGATTTCTCTCCGTGTTAAATGTTGAATGTCTATTTTCCAAGTAATCTCATGTCCAGAATTAAGGATTGTGTGGTTAGGACCAATACCAACGCACACTAATTACCGGCAGCAAAAACAAGTGTTCCTATCAATACAGTAGTGTTGTTCCCTCACTTCATGATGAATCACGTACAGTTTGTTCAAAAGGTAATATTTACTTAATTATTTAAGCCAGACCCCCCACTTTTCCGTTTCCAGTCACGATTCCAAGTTAGCGCTTACTTCGTGATGCAGTTTGGGGATTTCCGTAATGTGCGTCCTATTCACCTCCATTTTCTTCCCTCCAGATGGAAGCCGGTTTGTTCTCTCCCACAGTAGGCTGTTGCTGATTGTATCGAGTCAACAGACATTCGGTATCTTGCGTAGAAAATTGTTTATAAATACCTGTGCTTTTTTGATGATGGTTTCAGGAGTCCTCGAGGTTTCAGCACCGTATAGTAAAACTGTCTCGACATTCTTATTGAAGATTGTGATCTTGATATTGATTGGCAGTTGTTTTGAGTTACGAATGTGGTTCAACCGTAGGAATGTTGCCCTTGCTATGTTAATCCCTACCCTTACTTCCGCATCATGTCATTCTTGTTCATCGATGATGATGCTGACCAGGTACGTGGAACATTTCACCTCTTTCATCAAGTGCGATTGGGTTGATGTTCTCCATGTTGTATTTGAGGATGTTGTAAACTCCCTTGTGAATGTTGAGGTCTACTGCTTCAAAAGCTGATGACTCACTAGTTTTCGTCATATGCACTTGTTCGTGTGGATGGAATAAAAGGACCAGGTCATCTATGAAGTACCAAATCGTCTAGTTGCATCCAAGCTATCCATTTTATTCCATGCTTCCCCCAAATATCGACATCTTCACAATTCAATCAACCATTAGAGGAAAGAGTAAGCGAGAGAGCAAGCAACGTTTTCTGACACCGATCCTCACTTGGAATGTATCTGTCAGTTGTCGTCGATACACGACTTTGCAATGTATGCCGTCGTATTAACTTCAAATTATGTTGACGATCATCTCAGTTATACCATAGTGTGAAAGAAAGTGCTGTAAGGTTCTTCTACCCACACTGTAAAATGCTTCCTCATAATCAAGGAAGTCGATGTATGGTGACGAGTCCCGCTCAACTGATCACACAACAATGTTCCGTTGTGTCTCAATTTGGTCTGTACATGTCCGTTCCTTTCGGAGTCCAGCCTGTTGATCACAAAGCTGGATGTCTACTGAGTCTTTCATCCGGTTCTGGGAAACTCCGTTGAAATCTTTTGTTGTTATCGATAGTAGTGTGATGCCTCCATAGTTCTCACACTTTTTGAGATCTTCCCTTTGTATCTTGATGAGATGTCCTGCTTTCCAGTCTGTCGGCACTTATTCCTTCTCCTACATTTTTTAAAATAGAACGTAGAGTATACTTTTTTCGGTTACCTCTACGTCTGGCTCCGGTGCTTCTTAAGCGTAAATTTTATCTTGGCAACTACCAGTTGATGGTGGTCTGAAGCTATATTAGCTCTTCTCGTGGTTCTCACTTCTTCCATTGACTTTCTGAACTTTCTAGTGTTACAAATATGATTGGTCTGATTCTCTATAGTGTTATCCAGTGAGACCAATGTGGCTTCGTGTATGAGCTTCTGAGTAAATATTGTGCTGTCTATAGCCATTTTGTTGGATGCGCATAGATTTGCAAATATGTCACAATTCTCCTTCTTTTCTCATAGCCAGTCTATGTCGTCCCATGATATCTTCATAACCATTGTAGTCCATTCTTACTTTGGCGTTTAGGTCTCCAATTAGGGTAGTCAGATATTTTCCTGATTACTTCTCTATGGTTGACTGCAGCCTCTCCTAAAACCAATCTTTATCGTCGTCATTGTAATTCCATCCGTTTTGTTCTGAAAAATGCTTTGATGGTCCCTGGTCCATGAGGCTCCCATCCAATAAGTGCTCTATGTGCTTCTTTGTACAGCATCAGAACAACTCCATGAGTGTATGTAGTATTTTCCTCTTCGTGACCAGAGTACAGCAGCATCTCTCCCGTATCTAACCTTTGCTGTCCAACCTAGTTCCAAAGAGTTGCGTTGATTCTGAGAACCGACAGATTGCATCTCCCCAACTCCGCAGCTACCCGACTGATCCCGCCGGTCTCCCACATTTTCCGAACATTCCATGAACCCATTTTAACTGTTGCTCTAGCTTTTAGAAGATACATCGAACTCGTGACTCCCGAAAAATATCGGCTTTCACCATGAGGCGTCATAATTCTTCTAAATGAAGATCACTCAACTAGGGGGGAAAGTTTGGATTGTTTATTATGGTTAGCGTTTTCTAGCAAGGCTGTTCTTGTGGTCAGAATGGTAATATTTGACACCAAGAATACAAGCGGCGAAAATGTTCAGAACTATTAGCTTAATTACTTGCTGTGGTAATGAGTCTTTCCAGCTCTGAAAAAGTACTTCAATCCACAACTAAAAAATGGTTAGCAGTCATTCCATCTAGGACTCAAAGATCAATGGAATCCGCAGATGAAGAGATCAAGATGAATAACGCCACATTTAAGGGTAAAGCGACGAATCACATTGCAAAAGTCTGTGCCTGATATGATTTTTATGCACAGTCACTCAACAGTCTCAAAAAAAATTACATAGGTTTCAAAATGCGAATATATTTCCCTGCTCGTGGCAGCTGTGAAGGTCCATAAACATTAAAAATGAAACTTTCCGAGATTTAAATCCACCTGAAATCCCTCTGGAGGCTACTGCCGGTCCCAAGCCCGGATAAAGGAGGAGGGCTGGGCATGGGGTTAGCGACCCCATCCCGTAGAAAACTAACTCGCTAAAAAAACGCTAACCAGAAAAAATTATTCAAACCTTCTAAACTCTGCCCTGGGAGTCAGAAGGTCTTCATTTAGAAGAACTATGACGCCTCATGATGAAAGCCGAGTTCCTTCGAAAGTTACGAGGCCGATGCTCCTTCTGACAACCGAAGCAACCATTTGTTTAGGTACATGGAATACTCGTACAATGTGGGAGACCGGGAGAGTCTTCTAAATCGCTGCATAAATGAGGAGATACAACCTAGAGGTGCTTGGGATCAGTGAAACACATTGGACGCAAGTTGGAAAACAACGACTAGCTTCAGGGGAGCTTTTGTTATACTCCGGCCATGAAGAAGAAAATACTCCACATACACAAGGAGTTGCATTGATGCTGTCCAAACAAACACAAAAGGCACTTATAGGATAGGAATCTCATGGACTAAGGATCATCAAAGCCTCCTTCAAAACAAAGAAAGAGGGCATTTCAATGAACATCATCCAATGCTATGCGCCTACCAACGATTACAATGAAGACGCTAAAGACCAATTCTACAATAGGCTGCAGTCAATCATCGAGAAGTGCCCAACAAAGCACCTGACCATTCCGATGGGAGATTCCAATGCCAAGGTTGGAACGGATAACACTGGATATGAAGACATCGTGGGACGACACGGACTGGGAGAAAGGAACGAAAATGGTGATAGATTTGCAAACCTATGTGCCTTCTATAAACTGGTCATAGGCGACACCATATTCCCACATAAACGCATTCACAAAATCACATGGACTTCACCGGATCACACAACGCAAAACCAAATCGACCATATTTGCATCAAGAAAACGTTCAGGAGGACTATAGAGGACGTGAGAACCAAGAGAGGAGCTGATATAGCATCAGATCATCACTTGCTGGTCGCCAAGATGAAATTGAAATTCAAGAAGCACTGGACAATGGGGCGGACAATATCACAAAAGTTCAATACGGCCTTTCTCCAGGATACTAACAAACTCAACAAATTCAAGATAGCCCTCAGCAACAAGTTCCAGGCCTTTCATGATCTACTCAATGGAGAAGGAACTACTGTGGAGAGCAACTGGAAGGGGATCACAGAGGCAATCACTTCAACATGTCATGAGGTTCTGGGTCACAAGAAGCACCATCACAAGGGATGGATCACTGTTAATACACTGGATAAGATTCAGGAAAGGAGGAGCAAGAAGGCAGCAATCAATACCACTGAACAAAAGCAGAAAAAACCAAGGCACAAGCTGAGTACACAAAAGTTAACAAGCAAGTGAAGAGGAGCATCAGAACCGACAAACGTAAGTATGTGGAAGATTTAGCAATGACGGCGGAAAAGGCTGCAAGAGAAGGAAACATGAGACAACTGTATGACATAACAAAGAAACTCTCTGGAAGTCGCCGCAAACCAGAACGACCAGTGAAAAATAAGGAAGGCAAGATAACCACCAACATTGAAGAACAACGACACCGGTGGGTAGAACACTTCAAGGAACTCTTGAATCGACCAGCTCCACTGAACCCACCCAACATCAAAGAAGCACCCACGGACCTCCCAACCAATGTTAGCCCACCAACAATTGAAGAAATCAGCATGGCCATCAGACAAATCAAGAGTGGCAAAGCAGCAGGAGCAAGTACCAACAGACTGAAAAGAAGGACTTCTGGTCAAAATACCAAAGAAAGGCGATCTCAGCAACTGTGATAACTACAGGGGAATCACTCTTCAACGAGGCGTTGTTAAACAGAATGAAGGACTGCGTAGTTAACCAACTTCGAGACCAACAGGCGGGATTCCGTAAGGATCGATCGTGTACAGACCAAATCGCAACTCTACGGATCATTGTGGAACAATCAATTGAATGGAATTCATCACTCTACATCAACTTCATTGACTACGAAAAGGCATTTGATAGCGTGGACAGAACAACACTATGGAAGCGTCTTCGATACTATGGAGTGCCTCAGAAGACAGTCAATATCATACAAACACTATCAGTAACAACCTACTGTGGGAGAGAACAAACCAGATCCTATCGGAGGAAGAAATCGGGAAGAATCACTGGAAGTGAATGGGACACAGATTGAGGCAAGCACCCAACTGCGTCACAAGGCAAGCCCTCACATGGAATCCCCAAGGCTTAAGGAGAAGTGAGAGACAAAAGAACACACTACGCCAGAAAATAGAGACAGACATGAGGAGAATGAACAAGAATTGGATGGAACTAGAAAAGAAGGCCCAGGACAGAGTGGGTTGCAGAATGCTGGTCGGCGGCCTATGCTCCATTAGAAGTAACAGGCGAAAGTAAGTAGGTAAGTTTCCGAAATCTGCCGAAAATTTGGTTTTTCTGAATCCCTACACGGGTTTATTCCATGTGGACCATATAATATAAACTTGATAACTAATTGTAGTAAGTTGCTTCTATTATTAGAGCCTAGGAGTTTAGGTCACATAGTTCTACTAGATTTCTCCATGCCATTTAGAGGATTTGGTAATCGATATTCAGTATGTCACTTGACCAAAGTGTGTTACATATGGACTGCAAGGATTCAATCGTCACTCCAATACATAAAACAGGACCAAGACAACTTCCATCAAACTACAGACCTGTCAGCCTCACCAGTGTCGCAGTTAAACTACTGCAAATAATAGTCAGAAAGATGTCACGTTGTCAATCGTAACGATACGATGATTCAATAGAGACAATGATGTAACTTCCACGTCAGATCTTATAGATTAGGCTGTCACCTCATTACATATCCACAATTTATGATCATGTCTATTATTATCATAATACTAGTAACGACGTAGACCACAATTCTACACGTTCACTTTCGCTTACGTCCCAACTACTCACTGTGTGGTGATACCGAAGACATGCAAGCCACATTTAATCAGTGGGAAATCAGTGTCCTTAGGTGTGGGACTTTCCTTTCACCTTTGAAGTGCAGTGTAATTTTACAAAACTGGCAGGACTGTACAACTATGGTTTAAGTTCGTTAGAAGTATTATTATAATAACAGACAAAATAAGACGTATTTTTGAAGTTGAAACGACTTATGGCGCTTTAGTTAGGGATATTATAGTTCACACATTTATATAATATACCCTTATAAGCTATAGTAATTTTACATTGTTTTTCATGAGAACCAGACACCTTCCAGATTTTCACGTGACAAACCAAAGAGTACAGCTTAATCCCGTTTAACAGGAGAGCTGGACATTGCCTAGGCCTAAACTTTATAACCTGAGCAGCACAGCTAAATCACACGTGCAGAAGAGCCAGACAACAGAGGCTTAAAACTTATAACCTGAATAGTATAGCTCAATCTAGTTTCCAGGAGCATCAGACACCATCCAGGTTTAAGCTTTATAACCAGTGCAGTGCAGCTCAACCCTGCTTCATATGATAACCAGACACTAAATAGGATTTAACGCTACAATCCGAATAATATAATATATTTCTGCAAGGGCAGATACACGCCATTTTCACAGGCATGATCTATAAATTATAACACATTGTTTCACAGTATGCATGTTAAATAAAAATAGTCTATAAAAGTGAATATCAGTTCATTTCTTCAGATATACCGAATAATCCTTAAAATATTCTCCAAAGTGGCACCGCGTCCACGTTACATACCAGATTCAATCTCGGCATAATTGTGTTAGGATTTTGGTCGTGCTAAGTATCTATGCAATGCAAATTTTAAAGTTTATAGTTGTTATAAAGTAGACTCGAAGAACGCTTGCTGTGAACTATGACATTGAGAAGACACTTACTTCAAGTTTGTTCCAGATGTCAAAAGTTCCATAACTGTGTCCTTAGAGCAAGATTCTGAAAAAAGAGAAACTGAGGAGAAGCAAGGCCCTTGGATATGAATGATAAACAGTACTTAACATTTTGTAGTGGAACAGAGAGAGGTATGATGAACTATCAGAATAAATTCGTACTAGCTCTTTTAGCTAGGGTAAGTGTGATCAGAGGCTCCAAATGAGAAAATGCAGTAATAAAGAATAATGAGTTGTGATATTCACCAAGATGGAGTAAGTTCAAATTAAGGAAGGGAAGTCAGGGTTGGGATAAGAAAGGATGTTTATTAGAACAGAAAGTGCAAATAGAGAGTAGTGTTAAGTAAACCAATAACTACGTCTTTTTTTGTCTGATTTTCCTTTTTTTTCACCCGATGCCTGCCACATAGTCTTAATGTAATAGTCCGAGTACATGTTATAGGTTGTCTTAGTAGAATAGCTAATCCAGCATAAAATTGGAAACATGAGTCTGAATGGTGAGCGTAGGAGGAAAATCTCAATATCACAGGTTGATTGACTTGTTCTCAAATATAAAGGGCTTGATACAAACAAAATGTTCTGCCCCACAAACATGGGGGGATTGAAGTCATCGCCCTCACCATCAATGCTTGCCGGTCAGTAACTCCACCCTCCTTCCTTTCGTGCTGTTAGGATCATTTAAGCTTATTTTTGGTTGTATATCATACCTCACACGATCGTCTGTGTTTCACATACTGTTGGGAAACACTATTTCTATAAGTACCATTTTACAAGCTTATCAGGCGGTTACAAGTTATGGACTGTAGGTAAGGCATCGATGCAGTGCTTTAACTGACTATAGTATAAAGTATAGTTTGCCAATCCGAGAATAAGCATTAAGAAGCGTATAATATAGGATAATTGTTTGGTAAAGCAGGCGGAAAAATATTGATTAAGGCTTGGCTAAAGGGTAGTTGGCTTACCAGCCATCTCCACTGAGCGTCATTTTGCTTTGTTTTATTACATTCACTTTACATACAAAATATATGTATTCAAAGGCCATTCTCGTTAATTGACTTATCTAAATTCCGTTATTGACTAACGTGATTAAGTCGATGAGTGTATACGAGGATAGGTGATAACAAACATTCGTGCCATCTAAATGGTGTCAGATCCACGGGCCTCTAAAAAGCCAAGCATTAACGTTTGCCTTCACATTATATTGAAGATGGCACAGGTATTCAGTGTTTGACAACGCTTCTACCAGTAACACCTAATATAACTCGTACCCACCAAGAGAAATCAAAAGACAGAATCGAGGAGATCAGAAGTTGTATTTGACGATTGTCTATATATTGGAATTGTCTGATCTAGTCTGGCTAGCGATTGCAGTAGATGTTGAGCACGGCGTTCCCACACGTGGTCTGGTGCGGATGCATGACCGAGCGCCTTCAACTAGGTGAGTCCATTAAAACATATGGTCAGCATCCAATGTCGAAAACATACAGAGCTATTTATTTTGGGGATTTATTTACCGCTACAATATTATGCTATGATGGTACTATATTATGTTCTTTTACTGTAGAGTTCGTTTGTAATCATCCACACAGTAATGCTACTGTGTCTCACTTTTCTGTCCTCAGAGAGCTACGATTCTGTAATTTCCGTCCGGCTTGAGCGTCAGGATATATTTATATAAGAATAACTTATTGCTTGCACACAGGCTACTATATTCACGGTAATAAAAGGGAAACCGAAAATTTGCTTTCTTAAACTGCTACACACCATGTAACCATATGCATATTTCTTGATACTTACTTTAAATGAGTATATCGACCAACTGAAAAGGTGATTAGGTAATGTATGCTACTTTACACACTACAGAATTCTGAACAAAACTCAAACCCCTGGTTCAGTGAAAATCCTGTGAGAAATGTTGAATAGAACACGAAAATAAAACCAGTATATATCGGAGTCTCGAATTTTTTTCAACTTGTCACATGTCTAGGAATTTTTCCTAAAAATTTCACAAAATATCAACTGACGTTTCAAGATTTTCGGGCATTTCCTTAGAACTAACTGGAAGTCGTACTAAATTTGAGTTCTCTCTCCAAATAATCACAAGTTCACTTTGGATTTAGTGTTTCCATCTAGTTATCACATAATATATCCAACATTAACAATTAGTTTTGTCCATAATTTCTGCTTAATCTGAAATTCTTCGCTCAACTGCCATCCTTATAAAAGCCCGGTTGGCTACATTTTACCCAAAACTTTAGCTACTGCTTACAGCGTACCTTTCAAAAGACGACGTACTGAAGTCACTTAGCACATTAGACACGGAAACATCAACAAGACCAGATGAACTGCATCCTAAATCCCGAGACAGATTGAGAAATGCATTGCTACCCCACTGCCGCATGGTCGCAGCTAAGGGGTTTAGAACTCTATGGGCTCTAAAACACGTTTACCAAGTCGTTTTTACAAATTGCAGTTTGTAAAGTAAACTGCATAACCATTATTTTAAATTCATTGTGTTCGGAAACAAAAAAGGGTTAGAACGAAGATCGACGACATCCGGAGATTGTCAATGTAGCTGTGAGGTGACAGTAAATCACAACCACATTATCCTTTAGGCCGAATATATCCCAACTTAAATTTACCTAGATTAGTGTGTGAAAAATAGTGAAGGCTGAAGTGGGGGCATTATCGAGATTTCATGGCTAAGCAGTTTTACTTTAGAAGCCAATGCAAAGCAGTGCACTCTGGGTGACACGTTATGGGTAAACAATTATGTGACTTATAGGAATTATCATGCAGATAAGGCAGTCTCATGGCCATCCAGCTTTCTTATATTAGGTCTTTTAATCTGGTAGTGTAGATATGCCTTTTAATACTAGCCATAAGATTTCACAAATATACACCCCAATAATTCGGAAAATATGAAGAATAATAGTCTACCTAGATATAAGCACATTTATTTTTGGTGCTATGATAATAGATCTAATCTCAAACTTGTAGTCACATAGTGATGTGACTACCCAATCTATAAGATCTTACGTGGAATTTACATTGTAGTCTGCACTGATTCGTCCTAGGTGACAACCAGAAATATAACGTCTAACACTTCTAACGAACACATTTCTGGTTGCCCAGAGAGTAATATATTCGATACAGAAAGAAGAGGCTACATGGGGTGACTACGCCTGCATGGTCGAGTCATACCATATTGATCAACCCTTCCCGCTTTTGCCATTCTTGACCTTCTGTTAGTGTTACATATTGAATGTAAATCTTCTCAGTAATTATACGCTTTGGTATCTTTAGTATCTTGATAACATATTTCTCTTAACAGTTTGACGATACTCGTTATTCCTCTCAAAGCTTTCAGAAGAGAATGTGAAGCATTTTTACGGTTGTCTGTACGTCTGACTTGTGCTCCAAATGATACGTCACCTAGTCCTGCTGATTCATCATCCTTAATTTCTTTGATAGCCATGCTGATTTCTTCCATTGTTACGTATGTACCATTGACAGGAAGGTGTATGCTGCCTCGATGTCCAGTGGATTAGGTGGGACCAATTCATTCAACAGATCTGCAAAGTGTCCTATCCATCTGTTCCGCCGTTCTTGAATCTCGGCGATCGACTTGCCGTTGTTCTTGACTGGTCACTTTGATTAACCATATTTTCCACCCAGCTTCTTTTTTGTATCATGTATTTGCCCAATACTTCCTTCTCTTATGGTGTTTTGATGTCATTGCTAATTCCCTCATTTATTTCTGCTTGTTGGTTCTAATGTTTTTCCACCCTCTTGTTTGCTTCTGTGTACTTTGCCTGTGCTTTAACTGATATATCTGTTCCTTCTCAGCTGTAATCTACTGTTTCTGTCTTCTTGTTCTTTCTTTCCTGAATATTGTCCAGAGTATCAAATTAACTGAGGCGTGCCTTGCGAACGGGAGGTGTAGTCCTGAAGGGATTTGTATTTTGCAAACCTTCTGCTGTGTCCTTACGAAACAAAAATAATATATCTGAATCGAAGCATCTGTCCCGAGCTTAAAGTTTGGAAGATCTCTTTTTGAGTTTTATCTGGGTTATTATTTAACTGCGGTTTCGCCTCAGCTTACTATTCAGTCTTAATAGTTTTCCACAGGAAGGCTCACTCCTGTAAAACCAATCTATCGACCGCGGTAGACTATTAAACAACCGTCCTCGGTCGCGAAGTGGATGGTTGATGTCATACCTCGACTTCCCTAAAACGTTTGATAAGACCATTCACATTTGTCTCGTCAGCATGCTCACACTGTCAGGTTGTTGAATTATGGTCTACTATGATATTAGTACTGCTCGAATAATAGACCTAATCCTAAAATTTTAGATTTGTCATGATATAACTGCCTAATCTATAAGATCTTACGAGGAAGTCACATCATCGTCTACACCAATTCGTCTCACCATAAGAATCACCAGTATATGATGTAGAACAAGGTTATGCTAGAGAAAGAACAATATATTTATTATGAATAGAAGATATGAGGTGACATTCGGCAGGGACCACGCCTGCATGGCCGAGCCATGCCATCCGATCAACTCCAATTCATTCAATACCTTCTTCCCGCCTTCTCCATCGTTAGGTATTTCTCCGCGTTAAATATTGAATATGTATTTTCCCAGTTGTCTCGTGTTCAGCTTTGAGGATTGTGTAGCTAGTGCCCAATGCCACTACAATGTATCAAGTTACCGTTAATATAGTGGCTTGCTTCATATATAAATAATCAAATTTTCAAGTTCAGGATAAACTTCATTTTCTTCAGGATAGGGAATGTCCTAGTGAGGTCCCTCCGGTTCAGTATTACGAAGTCTCCCCTTTTTAATACATAGAAATTACCTTCCGCAACAAGGATTGCCCGATTTATTACCTCTCGCTGACGCTTTGGAACCTTGGACAAAAGTGTAGGTTTTAATTTGTCCTACAGATGTTCTATTGGGACCGTATACGTGACACTGATGACCCAGAGTCTATGTAAAAGCCATAGTCAGAATAAGAACAATGTGACTTTAAACTGTATGTTTGTAAACGTAAACAACAGTTCGGATAGTACAATCATTAAGGGAATTGCAGTCGTTAAGTGAAACTTACAAACATGCAGAGTATTATTGTGTGTCTTATCGAAATGAATAAAGAGAAAATATGAGTTGCAGTTACAATAATATGGTAGGATAATAATGTCTCTTATTTGGCAGGTCACATGCAACAGGGATAGTCTACAGACGCATCAGACCATGTTGACATGGTGAGTGTTTAAGCAGTGATTCAATTGGTTAGTTATGAACATAACTGTTGTAAAATTTGAAGGGACGATGATAAGCTGGCACCTTGAGAGGACTTAACTCAACTTCATAGTTGGGCAGACAACAATGAACTTAAATTTAGCACTTCAAGGTGCAAAGTAGTCCATATGAGACATATAGCAAACTACGCATACAACTCAGGTAATTACCACCTAGAAGTATCTCAAGTTAAACAACACATGAGAGTGTTGGTACCCTATAGTCTCATGTCATACACTAACTACGAAAAAATGTCTTTCCAGCAAACCTTGAACTAGTCATGTCGAAGTGCATTTTTGACCAGTGTGACGGCATGATTTTCCACTTAATCTTCAGCACTGTGAAAACGCAGTGTTTCCTCCGTCACTCCAAAAGCAAGAGGTTGAATCGGAACTAATTCATAGGTGGGTCACGAAATCAGTTCGGGAACTCAAGTTCGAGCCTTATATAGAAGGCTTCAAATCTCTAGACCTTTATCCATTACAGTGTAAGATTCTCGGAGGTGACCTTGGAACGACTTCATGGTGGTTTCCTTTACCTTTAGTAGATCCTGTAAGGCTAGAGACCTGTTACTTGAAGCGTGATACGGCCTACCCACTCGTAATGCAGTGTGGATATGTGGCCGAACTCCTTCAACTAGGTGAATCCAGCAAAACTAGTCAGATCAGCACCAAACATCGAGGACTTACAGAGCTATTGATTTTGGGGGTTTATTTACCACTACAGCTCACTCTACTCCTACTAGGGTAGCGATGACCCTAAGACGTGTCCAGCCAGAAGTTTAAACCCGACGAGTTTGTCTTTGGTAACATTCCTTCTAACAGTTTGCTATGTTCAGTAGCGTCTGGTTGTTTTTCCCTATTGCAAGGCGGCCAGGTTGTACATAATGGCAAAAACGTACAATTAAAATTTAGATTCTTCGTAATCTTCATCGGTCTTTTCATCTTTTCCAGCCGTCCTGGAAAGGAGAAAAAGTATATATCAGTGTATATCAGATCGCACTTGTACGTGCGTAGAGAGACAAAGCAAACAAAAAAGGGAAATAAACTTATATATGCGTTTCGTTGACATACAACACCGTAAAAACGATTTTCTCAGAATGATTCCTTTGGTTTTTGGAGAAATAAAAGTGCACACACATAAGTAAGTGCAATAGCGACTGGAAAATTGTTTTGGTTTTTTGAATAAAAAGTGTATGTACGCATGAGCATATTGAAAATTTTTTAAAACAGTAATTCTAAGAAATCGAAATGAAACAAGATATGATGTAGTGTCCTACGTACAGTAGTCGTTCAAGGGTTTCTTAAGCCATTCCCTTCTTCCAGGACGCGTTGGTTCTAGCCGGCTTTCAGATACTGCCGATGCTTTATTGTGATTGTTGATTATCGGATGCGTATCGTAATTGTGAGACTCGTGTCGTTCGACTGTACTGAAGAAAAGCCAATGTTACTAGAGTCTCCTTCTAAATACGTGGCTTTAAGATTTTCGATGATGATGCTACCGTTAGTTTCATTCTTATCGATGACATAGTACTTAGGCTAACGCTGAGGGACTTTGTAGGGTCATTCGTATGCTATTTCGAGATGATATCGAGATGGATCGTGATGTACAAAAACCTTTGTACTATATGACAAAGCAGGTTGAACGAAAACATCAGTTGATTGTAGTCGAGTAGATACAGGTTTAACTGGACGCTTGGCGTTTGTAAGACTGCTCGCGTATGAATTTAGATCCATATTCATTGAAAAGGATTACGTGTCCACAAAATTTCCTGGATGTCGTAGTTTCGTCCCGTAAACGGGTTGAGCTGCAATGTATCCAGTACGAGTGGAAGAACATCAGTCCGCTGTGAAACGTTTACAGCTGAGATTGAAGCCTCAGGTTGTTAGGGAAATAGTGTAGTGTAGTGTAGCCAAACAACGGGAGAGCCCAGATTCGAACTGGCCCCCACAGTCTGTAGTGATAGTTAAAGGGCGACCGAAGTTTGCTACTCATCGTTCGACAAAGGCGTAGACTTATGCCTTAGCAGTAATTTCATTGATGGGTCCTGCTTTTGATCATCGTATGAAACGGTTTACACACGTTAAGAGGTAAGGGCACTTATTTGAATCCGATAAGGGTCTCACCAAATCAAAATGAACACGGTTGAAACGAGCATCGGAAGTTTGAAGGAGCCTAAGGGACATTTGTTGTGTCTAGTCACCTTAGATTTCTGGCAGACGACACAGGAGGGTGCCCACTCTCTCACATGTTTATTCATACCAGGTCAGCAATATCGTTCTGCCATGAGCTCAGTGGCTTCACGAACACCTGGATGAGAAAGTTTGTGCAACATACTGAAGACGTGGCGTCGACAATGTTTCGGCACAACTGGACGATTCCTACCCGTAGGTATGTCGAATGGTAAAGTTTCCTCATCTGTTTCCATCTAATTAATATGTCGTTTCAGGGTAGTCGAAGATAATTCGTGCTGAAGATCGGTGTCATCTTACTAAGCTGTGCGAGTTTGAGAAAGTCGACTCCTTGGAAACTTTCCAAGGAAGGCAAAGATTCTGCAACTGCACTGTTTGCTTCAGAAATGTGTTGTATGTCTGAAGTAAACTGAGAAATGTAATACCGTTATCATGACTCTCAAGAGGAGTTCTTATCTGAAGATGAGCTTAAAGTGAAGGTAAGAGGTTCGTGATCGGTGAAAAGGGTGAATTCCCGGCCTTCAACAGAGTGTTGAAAGTGCGGACAGCACAATACATATCTAGGAGCTCCCCGACGAAAGTGCTATACCTCTATCCAGTCTCTAGTAACTATCTCGAGAAGAATGCTAACAGCTGCGAGATGTTGCTTATCCATTCTTGTAAGACACCGATTGCCGAGTCGGATGAGTCTGCTGCGATACTAATGAGTGTTTCGGTATCCTAGTGTGCGAGCACTGTTACGTTGGCGATAATTCTCCTAATTGTGGAGCATGCTTCCCTCGCGATGTCCTCCAAGTTGATAGGTTTCACATTTCCATGAAGTCGGTCGGTTAAGAGTCTCATAAGAAACTCGCAATTCTATATGAACCATCGATAAAAGCTTACAAAGCCGATGAACATACGCAATTGCTTGACTTATCGGTTTTGAGCAACTCAAATAGCTGCCACTTTGCTTTTCAGAGGTTGAATGAATTGAACATCAACAGTGTGACCGAGAAAATCCAGGAAGTCGGTTCCAATTTGGCATTTTGGGATGCTTACAGTAGTGCCGTGTTTTTGCACACGTTCGAGGACAAGGTTCAGATGCTGGAGATGAGATTACCTTTCCATAGTTGCGGTCAAGTAGTCATCTACATACGCGTGCAAGACGTTAAGACCTTTCAGTTCATGCAACACTCCTTAAGCATAAAGGTATTCTCAAAAAATTCGTAGAGATAGTGATAGAGACTTTAGGAATGTCGTCAGCATTTATAGGCATTTGGTTTTGGGCTTTAGCGAAGTCGATTTTCGAAAAGACAGTTGTACCTTCCAAGGTAGTTGTCAAATCGTCAACATGGGGCGACGGGTAACGATTAGGAATAGTTTTCGCATTCAATCACCGATAGTCACCAGTTGGACGCCAGTCGTCACTTTCCTTTTTAGGGACCATATGCAAGGGAGATGTCCATGGGCTGTTTGATGTCCGAATGATTCCTAAATCTACCATGTAGTCGAACTCGTTTTTAGCCAACCTTAGCTTTTCGGAAGCTAGTCGGCACGCTTTCGAGAATACAGGAGGTCTTGTAGCTGTTGTGCGATGTGTAACATCGGTGGTTACGAATGGTCATTTAAATCGCGTTTGGTATATATCGGGGTACTTATCGAGTATTTGTTGATAGTATGGATCGATCACGTGCTTTACTGTGACTGGCGGTAATCTACGACCGAAAAAAGGAGTTACGCGAACAGATAACTTAGTATTTGCATCTACTAACCTCCGTTTGCACATGTCGATTAGTAGATTATGGTGTTATGGCATGTCTATACCAATGATTGACACAGAAACATCTGCGACAACAAAAATTCATCGAAGGTGTTTACGTATGCCCACGTTAAGACAAACATATTACTTACCGTATGTAGCGATCAGTTTTCCATTTTCTGCCGGTAAGTCGAAAACTGGTTCGTACAGTTAGTTGTTGGAATTTGTTGGAAGAACGAGGTAGAGAACTTTTGTAATCATACCAGTGTCGTATAACAGAGGGCTATGTTTGCTGGCTATGGTTGGCGTTGACGCATTTAGGGGAGGGAGGTTTTTGAATTGTTTTTCGTATTGGACGGTTCAGACTTTGGGAGACTACAGTGTTTTCTGCAGTCTGGAGAATATTTACCATACTTATAAGGGTGCCAGCACCAATCAAGGTTATCTGTCTTTCGTGATCTATAAATAGATCGTTGTCGTGAAGAATTTCTTCTAAGAGTTTGGGAGCGTCTACGGTCATGACGAATATCAATGTAACGTGTCAAAGTATGACATAGGTTCAGGACATAATTTCGTATTGTTCGAGGCTTTTCTTTGACTACATAGACCTCGACTGTGGGAGTTCTGGTGATCTCCAGAATTCAGTCGGCAGATGTACTCAGTTCGTCTAAAGTAGTGCTTTGAAATCAGACAAGAAATGTCTGTATCATTTGAGGAAGTTTATACAAGAAAGTTGTCTAAATAGGCCCTCATCTATGGTCATTTTACCAATGGCCTTCTATTCGTAGAAAGATTTTTGTTTTTGGACCATAGTTCGATGTTGTGGGAAAGCTGCTCTAACCTTTTGTCGGTCGTTTAGATCTTCACTCTTAGGAGTAACCTTTTCCATAGTTTTGTAAGGTTTTGAAATATCACTGGTAAACATACTACGTGTGACTTACCTGCTGAAATTGCACGGCAGTGCTATCGCTACTACGAGGTATGCGCTTGGGTCTAACACGCTGTGCTCGTGGAAGTTATTGTCCGTGTAGCTGAGTCAGTCTTCGATATTGTCGGGTCAAAATGGCAATAGCTGAAATAAGGGAGGCGAAAGTCTTGATCTTGAGTAACCTGGGAGTCTATTTCACCTTGCTGAATATAAAGTATACCAATGAACGAAACAAATCCGAAAATATGAGAACGATATCACAATATGTAAAAGCTAAAAATTAAGAAATAATATACATAATGTCCAAACAAGGAACAGAATCACAGTTTACGAATTGGTTTACAGAACCACGTCGAGCACACTATTAAAAATGCCACATGTATTCGTAGTTTGACAGCACCCTAACCAGTAATCGAAGTATGCCAACCCAGTCAAATCAGATGTCAATAATGGAGTCTGAAGATATATTTGTAAGGCTATCGGTATGTTGAAGGAACGTTTGGTCTAAGCTGACTGGTAGTTGAAAAGGATGAGTGGTACAGCGTACCCACTCGTAATGCAGTGTGGATGCGTAACCGAACTCCTTCAACTAGGTGAGTCCAGCAAAACTAATCAGATCAGCATCAAACACCGAGGACTTACAGAGCTGTTGATTTTGGGGATTTATTTACCGCTACAAGAGATTCGGTACACATATAAACTAGCTTGAGTATTGATACGCCTCAAGGGAACCTAAACAGAATTTTTGATTTATTTACTGAAAACTCTTCTAACAGAGTGCTTAGTGAAATGTTCTAATGTTGAATAATAGTGATACACCAAACATATACTTCCTGAGTGATTCTAGTATCATGCGCTTCATCATAGGACATAGCTTTGATTTTACTCTATACGATACGCTAAGTGAATCTTCCGATCAGTATTCTGAGAAGTAAAAAGGGAGTGAGTTTCTCCTCATAGAGCTTAGTAATCTAGTTGTCAGATTATCCAAGAATACCCTCAATGTATGTTCTTGACTGTACTTATCAAAATTTCTGTCATTATTTTCGATTGAATCAAGAATGATACAATCTTCCACAAAACAGTTCACAGAGGAGTAACCAATCAGGCTTAGGAACAAACCCAGTTTAATCCTCATAAAAAAGGATTTACAACCCATGCAGTAAAGCAGTACACATGTGTATTAGTGTGGTACAATACTGACCTAAGTCCTCCAAATTCTGACGGATCGATTCTGCATGTCAGCTCGGAGGTATGCAAGTGCCAAATTATAAGTTGTTATATGATTGACTGAATAGCACTTTAATGCGAACAGTATCTAAAATGACACCAGTTAGGTGTAAATCATGAAACAGAATACAAAGATATTTTCCAAGTTTATAGTGATAATGCATAGAGAATGACAGAATTCAGTTCGTCCTTACCACACACAGTGCGACTTTAGAAGTTGAATCTATTAACTCTGACCTACCGCAGATTGAGGTGGGATAATTTGGAACCTCCTTTTCTTCCGACCAGACCAGGACAACTGAGAGGACATAGCAGTTGAGTATAAAAACTAAAAACGAACAAAATACTGTGGTATACTGGTTTTCACACTGAGTCATTTACTCTTGGAACCTGTTACACAAAGAAGTGATGTCTGCACCTTTAATTGACTGACTCAAGAGAAGACTATATACTCTCAGAAAGTTACTGGATAGTGACTAACATAGTTCATAGTCTGTCCGTCTTTAATTCACCTATCTGAATCTGGATTTCTTAGATGGTTATAGTGTGTTCTGATCTTTTCATAGCGTGTGCTGAGGCAGGTTATTGAAAATGTCTTTCTGTAATTAACTCCTACTAAAACTAGTGAACTACCTGCTTTCCTAGATTCCAGGATGTTTTTCTGTGTGGATGGACCATTTCTTGACAAACTAAGTCCATGAAAACCATTATCCAATCCTTATGAAGAGTGCCTCTAATCACTTAACCTTGACCCATTAGAGTACAGGCGTCTTGGAGGTGACCAAATGGCTTACAGAATCCTTGACAATTCTGTACATCCCCTTAGACACTTAATAATACTTAGTCCAAACACCAACTATAGGGGTAACACCCCGAAACTGGAGGCACAATAGAGCAAAACGGATTGTCTATGGACGTTTCACCCCTTAAGAGCTGTCAAATGCTGGAATTCGCTACCAGATGAGCCAGTTCAAGCGACTTCCCAGGAGTCCATTTAGAGAAAACTTGACATATTCTTAAGGAATAATTTACAATTTTTTGTTTTATCGTTTAATATGCCTGGGTTTCTACGCGGCTGCATCAGTAATTCACTGCTACTAGACACGGAAGCCCGTTAAGCGAATGCTTCTATTCTGAACCATTTGAAGTAGGACAGGTAGTTACTTCAGGGTTGGGAAACGGTGTTGAAACAAGGCATTTATTTAATTCATTTGGTCTGACTGCAAATATTGCGAGGCATATAATGTGCCCATTATTTGTTTTATAACTGCTTTCTCATTATAGACCATTAAAAACATTAGTTTATAGGATCCTAATAATGGGATGCATCGGGTAGACATACCTATATTGACCGACCATTAATTACGTTATGTACTAATAAAAACATAAGCCTACTTAAAAACTAAGAAAAACGGTGAAAACTATTGCTTTTCCAAAGATATTTGATTTTTGACTGCCCTTGTTTTAATACTCTGGAGGCCATGTGCATATCCTGTTCAGTGGTTATCCATCAAGTCCATCTGCAATGGCGACCCAACCTAAAGTACCCCGACCCAGTAATGATACTGGTGCTGATGGAGAACTAAGTAAGTCTGATTGCTACAGGTTTACTTTCCTACAAAAATTTTGGACTAGTGTTATGTCTATAGGATTATCTCGCTACTGATATTTTTGTTTCAGGTTCGACCAATACTCTCATCGATGAAATTGAGGAAGTTCAAAATGCCATTGACAATCTCAATGAGCAAGCCAGTGAAGAGATCCTAAAAGTTGAACAAAAGTTCAATAAGATGAGACAACCTCACTTTGAGAAACGGTGTGAGCTGATTTCCAAGATCCCCAACTTCTGGCTCACCACATTTATTAATCACCCCCAGTTGTCAGACTTGCTTACGAGCAATGACGAGAGCGTATTAAAGCATTTGAAAAAGGTGGAAGTTCAGGAGTTCGAGGACATCAAGTCCGGTTTTCGAATTAACTTTGTAGGTTCTATTACGATGTATAATAAGTCCTATTTTAGCACTTTGAGAAGAATGAATGGTTCAAGAACAGTGTGTTAACGAAAGAATTCCACTTAGGAGATAGCGGCGAACCATCTTCGACATACACCAAGATAGACTGGTATCCGGGCAAAGATCTGACAAGCAATTCATCCAATTCAAAAAAGAATGGTGGTGATCAAGCTAAGAAACGGACATTCGAGGACCAGACACAAGATAGTTTCTTCTGCTGGTTCACAGATGAATCCTCAGTATTTGGTGACGAGCTGGGTGAAGTGATAAAGGATGACATCTGGCCAAATCCGCTTCAATATTACCTCTCACCAGATTTAGACGAAGAAAATGGTAAGTGATGTTCCTTCAGATAGTCATGACGTCTCATCTCTACTGTAACTAATACTCGTGGTTTAATTTTGTTTAAGAAAACGATGAAGAGGATGAAGATGACGATGATGATCAGGATCTCGACGAGGATGAAACTGGTGTAGCGGATGTTTAAAGATCATTGCAATATATCATTTCCATTTAAACTTCAATCTTTGTTTCCCAAACGTGTATGTCTTCGCATCTGCATGGAACAATATTGAGACATTTGATTTGTTGTACAATGGCAAAATCAGACTGTTTCCACACTTGTACATCGCGCCCCGGTTTTATGTTCCACTATTGAATACGCCTTTGTGTCATTTTGCATTTAATTGTAGCTATCGTCATACCGAGGCATATTCATGTGTCATGTGTTGGCTTTAACTTGACTGTTTTTATCCAGGGATCAGCGTTTTTGCCGTTGTTTCTGTTCCAGCCGCTATGCGTCTTAAGATTTTTGTATCAACACTTTTCGAGACGTGAGGTCATATCTTAAACTTTGTTTCTAATAAACGGTTATGAAGGATAGTTCTTATTCTAAATGACGCACCGTTAGTATTTCCGCGTCTCCACATGGTGTATAGAGTATCGTGTTGATTAGCCTAGCAAGTTATTTTGGGGTGCTCACGACATAAGTTTGGGTAGTTAAACGCTAAGACACGTTTAGAGACAGGCTGGTATATTGCGCTCCATGCTTTCTCTCGGTCTGAGGTTTCGATTATTCAGTCCTAGAGAGTTTGCCCTGTTGAGTCTCGCATGGCTTGTCGGGTCATGGTTCTGGTGAGATTAGGCGACGCTTCCGCGTCGTGCGGTGCATTGGTCTGGTAAGGTTTGTATTTGTAAGTCGCATGGCTGTGGTTGATAGCAGTCGCTCGACTCTAGTGTTAGCGAAGCCCGGGGTACCTGTCAATTTGTGTCTCAGGCATTGTGGTTGGTTTGTGTTCAAGGTTGGTGAGTTTCTAAGCTTAAAAACCAACCAAGCTGCCGAACGACCCCGAGGATTGCTCACGGTCTTTGTCGCAGTGGGATTAGACGATGGCGTGCTACCACTTTCTGGGTTCATGATGTGTTGATGGCGGTTGGCCTGAGCTGCCATCGTCAAGTTTGTTGAATTTGTGCAGTATATTTATATTTCAAAAGCAAGAGTTATCTCTGTTGGCGTTAACACTGGTGCTTCGCTAGCGAATAAGTACTCGCGTTTTTTATGTTCGGCAGGGTTTTGACTAGAGTTATCAGTCCTTATGTTTATTGCCTTGTGCTTTCCTAGTTGCTGATGTGTTCGCTCGCGTCGGTGGGTGAAATTAAATGTAAATTGACCTACTCCATGGCTAGACGTTGAGGTAACGGATCATTCGCCGTCAAGCATATATTCAAATTTCAGCTTTTAAGTATTGTATTGGGTTTCACCTGGGTTAGTTCACTTAAGTTTGTAGATCTGGTCACTTTACGAAGGACTGACCCGACGGGTACGTATGGAATGCTCCCCAGTCCTTCAATTCAACCTTTATTAAACCACTTGACCTGTGTGACCGCAATTATAACAGTTGCTAGAATTACGGCCTCACCGGTGGTTCGATTTTGCTCGTACTGCGCCGCCTAGCCCCAGTGGGCAGCGTGTTGGTGTATCATATGGTTGTCATAAGTAGGTCCATATGCCATTCCTATAGGATCGGAAGGTTGACCCCTCTTCACCGTCCAGTAGCTGTTGATCATAAGTAACGTGAACCTGTTGGGCATAGATCCAGGGGTCACTGAAAATCTAGGTCGCATATAATGGAGCACATCTAGCTACAGGTTTGGTGGCTCACACTAGTCCCAAATACCACCTAACCCAACTTTTTTACCTGTAAGGGAAATCGATATTCACACCAAAGTTGTAATTTCTTATTGAGGTCTTTATTTCGTTGTACGGAACAAACATTTGGGGGGGGGAACTAGCCTGTTTTCATATCGTCATAGCTTGCATGAATAGGTCAGTGTTGTGTCTAAAATACTGTACTTCGCACCTTTAGTTCGTTCTTAAGGAGTGTAACGGACTAGTTTGTTGATGCCGATTTCGGGATGTGCTGAGGCAAAACTCAGAAATACTTCGTAAACTGTGGTTTGACTATTGTCTCCGTAACTTTCAGATTTAGATGATTGTGTACACTATACGGATTATCGGGTGTTTGCTGCTCTCTGCAAATGCTGTCGTATTGTCTGGAACGTTAGCTATCAGGAGGATGATTGGGATTACGAATATTGATCGGGCAAATTGTTAGGTTTACGATTCTTTGCAATGACATTGTGAAAACAATCGAAATTAGATAAATAAACAAAATGATGTAGACTGTAGATCATATCTAACTGACTAATCCCAATTATGATCTCGCTACTAGTCGCATGTATTGAGTGCGAAGTCGGACTTAAATTGTTTTTATTTATCTGACAGTTCAACTGTACTGACATTAAATTCTAATGTAGATAGAGTCCATTGTAGGGGACGATAAGTTAGCAGTATTTCAAGATATAAAGTTATGTAGTACATATGTTCTGTCCCAAGATGTCTAATTGTTAATAAATTATTTTTGCATTCTTAAGAAACATTTATGTTCCAGGTCGTGCATATAGTTGATGAACGGTAGATTTTTCTACAAATATATTGTTTGAAAATACGGGCTGTTTTATTCATTCCTAGCAGTTGTATAATGACTTGTTATTTTCAACGTCTAATACTGCAGTTAACGATTGTTGCTCACGTTTTTATTTGAATAGTCTCGTGAGGTAAGATACAGTCACTGCAGAATGACGTATATTATTGTTGGCTTTAATCATACTTTTGTTATAGTCCCAATTGTGAGTCAGTCAGGAAAATATGTCGAGTTTAATAACAAAATTTATACTGGGATTTAATCATCCATAAGTCTTCCATGCATTCATGAATTAAATGTTCTGTTATGGATGTAGACGATTAGTTGAAAAATGAGCATGTATGAGGATTTGACAGAGAGAAGGAAGATGTAAAATGACGATTCAATAAGCACATAGGATGTGCTCACAATAACCAAACTAATCAAAATCCAGTTCTTTCATATCAACAACGGGAGGATTCAAAAATATAGAATTATAATAAAAATCCATGTATTAGTAAATAACTACTTGTATTTGTTGATTTTTGTTGAAATATAGTTGTGTTACTTCCACACTACATACTATTAAAATTGATTGATCATTCAATTGTAGTCTATTTTAATATACTCTTAATTGTTTTATTTTAGTTTCTAATAATTAGACCATGATTAATCTATGTTTATTAAATTGTCAGAAATTGTGTCGAAACTTGAACATTACTCTTAGTTACGTATTGCCTAATAATGAGCTATTTTTAACTAAATGTAAGTAGTAAGACGAAATACTTTTACAAAAAGAGGTAGTCATTTGGTCACCATCTATAAAACGTTAGAAGAGTAATCAGGAACTTTGTTCCAGCTAGATGAAAGAGGATACTTTGGAGTTTTCTTGTGTACCTACGACTGTTTCGATTAAAGAAATTGTAGGAATTAAATTTATCGACCGTTCTACCTATTTATGTGTATGGATTAGGCTGAGTAAATTCTGTCAGCTATACGAAATCACTTATTGACGGGACAATTAATTTGATCCTAAAGATTAAAATATATGTTGTAAGGTCGTTATAATCCATGTGAATGCAAATAATATATTTCTTATGTGTAACAGATAAGCTAAGCTATGTTAAAGTTCTAGGTGAGTAAAATGCTAGATCAGTGATATAAGTTGTGGAATACGCTCTACTGATATAATTTTAATTAATCGGAATTTCAGTTTATTATTTAACAAATATGTTGGGATTATGATAAATTTAATCAATGGCAGTGTATGGTGATCACACAATATTATAGAACGACTGAAACTTGAAAAAAACTATTGGGTGCCAACTCAGTGGTATAAAGGTCAAATGTTTTATGTAAAACACAAAGGTCTTGCGTCCAACTCCATGTGGGTTAGTGAATACTCACTGTCGAGGCACCTCATACTAGGACGAAACAGTTGTCCAGTACTTCTTGGCTTTCAATGGTTATCTTATTGTAGTCAGCTAGTAATGTGGAACTCCAGTTTTAACATTTTCCACGATATCCTATGGTGAAGTATGTGTGTTTAATAAGTTGTTCACTACAGAGTTGTCTGGAGACTTCAGATGGTTGACGATGTCAGTTCAAATGACTTGAAATTGGGAGGATCATGGTTATGTGATTACTCTTTATATCGTTCTTTAAACCTAGATGCTGCACATATTTTACATCATTTCAACGTTTTATATTTCACTTGTAACCCCCTTCGGCTTTATTACTTAAAAGTGTAATGACCATAGTGTTCGATAATCTAAACAGCAACTTATAGTTTTTAAGATCGAGAGTTGGTAACAATAATCCTTGAAGCATGGTTCCGTACCAAAATGCACTTGTTAGCAAGGTGTACAACACTGATTTGTGGGAACAATTGTTTACTATGGGATCTGAATACCAATTAACACGAAACTTTGGTCCAGAGCTTGTTATATACACCCAGTAGGTATTTGTTAAGATCGACCGTTAGCCAATAAAATATTCTGACATATGCTGAACCTGAGGAGGAATGAGTGTACATATGATTGACACAATCGTCACAGCTTCTAACATACTGTTCAGTCAATGGATAATATGTGGATTCTAGGGAAAGTTGTACTTCGAATAATGTTAGTCGATAAATTCTAGATTTTCTTGGCAGTATCAATTTTCTACGACCATTTGATAATTTTTATTTTCACTAGGCAAGGTTTTCAACATACCGTTCCTATTAATGCAAAGCTCCTTATAATCTAAATTTCAGAACGTACATTTCCTCCAAATGACAAATCCAGATTTCCTTTCAAACCGGTCCAGGTGGTCTTAAGTTTAAGAAATTTCAAACAGTAAGCCAGAAATCTAGTTCCATATTACTTGATTCACTACAGTTTTTCAAAGGATACTAACTATTTGTGAGCTTACGGACTTAAGTAGTAGTTCGTAAAAAAAGTTTTTTTTCACATTGTGATGTCAATTGCAAAGTCAGAAACAGTGTAAACCAATGAATACTAAATAGTTGGTTTCCAATAGTTTCCATCACGACAGTTTACGACTTCACAATTCTCAATGAAGTAGTAATTATGCGACAAGCGGGTTGCTAAAATAAAAAAAATCAGTCTTTAGTAATAAGAATAGTAGACTGGTGGACCTGTTTTTTTCCAGCGAAGGTTCAGCTTCTCCCTGAAAATTCTCACTGATGGAGCTGATACGATCTGTTCGGATAAGACTTGCCAGTCATTGATTACTCGATTAGAAAGACGGGACCCCACTTTGAGTTTATGTGATCGCGGTTTTCTAACCTCGGATATGACTAGTTTGGGAGGTAGCAAAAAGATGAATGATATTAACACCCAAATCGTTATTAAAGATACAGAATATCAATATAAGATCACTTCGTGTTCTACGATACTGTATGGGGAAAAGATCTAGATGTTTTAAGCGCTCATCTTAAGGGAGTTTGGAAAGACCCTTCACTAGCTTTATTCCCTAACGCTGGAACGCTCGAGTATGTCAGTACCCTTAATGAGACATGGGCCGGCTACTTGGACTCAGTACTCTACGTGTGTCCTTACATAGGTGGAATATGAAATCCGAACCATTTCTTCAACGCATTTAAATGCTCGGCAAAGTGACTATAATGCTTGAAAAGCTTTGGCTACTACTGTGTTGCATTGTGCAGTTGTTTTTAAGTCGTGACTTGCTGCTACCCCTATCTTCATGTACCTGCACGTATGGAGGCTATGTACAGTTGATAATATACTGGCAAATATTGCCGATGTGCATTAGGACACTTTCTACAATTGATCTCTATGCCCAAATTTTGGAAAAATCTAACTGATTTGTCCAGGTCAGCTTGGAAATCAAGATCACCAACCTCACTACCTTATCTTCCCTAGATTTTCACATCATCTGCAAACAATAATGTTGGCGAATTAGGCAGTCTCGGTAACTCATTGCAATAGTGAGGGGAAAATAGGTGACCTATGATGGTGCTTTGGGGTACATCCCTTCTAACCGGCTTCAATTCAGGTATAGTTCCATTTACCATCACATCTTTGATGACATGAAGTTCACAATGGAACAGTAGTCAAACAAAAACCTGTCATTCTTGGATGTAATAATCATCATAACCGACACAGGAAAACTGGATATTCGAGTATATCGGAAGTCGACCCACACAGATCAAATTCTCAATTACAGTAGCAACAACCCAAGAACTCACAAAATTAACTGTGTGCAAACATTATTCAAGAGGGTAAGGACACTGCAACACACTTGCAATGAGGAGAAATGTCCTAAGACTACCCTTCAAAGAACGGCTACCCAATCAAATGCATCGGCACAAACAAAATCAAGTACAGAAACCAACAAACGGATCACCATATGTAAAAGATATATTGGAAATTATAACCAGGTTATTAAAGCCTCTTGCAATAAGTTTAGCACACAAACAAACAAAATCACTCCAATCAGTCCTATGAAAACCAAAGGACGAAATGACAAAAGAAGAAAAACTGAACTTCATTTACAAAGTAAACTGTCCCAACTGCGAAAAACTACATCAGGCAAAATGGATGCTCCATTCACCTGCACGAACATCAGTTGGCGGTCAAACACCACGATGTATTCTCGCTTATATCAGTACATGTGGACAATTTAGACAAATTCGACTGGGAAAACGTTAAGATCTCGAAAAGAGGGAATTCTAGAAACATCAGCGAATTTTTAGAAGCTTGGCATTCAAGTCAACCAGCAATCGACAAACACATTAAAGTCGATCCAACCTATCAATCAATCAGAAAAATCATGGACAAATGTAGGACCAATATTCAAACCAATGGGAGATGCAATCAAAATAAAGAAGTAAACAACGATAGGTTAATGGTTAACAATACCCAATTAAGAGCGAGGTAGACAGGACCAATCGTAAACAACAACAGAAATTCGAACACTTCACCTCTACTTGCAGTTCGCGTTGATGACGTCATTCAGAATAACGATGAAGGTTCTACGATCAAACCATTCAGCTCAGAGAACAAAACTCCACCAATATCATCAACCTGAACTACAAATCTTCACCATCTCAACATCGACCACAAAGGAAGCTTCTTATCCACTATTGTACGGCACCTGTTATTCCAATGCTCGAGAGCTTCTGCATAAACCGTAAGTGACAATCATTAAAAAATGCCTTGCTAAAATCTATGAATATCACATCAAGAGATAAACCATGGTATTGTGGTGCTGACGAATCCTCTCTCGCAATTAGTAAGTTAGTTAAGCATGAATGCTTATTTCAAAATTGTTGCTCAGGTACTAAGAGATGGTGCGATTCTATGTGACCCAGTAGCTAGGCCTGAAGTAACTTAACCACTATGCCGGTGAGCCTGACAGGTCAGTAGTTAGATATGACCTGTTTCTTTCCACATTTAAATATAGAGCTAACTATACCATCTTTCCGAACCCTAGGGAGTTGAGTGTGGGAAAGGGACATGTTGAACAGCATTGTGCATTGTCCTGAAAGAGTGTCTGAGAAAGATTAATTGGGGATGTAACCATTGGGACCCGGTGTCTTACTAGGTCCGTTGATGATCAATTGAACGTAGCAACTGCTTGATTTTCAAATAATTACTTTGATTGTTATTAATCCTCTTTCTTCCAATTACTCAATGTTAGTTTACAATCGATCTGTCATTACATAGTTATTACGTAACGTATCTGCTCGAGTATTATCCCATTATTGTGAATTATATATATAATTGAACAACAGCTTTCCCAGTCACATTTACTGGTCCTATAACTGGTGTCTTAGTGCTGCCGTTATGATAAGTATTGTTAACAATACCCATAGAGTAGTCTTCGCCGAAATAGTTTGTTAAAGTTTCAGCTTTTGTCAAGTCTGATTCATCTGGTATATCTGAATTTTCGTGCAATAATATTGGAGGAATCCCATCACTATTTTTTGTCCCTCGTTTAATACACGAAAATAATTGTTTTGGACAAATACGGCTATCGTATGTCATAAGTGGTGTAGCTTCTAGCCTTGGCCATTTTACATATATTCTGGATTTTTCGGTATTCACACATGTGAATCGTGGCCTGTTGACAAGAATAAGCCCAGGAAGTGCCTCTTACGCCTCAGCAGCTTTCAAACTCCCTTATCGATCCATGGATAGGAATGGGATAGCTTACATGTTGACCATGAAATTAAAACTATTCCCCTATTTTAGCGAACGACTTCTGAGAGCTTTACTGGAAAGTATTGACATGAGTAAATCAGAAAGAGAGTGAGGGTAGATCGATACTAGCCAGTCTCGTTAAACCTTTGGATGACATAGGAAAATCTCTACCGATTTTTTATGGTCAGACGTTATTGTAGGCTCGACCGAGGTTATTTAATCGTGTATCTGAAAATCTTTTGGCTCAGAACGAAATAGTTCGATAGTCATCTCCTGACTTCAATGGCGATTTTTCTTCACACCAAGTCGAATTCACGAGTCGACCTAAGCTAGACCACAATTGAAAACCTGGAAGCACTGAACGGTCGTTCTGTTCGAGTATAGAACTCCTCAGCAGTACGCATCCATGATTCCTCACGCAGAACTCGAACCCAGTACTTTCGGTGTCGCGCGCGAACGCTTAATCTCTAGACCACTGAGTCGCGCTTGAGTCCCGCGTGCCGGACCGTGGATGCGCGCTGCTTAGGTGTCTCATACTAGGACGAAGCGGCCATTCTATGTTTCAATAGTGATCTAACCTAGATCGACTCGTGATTTCAACTGTGGAAATACCACAATCTTCACAAATCCTCATACTGATAAAACATTTATTAGCTAAATTAATCATTCATCCATCGTCCAGTATTTTTAACCTCTACAACAAGTCACATGACCTATCATAAGTTAAAGGTCTATTTCAAGTTCACCAACAACCTTTACATAAAAACATATAAAGGGCATAGGTTATTATTAATTTTCTTATTCACTAATCAAGTCTACCTTGCCTAGATATTTTTGTCTGATCGACTAAATAACTAGAAAAATGTTCACATCTAGTTTATCATCCAATCATAAGTAGCTAACCGGTTTCCGGCTATCTCTCTCTTTTATTCAAGTCTGTATATTCAGATGCCTTAGATCATATATCCATTTCAGTTTAAACACTATTTTTCCCTCGAATACCTATCAAAACAGTGAGAAAAACGATTGCATATTTCTAAGGAGGAAGGATTTAAAAATACATTGGATTAACTTAGAGTAATTGTGAGTATCATTCAATCTAAAAGTTGAAATTAAGATAATGTACTATGAATGATAATCAAAAATTCCACATGATAAAATCTAAATAAATTAGAAAAGCTTTGTAAACGTTATGTAAGAGCACAATGTGATAAATTTCGATTCACGATCAAGAGAAATTTGTTACACTTTCTAAATTATTATTAGTCAAAACATGTACAATGTGAATTAGATTTAATAACAAAACATTCATTGTATTTGACTGAAATGGTCTACAGAACCAAGATTGGTTCAAAATTTGACAATTACCGATTAGTGTCTTCAATTACTTGATGATTCATGCTGGCCATTAAGTTATAGATAGACTGTGAATAATGTTGATTTATCCGTTGTCGGAACTCATATGCTGATTTATAAGTCATTATCACTTAAGATTTGAAAACCATTGAACACTGCCCTACAATTGCTGCGTAAAGTTTTCAGAACCTCTGATCATTAAAATAACCCATAGTGTCATTGAATAAGAAAAAGAGAATTCAGCGAATAAAATTTTCTTCTCGACGAAATCATTTACTTAAGCTGTACATTCGTATACATAGTTATATGGAAAATATATGTCTATAGGAGGATAGAAAAGATTGCATCATAAATTGATTCGAGATTAAATATCAAATGAGGTTGCGTACTAATCAAGGTGTAATGAAGAAAATAATTTATGGGTCAGATATGCAGAAAAACGACAAACATAACCCTCTGATCAATAAATAGAGACTTCAGCCACGTAGATGTTAAGATATTCCTGAATTTGTATATAGTGTTTTATCGACCATAACTCGAGGATCGCACACAAGCGGTCATCATCTGCTTGAGAAAAGACTGAATTTTTGAGGAAGTTTAAAGGACTGCAGCTATATTGATTCCTGAGATCTCAAAGCTTGCGTATAATAAGAGACTGGTTAAATTAAACCTATTCCATCTATCACACACAATAACAATGGGTGAATCAATCACAGTCTTTAAACTAGTAATAACTATGCATCTGATATGTCCTTACTTTATTCTTTCTGAAGAGAGAATCTGCAAAGATATTCCTAAAATGCTAATAGATCTAGAACCGATTACTTGTCAGCCAACTACCGACTTTCCCTGTGTCATCAACCAATGAAACTTATTCTAACACGTACTTGGGTTCCTATCTGTCAGCCCATTCTGAAAATTTTGGATCAACAGAGGGGCTCCGATCGTCAGGACTAACACAGGCCATTGATTGACCTTAATTAAACACTGGTTTTATCACATCGTGTTTCATAGCGCCAAGTAACCGCATATAAAACTTGGAGATTATTGTGGTTGTTTAAACTGGTAGTCATTGTGCGCTTGACGACAATTGCTTTGAAGCAATTGAATCCAAATTTTATGATGATGATAACACTCATCTAAGATCTTACTTTCGCGACAATTATTCTCCCCGTAAAATTTAGACCTTCATTGTTTAGTTTTACTTCAGCGAGAGAGAATTGTTCAAAAAAGATTAGTTCTATGCACAATTGATTTATCTAAATAATTATCAGTGTGGGGTTGTGGATATTATTGAGTTTGGATTGCGATAATGAATCGATTAATGTTAGACCACCGTTGAAAACCTGGAAGAACTGAACAGCCGTTTCGTCCCAGTATGAGACTTCTCAGCAGTACTCATCTACGATTCGGCGCATGGTAATCGAACCAGTGGAGTTAATCTGTGTCGGGTAGAGACAGGTATCTACCTCAGACGATGGAAGATGGTCGCACAAATTCTTGGATTGGTTGAAGTTGGACGTTAATGCTGTTGGATGCCGGCTCTCTGGTCTAGAGTTCAAGCGTTCGCGCGCGAGACCTAAGGTACCGGGTTCGATTCCCACGCTCGGAATCGTGGATGAGTACTGTTGAGAAGTCTCATGCTAGGACGAAACGGCTGTTCAGTGCCTCCAGGTTTTCATCGGTGATCCAACATTCATCGATTCATAATCTCAATCAAAACTTATCTAAACAAGTTGGTAAATGGATCATATGCAGTACCAAATTTATTTATTATTTTTGTCAGTAATATCATTCGATAAAATTATTTAAATTATGCTTTGTTTTTGTTATTATATTCAAACAATAAATGTGTTTTCGGTTGACAAGCTTTATCCTCTTGCAAACTGAGAAATATTTAAAAAAGCATTGAAATTCTCATTTTGTCCCAGAGTAAATTATGAAACTGATTATTACATTATATCCCGAATTAAAGTGATCGATGAAACGATCTATTTAGTAATGAAACTATCAAAACGGATTTATTCTGTTCATATATGTGTGATTGATGCATAGATAGATTATTTCCTTAATTTGCTTTTAGCATTAGTTGATTATGAAAATTATATATACCATGAAAAGAAATGGGTATCACAATGAATATTATCCAATGTTATGCACCCACCAATGATAGCAACGACGACATTAAAGATCAATTCTACGAGCGGCTGCAGTTAATTATAGAGAAGTGCCCAAGAAACGACCTCACCATTCTGATGGGAGATCTAAATGCCAAAGTCGGAATAGACAACACCGGATGTGAAGATATCATGGGACGACATAGACTGACTGGGAGAGAGAAACGAAAATGGAGAAAGATTTGCAAATCTGTGTGCATTCAACAAATTGGTCATAGGAGGCACAATATTTCCACACAAACGTATACACAAAGTTACATGGGTCTCATCGGACCACACTACAGAGAACCAGATAGATCATATTTGCATCAACAAAAAATTCCGAAGGACAATGGAAGATGTGAGAACCAGGAGAGGTGCTGACGTAGCTTCAGATCACCACCTAGTTGTGGCCAACTTAAAATTGAAGCTAAAGAAAAACTCGACAACTGGACAAACAGCACTACAAAGGTTCAATACAGCCTTCCTTCGAGATACTAACAAAATCAACGAACTCAAGATAGCTCTAAACAACAGGTTCCAAACCTTACAGGATCTACTGAAGGAAGAAGAAACTACTATGGAGGATAACTGGAAAAGTATCAAAGAAGCATTAATTTCAACGTGTCAAGAGGTTCTGGGTCTAAAGAAGCACCATCATAAGGAATGGATCTCTATAGAAACACTGGACAAGATCAAAGAAAGGAATTACGAGAAGACAGCAATTAACAACAGTTGAACACGAGCAGAGAAAGTTCAAGCACAAGCTGAATACATAGAAGCAAACAAACAAGTGAAGGAGAGCATTAGGGCTGACAAGAAGAAATACATGGAAGAACTAGCAACGACGGTGGAAAAAGCTGCAAGAGAAGGAAATATGAAACAGTTTTAAGATACAACGAAGAAACTAGCAGGGAAATATAGTAAACCAGAGAGGCCGGTCAAAGACAAAGAAGGCAAGCCAATCACAGAAAATCAACAACAGCGGAACAGATGGTTAGAGTGCTTCGAGGAACTCCTGAATAGGCCGGCTCCAACGAATCAACCAGACATCGAAGCAGCACACACAGATCTTCCTATAGGTGTCGATCCACCAACGACGGAAGAAATCAGAAAAATCAAGTGTGGGAAAGCAGCAGGACCCGACAACATACCAGCTGAAGCACTGAAGTCAGACATCGAAGTAACTACAAAACATGCTTCAACTTCTATTCAAAAAGATTTAGGAGGAGAAACAAGTGCCGATGAACTGCGAAGAAGGACACCTCATTAAGATTCCAAAGAAAGGAGATCTGAGCAAATGTGAAAACTACAGAGGCATTACACTACTGTCAACACCAGGAAAAGTTTTTAACAGAGTGTTGCTGAACCGGATGAAAGATGCAGTAGATGCCCAACTTCTAGATCAACAAGCTGGATTCCGTAAGGATCGATCGTGCACAGACCAAATTGATACACTACGGATCATCGTCGAACAATCAATTGAGTGGAACTCAACACTGTACATCAACTTGATTGATTATGAAAAGGCACTTGACAGTGTAGATAGGAGAACGTTATGGAAACTTCTTCGACACTACGGAGTTCCTGAGAAGATTATCAATATTATCCGGAACTCATACGACGGACTACAATGCAAAGTTGTGCATGGAGGACAGCTGACAGATGCATTCCGAGTAATGACCGAAGTCAGACAAAGCTGTCTACTCTCTCTCTCTTCCTCTTTCTTCTCGTGTTCGACTGGATTATGAAGACCTCAACATGTGAGGGAAAACACGGAATACAATGGACAGCTCAGAACCAATTACACGATTTGGACTTGGAAGATGACCTAGCCCTCCTATCCCATACACACGAACAAATGCAAATAAAGACAGCCAGTGTAGCAGCAGTCTCTGCATCAGTAGGCCTCAACATACACAAGGGGAAAATCAAGGTCCTCAAACACAACACGGAGAATAGCAATCCAATCACTCTTGATGACGAAACTCTGGAATATGTAGAATCCTTCACATGCCTGGGAAGCAGCACCGATGAACGAGGAGGTTCAGATGCACACGTAAAGGCGAGAATTGGTAAAGCAAGGGCCGCATTCCTACAATTGAAGAACATATGGAACTCAAAACAACTTTCAACCAATATCAAAGTGAGAATCTTCAATACGAACGTCAAGGCAGTTCTACTGTATGCAGCTGAAACTTGGAGAACTACAACAACCACAATCAAGAAAGTACAAGTTTTTATAAATAGCTGTCTACGCAAGATACTCAACATCCATTGGCCGGATACCATCAGCAATAGCCTTGTGTGGGAGAGAACAAACCAACTTCCAGCTGAAGAGGAAATTAGGAAAAGACGATGGAAATGGATAAGACATACATTACGCAAATCATCAAACTGCATCATTAGACAAGCGCTAACTTGGAATTCTGATGGGTAGCGGAAAAGAGGAAGGCCAAAGAACACATTACGTCGGGATATAGAAGCAGATATGAAAAAGGTGAATAACAACTGGAAGGAGCTGGAAAGAATTACCCAGGACAGGGTTGGATGGAGAATGTTGGTGAGTGGCCTATGCTCCTTCACGAGGAGTAACAGGCGTAAGTAAGTAAGTAAGTAAGTAATGAAAAGAAATAGAACAATTTGTTGTTTGTTATGCACATACTAAACAGATAAGCGTGAATCAACCAAGTCGTTTAACAGTAAAAGTGTAGTGAATGAGAACTCGATTACTAAAATAGGAAAATCATACATTAAATATATTATTTGCATATTTTTTTGCTTTGTCCTTTATATACTCCATTATAACTCTAATTCTGTTGTTATTTCGATTGCTCTCCGATTTCCTTCCTGTTCGCTTCATTTCAATCTTTTGCTGTCAAGCATTGATGCTACATGCTACTTATATCTATGGGCATAAGTAGTATACACCACACTGATGATGGTCAAAACGATAGGAGGTATTTTTGTTTAATATTAATCTCATTAGAAATACAGACCAATAGATTCAACACAGACCGTTGGAGTGTTTTGAATATCTGAAATCAACTGATGTGTATAGGTTTGGTTGGCTGTTGAACTGATTTGTGTATACTATAAAAAATTTTCTCAAAATATGTAGAAGAGATCAAGTAGTTTCTTTTTTCATAGCTATTTTTTCTTTATCTTTAGGTGACGGCATGGATAGGTGGACCTTATGGAACCTTATTCGACACTATGTTGTATTTGAGAGAATCGCCAACATCATCTGAGATTCATATGACAGACTGCATCGCAAAATTGTACACAGAGGACAGCTGATAGATTCATTCTAAGTGAGGACCGGTGTCAAACAAGGCTGCTTACTATCCCCCTTCCTTTTACTTCTGATGGTCGACTGAGTTATGAAGACCTTGACATCTGAGGGGAAGCACAGAATACAATGAATAGCTTGGATGCAGTCGGACGATTTGGACTTCGCAGATGACCTGGTTCTTCTATCCCATGCACACGAATAAATGCAGATGAAGATAACTGTTGGTTATTAGTTATTAGGCTATTAGTATCATAATAATATCAATCTTTTATAAGAACTCCATTGGCATACCCTAATCAATAATGCAAATAATAAGCATTTGACAAATAGTCTGTAAAATATGTTATGTAGATGCCATATAATGTATTTATATGTTATAATATTAATAACATAAACTATTGTTGTAAAAAATGATTAAATCTTAAGTCTACATTCTCATTTACGCCAAATATGATTTATCTTTCTACAAATATAACTTCACAGAAATGATAACTACAACCATACCTAGGTCTGTTGTTAGGAGTATAGAATAGAGATGAGATTAAAATAACTGTGATGAATTTTTTGTCCAGTTCTTAGCCGAGGAGGAAATAGAATTTCTAACTAATGGTTTCTCGAAAAGAAAAAAAATAATATTTCAATGTACAAAGACATTTAACATAATTAATAAATCCATTAGTTCTCTATAGGTTAAACTCCCTGTAAATCGAAAAAAACAACTTTGTACTGATCCACCCATATTAATATAAATTAATTGTTTTCTCAAATGTTTATAGGGACTTAAGCATCTTCAGATTGCTCTTGGTTACGGTTAGGTATTTAGGGTTAAAATTGGAGGATTAGGATTAGAGTTTTCATCACAAATTGATATAAACTATAATGCCACACTGCTCTGTAACCATATGGATGGATGAATTTCTCACAAAAACCTAAGGGACACTATCTGATTATTTCAATTATCAATAAAATACTAATAGGTCAATGTTTCTGTAAATATTAAGTATTTAGATTTAATATTTATGGGTAGTATCGATTTTTTCTATTGTATACGATTGTATACGTTCTGAGTACTATACAGAGACATGTTTGCTGCTCGTTATACGTATTATTTGAATTTTAAGTAAAAACTTTTAAGCCGCGTCCTCGATTCTGATTGATTAATCCCTATACTATACTTTTACCGGTCTGTTATTGCTCCCACGGGTAACAGAAGTAACTCCACCTTAACCAATTAGCAGATATAGATCAACATGCACTGGGACTGTCTCTAAACATTTTGACTACCAGGTGCTTTACAGATAGACAAAATATGTCAATTTATTTTAATTTCGGTCATCTACTTAATGGTATAAAATATGTCATAGGCTGGTTCGAACAACATCAATAGACTTTAATAAACAATCATAATTTCAGTAAAATTAAATTAACTGATGTATTGTATAGAGTAATCGTTGTAAAAACTAACCTTGTAGTTTTTCTATTTTTCAGGACACTTTTATAAGTCGTTTCATTGAATAACATCTGATTAGTCTAAGACACATAGTTCTCTTCATCATCTTGGGGGGGGGAACTAGAATAAAGATTTGAGGTGAATAGCATAAACCCATTTTATTTTGTTTGGCGCTTACAACATGTGATATTTAAAAATCATAACTACCATATGGGTTTAAATTACTTACATGATAGAGTTTAGTTGGAAATTACCTTGAAGACATAACAGGGGTGTAAATTAAATTTAAGCATGCAAGTTTATGTCATTTATAGAACAGCCAAGTCTTATCTGCAAAGTGTACTGTAATTACATCGAAATCTTTGTAACATCTGAACATTTGAGTTCCACCGACTAAAAATCTAATTATTCATAATATAGACAGACAGTTTTAGTTCAGAAATGACTGTTATTTCCTTTCTGTCCTATTACATACTAAAATTTCATAAAAATGTAGTGTTCAGTAATCAATAATCTCATTTAATTAACTATATTGTGATTTAATGAAACAAATAGGGAAGTAACACTGTTTTCAAAAATAAATTACTTAGTCCTGAAGAAAATGCTTTTTATGCATCGTACTCCTAAGAGATTTATTACTGTTAGTATATTTAAAACGTCTGAAAGACGTTTTGTTTTTTTTTTAATAAAGAAGAGACCGAAATTATAGTAAAATAATATGAATTTATTTATTTCATAGATTCTCCTCAGCTGCTCTCAACGTATGAACAATATAATGAACATTTGGAAACCAAACAATTATTCATATTTATATATCAGGAGAATCTTGGATGAAATTGAGTCTGATACGTTAATATAGAATAATAAGAGACCAATAAAATAGTTATTTCATTGGTTGAGATCATGAATCAGTTGAAGCTAGACTACCACGGAAGACCTGAAAACACTGGACGGCCGTTTCATCCTAGTATGGGACTCCTCAGCCTTGTGCATCCACGATTCTGCCTCGCGGGATTCAAACCCAGCACCTTAGGTCTCGTGCGCGAGCGCTTAACCTCTAGACCACTGACTGGCATCCAACGGTGTTAATGTTTAACTTCAACCAATCTTTCAAACGTTTGGTCATATTCTAGAAGACAAAACTGAGAAGAGAATAAAAACTTTTTTTGAAAACAAAGATTTACGTCACAGGTTATGTAATGTTTAAGAAATTTAGACTGGATGAGTAACGCTCACAGATAAGAATTAAGATATTATAAATTATAAATGAGGTCATGGAAAAAAATCTTATGTAACACTCTCATAAACGCGAGGTCACCAAGATAAAACATGATTGACGACTGCATCATTTTTGATTCATACATTCGGTTTAAATCTTTCTTATTTCATTGGCTATAGTATAGTGCAATAAATTTGTTTACTGGTTATTTTGAAGGATTCCAAAAAATTATTACCATGTTCGTTGTTGTGCAAATGAAAAACAACTGCACTGTTGGAAAGTTCATGTTAATTTAGTTACAACTTTTTCGTAATGTATTCCGAAATTAGGACACTAATCTTCATTTCTGTTCTTCGGAAGTATGTATGATAGCGCGAACATGTATACTTGTAAACACAACAGAAAGTAACATAGGGCAGGAGTTTGTCCACAATCGACTTATTTAATGAGCATTTCGTTTGGTATAGATAGAATAGCTTGACCTCTGGATACGTACTTTTTAGTATTCGGTTTAGTTTAAAATCAGTATTTCCAGTTATTTGTTGCCTTTGGGGACGAGTTTTATGACGATACGATTTTTCCTAACCATGGCATACTCCATATCATCCATTCTAGTAGTTTTATATTTGATTATAGATTTTTATTTTTAACGTTTATCACGTAGGCAACTTTTATCGACAACTGATTCCTCCCCGATTCTATTTTCAGAACATAATCTATGTACATGGTTGGATAGCGTTCTAACTAGAGATCTTCTATAACTTATGAGGAAGAAGTTGTGAGAGTTCTGATCTAGCTTAATCTACGTCTCCCTTATTCAGTGAATCTCCTTATAAATTACCATAATCATCCTTTTCATGAAGTATAAATTGTCACAACTAACCCTTTCAGTGTGTACATACCAGTTCATAAAGATCAATTACTTCCTGTATTTTACCCAAACTTAGTAGATTCAAGAAATTCAAACCTCGGATTCTTTTTTTGAAGTTATTTGACAGGATGTACTTAAATGTTGCTCCATGGAGATATCTTTAAAGTCACTTTTACCATAGATTGAAATTAAATATCTGAACCAAATAATGGGACATGAAAGACAAATAGATTATGTCTTCTGTCATAGTATGCATCAACGATCTCATATGACGTGCTATTTAATATGTTCATGTTTCCAAAAAAAAACACTGCAATTTGATTATTAAGTCATAATTTAATGACCTTTGTGTGACTGCTGATAGTCACAGACAGAAATGGGAGAATGTAAATCAATGTCTTGGACATATTTATCATGTGTTATCATCCTTCATCATCTAAAAGTCTTTAGTTTAGTTTCGTACGTGTCACGACTGTTATTGATAAAAGGAAGAAATTATGCAGATAGTTAATTAGTCTATGCATCTGACATTTGTGAGCTATTTCGAATTTTTATGTATAAAAGGACAAAAATGATAATAACTAGCAATTATTCACAAAGATAACTTCAAGAGTTGTGTAAAAAATAAAATTAATAGTTGAATTCATGATTCAATTGAAACTAGACCAATATGGAAAACCTGGAAGCCAGAGACTGCATTTGATTTGAAACTAGTGTGGTGTGGGTTACTTATATTCATATAAGTAGTATATAACTGTGGTCAGGCATAGAATGTATTTCAGCAGAAGATCGATAAGGAAGGAACGGAAGGGATACGCAAACGATATGAAAATGTATGTACATTGAAATCTGAGACAATGGACTAATATTTGCGAAGGAGCAATCAAATTTGAGACGATGGATTGATATTTTGTTAACTAACTATTTACTATATGGTTCTCACATTTTAGTGAGATGCTCTGTAATTTTGTGTAAAATGCATTCGAATATCCCCACTCGTTTTCTTGCTCACTACACTAACCCCCAATTTACTGCAGAAATACATTTTTACAATATTTGTCTCTCGCTTATTGGAATCCAATTCCATACATTTTAATCAGCATTTTCTTGTAAACAAGTGCAACATTTTACTTTTTATATACTATTACTGTAAAAGCTTGTTTTTAGCTAAAAGTTGAGTCTACGTATTGTTTAAATATGTACATATCTTTGTTTGTCTTGATCTACAGAACCCCTAGTTTCGTTTCTTGAATTTAGACACAAGATAACTAAAACTAATAATTTTTGTAGTGACTTTTGAGTTTTTTAATCATTAAGGAATAATAAACCATCTATATTTCACGGACGTAATCAGATATTTCATTCTAAAATTGGCCTTTTTTTCACGGTATTTCCTAAGTTGATGGAGAGGTAATGCCATGCACCTTGTAAGCAGCCCCGTAGATATTGAACGTTTAACCCTAACGTATTTCTATAATGAACTGCCTACATTCTTTATACGTGTAGCTAATCTACTCGACTTATTATTTAGAATAAGTTAAATCCAGGCGACTGCTACTGAATAAATACTACTGTAGTAACTCACTTTTATCACGAGAACACCATGGATTTAATGAAAACAATTATTATTATAACCAATTGTACCAGTGACTGTTTTAATGTGCTCTTTGTTTAACTGTGCTAAAAACGTCCATTATACTTACTTCGATTGTGACCTCGCGCGAATCTGGTTACGCTCAGTAACCAAGCTTGTATCCTGGCACGATCTCGGTATTCTTTCGATACCACAAGATCGCCAGCAAATATATCGCGACTTGGTCCATTAACTGCCATCTGATATTTGGCTTCCGGGGGATTTTATGGATATCCTGGCACGCGTTCCTTTGTAGTTGTGTTCATAGTGAACTTGGACTCGACTACACGCTACACTACAATGATCATAGTGTAGTGGCAAATAAATTACTGGGGCAAATAGTTCTGTAAGTCTTCGACGTTGGTGCTGATCTCATTAGCTTCACTGGACACATCCTAACTGAAGGCGCTCAACCAAGTGTCCATATCAGATCAATATCGGATACACCGCGCTATACATCCCTGGCAACAACTAGTCAGCTTAGATGAAGCAATCATTGACATATCTACCAGCTTTCAGTTGTGTCTTTGGAATTCCACATTCCTGACTCCTGGTTCGATTAAGTTTGTTATTCTCGATTTTGAGACATTACGGGCAAAAATGTGGTCAAACACCGAGTATCCTTGGCACCTTTATTAGTGTCTCCGATGTTATCTAGTAGTGTGAGGTTTGTATGAACTAATGATTCCTTTGTTCTTGATGACTGCTTGATTTCGAACTCCAAATACAACACGTTCTTTCATGCTCATCTAATACTTCTTGGTTAAATTGCATTATTTCTGAGATTTCTAGTCTTTGTACTATAATTCAAATACTTCAGGCTATCACACACCAATCGATATATTGTAAGTCTATTCCTTGTTGTAGCAATATATATATATATATATATATATATATATATATATATATATAATGCCGTAATATTTTTGTGTTCTCACATTTCTTTTTTGCATATTTATATATTTTATTCCTATCATGTCGGAAATAACATATAAACTGTTTAAGTGTAAGACTCCTACACAGAGTAATAAACGTTTTCTATTCTATTATGGACTTTATCTGACTTACAGAATAATATATTCAAGTGAGTTCACTGTATTCTTTGTGGCTTAAGTACTGTTCCATTCGCGACAGTTTGAGTACGCATTGGATTACCTTGCTGACTACTAGTTTGTAAACCACGTCTACTGGAGGTAATACTTTAGAAAGCCCACCAAAGTGTTTGATTGGACAACACTGCTATATACTTGTGACGCAAATACTTGTTTTCTCCCTCAACTTTCTCGAACAACTGTTATTGTAGTTTGAAAGATAATACAAAGGGGGTAATTTAACCAAAATTAAAAATATCTTAGGAGCGTCCGCATCTTTCGATGATCCATTAACAATCAAGCTAAATTTGTCTCCTCAGTCGTGTCTCGAGGTATGAGATTATCATAATTTTGCTGCAATTTGTGAATTTCGGTTTGGTTTACATTTTTCTTTGTACCACAGAACAGGATTTTAAAATCTTACCCATAAAGTGATTAGAAGTAAATCGATTTCCACATGTTGGAATATCTTATTTGAAGTTAGGGATATCTGCCTTTAATTAACCATGTAAGCCATGTTATCTGAGTACACAGAACATTTATCTTTGTAGTTTTTTAAGTTTAAGTTTGGAAATATGCGTTATAGTAGATCACACCTTTAAATATTCTTTCAAATACCCACATAGAACAGTCTCTTAAACTATGAAATGTGATCGTCTGTCTTCTATCAGTTGCATATTTTATTATGATTTAAAACATATTGTGTTATAAAATTCAGTAGTCAGTTGAACGGACTCATATAAGCTACTAGTGCATAATGGGGCCCGATAACTGGCGTAAAAGACTCTTTAATTAAACTCAAATCAGCTTTACTAATAGTTACAGGCCGTTAACAATAAACAAGTTTTTAATCTCCTTAGTATGCGAGATATACTGGTGGGGTCACTCTGTGTTCGCTGTTAGGGTCTTTACTCTTTGTAGTATTTGCAAACGACATTCGAGAAAGAGGTATTTTCCGAAATATTACTTTTATGTTAACTTTGACAGAAACCCTTAATGTCGTCCTTATATTATATACCATGATGCCCATCTTTAGCTTGTTTAAAGAGGGATAACCACTTAGATGTCAATCTTATTTGGCTTCATTTACAGTAAGAAAACAAATCATTTCCTCCTTCATACCGAAAGGCTAAGTACAGTTCATTCCTATACAATATTTAAAGTTCAGATCTAACATGGAACGTCTTGAAACATTAGACGTCTACCCTTCAAAATTTAGGAGACTCGAAAAGAACCTCCTAAAAGCTGATTTATCTTAGCTAAACGCGTGAGTCTGTAGAATTGTTGTCTACTTCGATATTAGTACTGCTTTAATGATAGACGTAATCCTAAAATTGTAGATTTGTTATGATGTAACTGCCTAATCTATAAGATGTTATGTGGAAGCCACATCATTGTCTACCTTGATTCATCATGTCGTAATAATCATCAATACATGATGAATAACATATATAAACTGGAGATAGGACAATATATTTAATTTGGATAACGGTGATGTTACGTAATTAAGACCACGTTGGCAAGACCTAGTCATGCCATCCCGTCAGTTAGAATTAATTTAACTCATTATTCCCGCCCTCTTTGTCGTTGAAATTCTTATCCGCGTTAAATGTTGAATATCTATTTCCCCCGTTGTTTCGTGTTCAGCTTTGAGGATTGTGTGGTTGGGGCTCAATGCCACTACAAGTCATCCGGAAGTCTTACGTAAGTTCATTCCGAACACAAACCTCAAGGAATAAACACGAATTGTAAAAGTAGATCATAGCACGTTGAACTGCAGACATATATTCTACTCTTGACGCATAGTCTGGCACCGAAATAACTTGACGACTGAAATAGCCCAGATGAATTTCTGGAAGCCCTTCCATAGGGAACTCAATATATATATTTCTAAGGGGCTTGGAATAACATCTCATATTTTGGTTTTCATTTCTGCACCACTCATCGAAAAAAATTATTCACCTGAAGGCACTGGTAATTCCTTTCCACTCGATATGGTGATCCTACGAACGAAGGGCTCTTCTACTCCGTTCATAAGCATTTGAACTCACATCGTTGTATTTAGCACACTTGTATCATAATCTTAAGAGAATTCAATCTTCTTTAAGTCAACTTCATCGAACACGTATACAATGGAGGTGATGACTCAACAGAAGCTCAGTTTTTTCAATCTCATTGGAGAACTAAAATTATATAAGAGTGAGAACTCAGAAATTTGGTGGAGAAATAGATAGATATCACCTGGGTTAGAGGGCTTCTTCACACATGACGGACTGCTAACTGGAAGTCATTTGATACCACATTTTATTTGTATTAAGGACTCAGGACCAATATTTCTCTTTCAATAAATGTATCTACATGTCTACTTTGGATCACTGATCGTGTGTTGCTACTAAATGCAGAAACTCGTTAAGCCAAAGCTTCTTTCATTTCGTTCACAGGCGTTTGAGTATTAGCCCATCAATCGAACAAGTATGATTCATTTATGTAGGTGTGCATAGCTTATTTATGACCCCATTTATACCATCCCTAATGCCATGTGGACTGAATTACTGTTTATCATGGACCACCAATAATTCTAACAAACGTCTTAGACGTGGAAAAATGGATTAGAGTATATTGAACAGTACAGTACAACTTATTGCAAGACTAAGAATGCTTGCAAAGCTTTGGTAATTAGGGTTAGACTTTCGTAGGGAAAACAGTTGGTTAGGGACTGAAAATATCCCGAAAGTGTTCTTTTAATTTTCGAAGAGGCTAACCCAGAGAAGTGATCGAATCTTACCTTTTTGATATGAGATAATCCGTTGATATTGACAAGAAATGATGATGAGTAGTCTAAAAGGGCGATACTACAATCTATAGACGAATCAATCAGATATGAGTCATGAATTTGGGCGCGAAATTCATCCATACATTTGGTTAAATGGGGTTTTAGCATTATAGCTGATGTCAGTTCTTGATGAAGACCATATATCTAATTTTTAACCCAAACCATCAACTGTAAATGAGAATTCTAACTGATTTTATAACCTTTATTTAGTCCTAATTAGTAGTTGTTCACTTTCAAATTCACTTCAGAGTCTCTCAAAGGTCGTCCATAACTTATAGTCTCACCTCTAAAAGTTTGTCGGAATACTTTAGAAATGTTCTTTATACTAGCGGTGGTGAAAGCGATACAAATAATTAGCTGTGATAATGCATGTCACTACACAGTAAGTGGTGTTACACAAATTAATAGACTATGGAGGTCTAGAAGTCATGATAAACAAAGGCCTTGAAACTATGAGTAAGTATAGGCATGTCACTGCTAATTTCTCCAAAGCTTTATGAGCTATCTGTTAGCCATTTAATTACTTAGACAGAGGTACGTTTGTAGCATTAAACTTCTGAGAGGATGTATTTGGAATATGAGATCCAAAGAGCTAGTCATTATTTCAAGTACGAAGTCGATACACAAGAATTAGTCTGACATAGAGGGACCAAAATGGTGTAAGAAGAAGGTAGAATGAAATGTCTCAACCCATTTCCGAAACCATACGGCAGGTTACAGGGCGACTTAATCTTGACTTTTCGTATACACCTTAAGTGTGTGCTACACGAACGCTCGTAGTCTTAGAAATAAAACGTCCGAGCTAAGTCTGATGGTGCAAGAATTATGTCCCGATATAATCATTGTTACAGAAACTTGGTTCACCGTTGATATAGACTGTTCTCCTTTCATTGCTGGTTATATCTGTATCAGAAGTGATAGAATTTCAAGTCGCAAAGGGGAGGTATAATATTATACGCTAGGGATCACTTTCGTATACAATCAACCATATCGGAGGCTCATATCAGTGGCACATGTGAGGTTGCATGCTGTAAGATTAAATCTAGAAATGGGTTGGTGACTATAGGGGAATATACCGTAGTCCGTCTTGTCTTGCTGACGACTTTATCCTAAGACACATCTGTTCTTGGAGTATGGCAGAATGTTGTCTCATCATTGAGGACTTCAACGCACCGAATATCAACTGGATAGAGCTTACAGCTCCAGGTAGTGGTTTCGATAGCGACCTTTTATCTACCGTTATTCAGTGTGCACTTGTACAATGTATCACAAAACCGACACATATTGATTTGCAATATGATCCGTCACTGCTGGACCTCTCCCTCACCCACCACTGTGAGGATGTCTTTGATATCCAGCACCTTCCCCCACTAGTGAACAGTGATCACGTTGTAATTCACCTTAAGTTTAGGACACATGGTATACAATTCGTATCTGCTCCACCCCGTCCCAATATCTGGCGAGCTAATATTCCGGAAATCAGAAACTGTGCTATCTCGACCGATTGGTCGGCCGACGCGGATGGATTGATCGAAGATGAATGGAATAAGTTTAAGGCTACATTCGAGGCCGTAACGTCGCCGTTCATCCCATGTTCAGCACGTAAGCTATCACATTGCCCTCCATGGATTAACAAGGAAACCCGGAAGCTGTTAAAGCGTAGGAAACATTTCTGGGACTTATTCTTGTTGACAGGTCATGCACCATTTAAGCGTGAGTACCAAAAATACCGTAATATCTGCAAGAAAACCATAGCCAAATCCCGTACCACTTACGAACGACAGTTAGTATATGATAGCCGTACTTGTCCGAAACGACTGTTTTCGTATGTTAAACGGCAAATGAAACGTAGTGATGGTATTCCCCTGTTACTGTTACACGAAAATTCATAATTACTAGCTGAATCAGATCGAGCAAAAGCTGAGACTTTTTCAGATTATTTTGGCGAAGTCTTCTCTACGTTTATTGTAACAAATACTTGTCCCACTCACACCGAGATACCAACCAGTGAATCTGTACTGGTGACTGAGGGAACTGTCCTTCCGTTGATGACTAACCTCAAACCTGGTGAGACACCGGGCCCTGACGGGTTACATCCACGGTTGCTGTCATCTCTTGCGGACATTATTTCAAAACCGCTTGCGACACTCTTCAACATGTCCCTCTCACTCGCTCAACTCCCTAGAGATTGAAAGGACGCTATAGTTAGTCCTATATTTAAGGACGGTCAGCGACAGATAGTATCTAACTACCTGCCTGTCAGTCTAACTAGCATAGTCGTTAAGTTACTTGAAAAGATAATTCGGGTTAGGTTGCTAAGCCACATAGATTTACACAATCTGTTAGCTCCTGAGCAACACGGATCTCGTAACAAGCGTTCATGCTTGACTAACTTGCTTATTGCGAGGGAGGATTGGAAAGCAGTCCTAGATAACGGTCTGTCTGTCGATGTGACATTCATAGATTTTAGCAAATCATTTGACAAGGTTTCACACGTAGGTCTTATGCAGAAGCTCACGAGCTTCGGAATAATAGGTACTGTACATGAGTGGATAGGAAATTTCTTATGTGACCGCAGACAGAGAGTTAGGGTCAACGGAACACTATCCGATTGGAAGCCGGTCAAAAGTGGTGTACCCCAAGGCACCATCTTAGGCCCCCTGCTCTTCCTTCTCTACGTGAATGAGTTACCGCTGTTGCTTAGGTCGTCGACATTATTGTTTGCGGATGATGTAAAAATCTGGAGAACAATAAAAAGTGCGGCTGATCATGTGGATCTTCAAGCTGACTTAAACGATTTAGTTAGATGGGCTCGAGAGTGGGGCTTAGAAATCAATGCTAGGAAGAGTGTACTAATGCACGTCGGTCACGGTAATAGTTACCGTTACGCTATTGAGGGTAAACCTCTTCCATGCGTTCAAGAGCATAAAGACTTAGGAGTAGTATTAAGTCATGATTTAGAAACAACCACGCATTGCAAAGCAGCCGCTGTCAAAGGTTTTCGTACGTTATGGTCACTTCGCCGAGCGTTCAAATCTTTAGACGAGGAAACGTTTCGAATTTTATATCCCATATATGTTAGACCACATTTAGAGTACTGTATCCAAGCAGCTAGCCCGTGTCTGGTAAAGGATACTAACTCCCTTGAGCGTGTCCAGCGTGTGGGAACGAAATTAGTGAAGGGTCTTTCTAGACTCCCTTACGATGAGCGCTTAAAACGCCTAAATCTTTTCCCCTTGTCGTATCGTAGGACACGAGGTGACCTTATACTGGCATTTCGTATCTTTAATTATGATTTGGGTGGTAACATGTCTTATCTTTTGCTCCATTCAGCACTAATAATCTCCGAGGTCATAGCAAGAAGGTTCATAAACCACGATCTAATAAACTTAAAGTGGAGTCCCGATTTCTCATCGAGTAGTCAATGATTGGAACGCCTTACCCGAACAAGCGGTATCAGCCCCATCAGTGAATATTGTCAAGATGCTGGACCTTCACTGGAAAGCAATGTGTCAGGATTAACACAGGTTCACCAACCTACTATCCTTATTACTGAAGACTGAAGACCGAATGATCATGGTATTAATATACCTAATCTTTTCCTTGAGTCTAGGGTAGATCATTTGAGAGAATATTCCAGGAAATTTCAACTACCGAAATTAAATTGTTGACATGTGGAGTTCGGTTACTCGCACCGAGTGTTGATTTACTGGAGTTCTATGCCATAACACGTGATATCAGCACCTTCTGATGACACATTTGAAAGTGATTGAACCTTCTCAGTATTGAAAATTTCAAAGGGCAAAATAGGTCGATTGATTTCTTTTTCTCACCACTGAAATCTGACCCATGTGACGACACAATGTAGTTGGATGCTGAGCTCTACGCGCGGGCAACTCCAATGTTTACGACACGTTTGGGTGTTTGTTAATCTTGAAGAAACTGGAGTGTGATTTTGTCAAAACGGTTGTTATGATATTTTTCGCTTAATGGTCGTTTTCCTGTATGTATGAGGCTTCTTAAATGTCGTCAAATCTTGTAGGAAGATTTTTCGTAGTTCTTAAATATGTTTTATCCCATCGCTTAATTGACACGAGCCTTGGTGAACTCATTTATTCATGCAAATGTCGGGATTTCTGCCAAAATTTTGGTGGCTCATCATTTTTGTCCCTTATTTGTCCTACGATTGCGAAATCGATAGTTGATGTACCGGACGTCTGAAAATAGTCCATGGAGTTTCTACTTAGTGCTCCGTGTTCATGGTTAGTTTCATTGTGGAAAGGAAAGCTGAAAGTTGATCTTTCTGTGTGTAATATCCAGTTTATCATGCAGGTGAAGAGTGGAAATTTTTTTAGTAAATTTAAGTGAAAAGCAGACCGCCAAAAGTTTTAGAACGTTATGGTCAATACGTAGGGCTTTTAGTCATGTCGACACTAAGACGTTTTTGACTTTGTATACAGTGTTCGTTCGTCCTAAACTTGAGTACTGCATACAGGCGGCTAGCCCCTGCTTTAAAAAAGACAGTGAGCTTCTGGAAAAGGTTCAAAGAACGGCGACTAAGCTGGTTCCCGCAATAGCGAAGCTTCCGTATGAATCTCGACTGGCCAAGCTGAACCTTTTCCCGTTGTCATATCGCAGAACTAGAGGGGACTTGATTACAGTCTACAAATTGCTTAGTGATAAATTTGCACCTAACATGCCCTCATTTTTCTTGTCTTCCAAAACAGAGAATTTACGAGGACACTCCAAAAAAGTTCATAAGCCGAGAACAAATTACTTGTCAGCTGACTATCGACTTTCCCATCGAATCATCAACGAGTGGAATTCACTACCTCAGCACGTGGTTGAGGCTCCATCCGTCGACTCTTTCAAAAGAAAGTTGGATCAACTGAGAGACCACCATTGCCAGGACTAACATAGGCCATCGAGCCTCCTGTCCTTCCCAAACTGAAACTGAAACTGAAACTGACTTAGATTCCTAGACATTTCCTCTCTAGAAAGACAATTAGAGGGAAGGTCTCGCTATTTCCTTTCGTCAGGCGAATAGACAGATATTTTGACGCGTTGTTCCTTTACCCCTTATTTTTTAAAGTTATATCTTTCGCTTTCCCCGTGTTGGGTTTGTTCCATTTTTTGTTGGCTAGGTTCGTATGTTCACCATGAACCATTTGATAAAACTCTAGTGGTAAGACTATAATTTATGGACGACCGAAGAGTCAGATTTAAGGTGGTCACCCTTGAATTTTGTCGTTCGTGAGCTTCATTTTGTTGACCCAGGTGGTTTTAACGAGTAATTTTGAAACCATATGGATACATCCAGATATATAACTTTGGCTGCCTAAATCCCGATCGTAGCTGCTACCTTGATGTGGTAGGGCTTGCTTATCGTGATGACCCAACCGGACTATATTGGCTGGAACACATGTTCCTGTAGGTTCTACCATGCCAGGCAGATCGATTGGTGAACGGTAAGACTAAAAGCAGCAACTCAAGGTCTGAGGGCGAAGTCGTACTGCTGACTGTAGAGGGGTGCGACAGCAGTAAGGTGTTTCCCTTGGACAACCAGCATGACAGCGATGCTGCCTTCTCACAAGGAGGGGTAGGGTTAGAAAAGGTCGACCCTAAAAATGTCACACCTCACCTTACCTCACGGATTTCCGTCTCCGGCGGTAAGGCCCTTTGAAGAACGGAGCTAACACGTTAAAAACCTTCCACGAAAAGGCCGTGCGCAACCGGCCTCAAACAGTTGTCCCTTGGGCTCTGTGGTCACGCTCCCAGGTCGTTAAGTCATTAAGGAAACGTAACACACATCTGCTGTATGCTTGTCATAATATTTCATATATTGGAGGAAGATATTTGTTGTTTTGTTTGAATCCTCCAAACAAACCAAAAACGCATGCGAATAATCATGTCCAACTATGAAACTGAGTTCAGTTTTTATGAAGTTTCAAGTAAATATATAAAAACCTTAAGGAATTGTATTGAATATTGTTTTGTGCCTAGCCTTGTTATTCTTATTTGTCTTCCTTCTAGGTATATCACCCTTGAACGGATTAAGTGGTAGTATAGTTGGGTCACATCTAAAGCTGTTCATAAGTTCCTTCTGCACAATTGATTTCTCATGTGGCAATATCCCGTTTGGTTGTTTGCGATTTTCCATCTTAGCAAGTCTTATGGTTACGTTATTGAAGGTACTGTTGTAATGCCTCCTGAAGCTCCTCCAGACTGGCATGTCAACACACGAATTAACATAGCTGGTGATCAGTTCGTTGGTTTTGTGAAAGCAGATGGTAACTTCGAAGTAACTAATGTCCCATCTGGATCATATATAGTTGAAGTCATAAATCCCGTCTATTATTTCCAGGTGAGTACTAACGGAATAATTCCACATATGGCCTAAAGATATAAATGGTAATAATAATATTTCAAAATTTAGCTCAGAAAGTTTTGAATTTCCCAATATTCGTCCCACTACAACAAGTAGTATTCACAAACAGCGGAGACAGATGGTTAACCTGGATGACTGCAATAGGCTGAGCATCATTCTTGAAAATCCCCAGCATTAATAATATTATAACGTTGGCACAGGCCTAATCGTATGACACATTCATTCAATAATCGAACCATTCAAATGTAAACCAGATATCAGTAAGAATATAAATTCTATTAACACAAGGCTCAATTAGTATTCGTTAATATTACAGTATATATAGTTACTTCTATGTGATATATCAGTTGCATCTGTTTGTGCTCCTTTACCAGTCACGAGCTACTTTGGTTGGATATTAAAAAATTTCTTAAGACATCAACAACCAATTCTTGGTGTTGAGAAATTTCATTGTTGACTTTACAGAATAATAAATAAAACCATCTTTCACTACATAAAATGTAACAAAAGGTTGTAAAAATAGAAGGAGAATTGTTATGGTAATACTTACAGGACTGACTGAAATATTGATAACTGCTGCGAAAATCTTATTTTAAGAACTGTTAAACAGTCATTCAGTTACAACGCGAAACATGGTACATCGATTCAGGTTGTCATACTTCACTAGCACAGAGATGAAGTTGTTGGGCCAAACCCCAGAATGGGGAAAGGCCACAGTATCAGTGGTAATAGGAAAGACTAGACATCGATGATACAATTCGAGGAGAAAATATAAATCGATGAGATAAAAAGACATAAAAACTCTGTGAGGAATTTAAGATCTCAGAATTCGGGGAATGCAAAGAACGTGTGTATGAGCGCTATTGTAAACGATTTTGAGTTGTCACGATAACCACGTGAACTCTAGCCATACATTTGAATAACAGCGGTTGTTAACTAATAGTAACTTTTGTTGATTGACTCCCATTGATTATTTTGTCCTTTAAGCAGTCCATCCATTTTAGGATGAATTTTTCCATGAATTCTTCTTTTAGTCTTCGTTTATCGTTAGTAATAGTCGATAATTCTACAGATTGCCTACGTAATAAATGAACTACATTTTTACAAAAGTAAAGCAGTGTTAACTTATCCTGTTGTCTTAATTTCTAGGGTGTTCGGGTCGACATAAGTTCTAAAGGCCGTATTCGGGCGCGTCAGCTAAATGCACCACAGCCTAATGCTGTGAAAGAACTCCCGTATCCCTTACGTCTTTCCAGTTCTGGAAGAGCAGTCTACTTCAAGGTTAGTAATCCTGTCCTACTGCAGCTGTATTACTTGTCTTAAAGTTTATGAATTGAAAATAATTGGTTATCTCCTCCAAGTTATCACAATTGATTGACCACTGGGTGGAGATCAATGTCATGCTTGTCTAGTCCTTATTAGTGCAGATCGAATGCTATCGATCATGTTGCAATGTGGCCACCAGTTTAGGTGACTCGACACTGCGGGCACTATATATTGAGATTTAGATGGTGGTTGGAGGTAGTCAACAAGAAACCCTGGACCCGGGTTTCGTGCTACTTAGCACTCGTCAGCAAGGTGTGCCTGTAATCTTGAGGGAACTGGTGCTCCCTGGCGGATTTGATCTCGTGTCACCCATCTTCACAGTCAGAGACGTTACCACTGAGCTATCCGAGCCGTGACTGACCTGTAGGACTGAGATATAATCACAATTGATTGATCACTGGGTGGAGCTGGGTGACACGAGATCGAATCCGCCAGGGAGCACCAGTTCCCTCAAGATTACAGGTACACCTTGCTGACGAGTGCCAAGTAGCACGAAACCCGGGTCCAGGGTTTCCTGTTGAACGAAAGCTTTTATATCTTAAAAATTAATCATGTAAACACAATTATCGGTCGTATTCGTTTAAAATAGCCCTAAAATACAAAGGAACATTTTGCTAAAAGAAATAAATGCGCGAAATTTTGATAATATGATGAATCATAGTAATGACCATAGTACAATTTTTTGAAGTAATCTGAACGAGAACTGTAAATAAAAATCAATCAATCAAACGTCATATTGACCAATGGACCTTACTTTTGTCATAGATCACACTTTCATGTTATAGTTTACTTTAATAACATTCTAATAACAACAACTAGTTAATGAGGATGGAGTTAATTAATTATTAAGTTGTTTTTTGTTTGTTTAATTGTTATTTAACATATTGGCTAGAAAAGATTCATCATTCTCCTAGATTCATCGAAAAATGAAATAATGAAGCGGAAACTAATAGAGTCATCAGAACTGAGTTTTACTGTTGTAGTATTTTACTAGTTGTGAGTAATAATTCTCAACAAATAAGTAATTCTGTTTTAGTTTAAAGCGAAATCAGCTAATGGTAGTTTAATCACTTGATTTGGTTCAACTCTCTCTCCCTCTCTAATATATAATACCATTTCTGGTTGGCGGCAGCCTGTGGTCCTCCGCGAGGGGAACTGACGTAAGTGATGTGGTACGAATGTACTACTGAGCATAACAGTGAATTTTCGACTTGTAAAAACTGTCAAAGTTACCTCTCTCAAGACCAAACAAATGTATTGTTAAAGAGACAAATTAGATAAAACAATGCCAGAAATATGAACAAGTTTAGATTTGGTACAGAAATATCAAATATGACAATACTATTTGATAAATGCTTGTTTTTGTAACCGTATATTTTAGATTGAGTAGTAAGTAAATGTGTGATTTACAGTCTATCTATCTATTTTTGCCAATTTATTTATGTGGAACAGTGGACTAGTGATTAAGGTGTTCGAATTTCATCCACTAAGTCCTAGGTTTAAACTCCTGTCCACCTACCACGGTTTAGACAACCATGTAGTGTCATTAGCCTACACACTTAGGGTGTGGTTCATACCCAAATAACCTAGTGATTGAATTTATTGAAATTATAAAAAATTGCTTGCATATTTCTAGTATCATATTAAACTGGTTAGATAATAAGAAATTTGTATTTTAGCACAATAAATGTTTACCATGATATAAAATGCTTCAATTAGTCATTATTCTTTGTAATCGGAGTAGTCTTTTTCATGTGAGGTTGTTAGGATATTTCCAACATGAATGTTATGATTGTTGGAATATATAGGACGGATAGCTATTGTTTCTTCTTGAGTTTCAAATTCCTAAACTGTATAGTAGTTATTGAGGGATTATGTTTTTCTAGTATGAATGAAAACTCCAAATTTAAGTTGATACAACTTATTCTATAGATGTAGTTTTGTGTTTTCTTCATATTTAACAGTCAACATAATATTCAATTCACTTGGTATTGTTATTGCTTGAATGTTCCCATTGAGGTTTAAGACTGCAATTTATCAGTCTATTGTTGGCATATGTACATACTGTGCGTGTTACCTCGATATTGCCTTGATTCACAAGATAGCCACTATCCATCTTTGCTTATGATATTCAATTGACTGAAATCTTATACGTGATATATTTTTTCTTTTTTTACTTATTAATTTTTCTATTCTAAATATTTGAATTTTCTCCCTGCTATCTTCATTCATTTAATAAGGCACGTGAACAACTACGTACCTTAGATCTATTATTCAATCCAAATGTTCTTTATGTGCTAGTTCCATTATTACTGGTTGTGATATTGACAAAACTAGTGAATACTAATGATCCTACTGTACAAAAAGAGATGCAACAAATGAATATTCTTAATCCACAACAACAATTACCTGATATGAGTGAAGTAAGTTATTTTTTTCTTTTCTTGGCATAGAAAATAATGAACATGATATATGTCATGTGATTAGTCAGTGTAAATATCTTAGTTTTACATTAGGTCACTCGCGGCCAAAATAGCTCAGTGGTAACGTCTCCAGTCTGTAAAACTGCATGATGGGCTTGGAATATTAAAGGGAACGTCAGTTTCCTTAAGATTGCAGACACGCCTTGCTGACGAGTGTCAAGTAGCTAGGGACCTAGGTCTAGAGTTTCCTGCAGACTTCTTCATCCATCTAACAAACTAGAAATACTGATGTGTGATGATAGATGCTCTTCTTAAGAAATAAATGCTACATTCATGTAATTTCTATTATAAACTAACACCAATTGAAGGAAACCATCGACAACATAGGGCAGATCGCTGGACTGTTGTTTTGTATTCGGAAATCCTCATTATCAGTGCTTAAACTGAGAAAGAATTCAAAACACTCACGTGCTCGTCACGAGATCCAGGAATTTCTTACCACAAAACAAAACGTATCCTGTTTTCTTTTGAAATAATCTTTATCGCATGGTATCGTTTCGTGATTGCTAGCTAATTGCTTCATACTCGAATCGGAATACACTAATTAATCCATCTTCGTGCAATCAGCGCTGGTCGGCAGGGATTTATATACAAATTTTGTATCGACTAATTTTTTCCCTACTGTATCTTTGTTCAATTTATTGGAATGCATGTTGTTCGCTCTCAATTGCCCCCAAATGCCCTGGTATGGCCGAGAGCGGGGCGGGTCCGCCCTCCCTCTCGAAATACTCTCACACGGCCACGCGTATATAGCCTCTGCCTGGGAAGTCCTACTCACTGCCTCCTCGTGGCGGGGGTGTTGTTTACGAAAATGAGACGACGAGAAGCGAATGTCCGGCGCTTTAACCGGATCCCAAACCAATGGTGCACATGGGCTCCAGTATCCCGCGGGAACAAATGAAGTATGAACCAATTTTCGGTCACCGGCTACCATGAGACTGCATCTCCTTACGATGCTCCACTGCCTTGTGGGTCATACCTTTAGGTCAAAGGCTCGGGGTGTGGCCCCCTAAGATAACCACCTGCTTCGGTCTGGGCACCCGGGCAGTATCACAGCCCATACACAAATGATAAACTCTCTATATCTATGGAAACTACTTTTCTCGCTTCTAATAACAATCAAATGATTCAAATTATTATCATTACTATTATTGTTATTATTATTATTTGCTACGACATTATTCACCCTCTTTTATTCCTACTCTGTCTATACTTATATTTTCGACTTATACAGCAGCTCTCCTATGGTGGAAACTCGACTGTATCTAAACATTCTCGAGTCACTGCCTGGTTGAAAATTGGATGCTACCACCAAATACGAAGGATGTTACGTAAGGAAATTGGGCAAAGCTTGCGTAAGGACCGAGAAGCCTGGTGGTCGGAGCGTGCTAATGAGCTGGAAGCAGCAGCTGCATCCGGTAATTACCGGAAGCTCTTCCAATCCATCCGAAGGGGCTTGGAATAACATCTCATATTTTGGTTTTCATTTCTGCACCACTCATCGAAAAAAATTATTCACCTGAAGGCACTGGTAATTCCTTTCCACTCGATATGGTGATCCTACGAACGAAGGGCTCTTCTACTCCGTTCATAAGCATTTGAACTCACATCGTTGTATTTAGCACACTTGTATCATAATCTTAAGAGAATTCAATCTTCTTTAAGTCAACTTCATCGAACACGTATACAATGGAGGTGATGACTCAACAGAAGCTCAGTTTTTTCAATCTCATTGGAGAACTAAAATTATATAAGAGTGAGAACTCAGAAATTTGGTGGAGAAATAGATAGATATCACCTGGGTTAGAGGGCTTCTTCACACATGACGGACTGCTAACTGGAAGTCATTTGATACCACATTTTATTTGTATTAAGGACTCAGGACCAATATTTCTCTTTCAATAAATGTATCTACATGTCTACTTTGGATCACTGATCGTGTGTTGCTACTAAATGCAGAAACTCGTTAAGCCAAAGCTTCTTTCATTTCGTTCACAGGCGTTTGAGTATTAGCCCATCAATCGAACAAGTATGATTCATTTATGTAGGTGTGCATAGCTTATTTATGACCCCATTTATACCATCCCTAATGCCATGTGGACTGAATTACTGTTTATCATGGACCACCAATAATTCTAACAAACGTCTTAGACGTGGAAAAATGGATTAGAGTATATTGAACAGTACAGTACAACTTATTGCAAGACTAAGAATGCTTGCAAAGCTTTGGTAATTAGGGTTAGACTTTCGTAGGGAAAACAGTTGGTTAGGGACTGAAAATATCCCGAAAGTGTTCTTTTAATTTTCGAAGAGGCTAACCCAGAGAAGTGATCGAATCTTACCTTTTTGATATGAGATAATCCGTTGATATTGACAAGAAATGATGATGAGTAGTCTAAAAGGGCGATACTACAATCTATAGACGAATCAATCAGATATGAGTCATGAATTTGGGCGCGAAATTCATCCATACATTTGGTTAAATGGGGTTTTAGCATTATAGCTGATGTCAGTTCTTGATGAAGACCATATATCTAATTTTTAACCCAAACCATCAACTGTAAATGAGAATTCTAACTGATTTTATAACCTTTATTTAGTCCTAATTAGTAGTTGTTCACTTTCAAATTCACTTCAGAGTCTCTCAAAGGTCGTCCATAACTTATAGTCTCACCTCTAAAAGTTTGTCGGAATACTTTAGAAATGTTCTTTATACTAGCGGTGGTGAAAGCGATACAAATAATTAGCTGTGATAATGCATGTCACTACACAGTAAGTGGTGTTACACAAATTAATAGACTATGGAGGTCTAGAAGTCATGATAAACAAAGGCCTTGAAACTATGAGTAAGTATAGGCATGTCACTGCTAATTTCTCCAAAGCTTTATGAGCTATCTGTTAGCCATTTAATTACTTAGACAGAGGTACGTTTGTAGCATTAAACTTCTGAGAGGATGTATTTGGAATATGAGATCCAAAGAGCTAGTCATTATTTCAAGTACGAAGTCGATACACAAGAATTAGTCTGACATAGAGGGACCAAAATGGTGTAAGAAGAAGGTAGAATGAAATGTCTCAACCCATTTCCGAAACCATACGGCAGGTTACAGGGCGACTTAATCTTGACTTTTCGTATACACCTTAAGTGTGTGCTACACGAACGCTCGTAGTCTTAGAAATAAAACGTCCGAGCTAAGTCTGATGGTGCAAGAATTATGTCCCGATATAATCATTGTTACAGAAACTTGGTTCACCGTTGATATAGACTGTTCTCCTTTCATTGCTGGTTATATCTGTATCAGAAGTGATAGAATTTCAAGTCGCAAAGGGGAGGTATAATATTATACGCTAGGGATCACTTTCGTATACAATCAACCATATCGGAGGCTCATATCAGTGGCACATGTGAGGTTGCATGCTGTAAGATTAAATCTAGAAATGGGTTGGTGACTATAGGGGAATATACCGTAGTCCGTCTTGTCTTGCTGACGACTTTATCCTAAGACACATCTGTTCTTGGAGTATGGCAGAATGTTGTCTCATCATTGAGGACTTCAACGCACCGAATATCAACTGGATAGAGCTTACAGCTCCAGGTAGTGGTTTCGATAGCGACCTTTTATCTACCGTTATTCAGTGTGCACTTGTACAATGTATCACAAAACCGACACATATTGATTTGCAATATGATCCGTCACTGCTGGACCTCGCCCTCACCCACCACTGTGAGGATGTCTTTGATATCCAGCACCTTTCCCCACTAGTGAACAGTGATCACGTTGTAATTCACCTTAAGTTTAGGACACATGGTATACAATTCGTATCTGCTCCACCCCGTCCCAATATCTGGCGAGCTAATATTCCGGAAATCAGAAACTGTGCTATCTCGACCGATTGGTCGGCCGACGCGGATGGATTGATCGAAGATGAATGGAATAAGTTTAAGGCTACATTCGAGGCCGTAACGTCGCCGTTCATCCCATGTTCAGCACGTAAGCTATCACATTGCCCTCCATGGATTAACAAGGAAACCCGGAAGCTGTTAAAGCGTAGGAAACATTTCTGGGACTTATTCTTGTTGACAGGTCATGCACCATTTAAGCGTGAGTACCAAAAATACCGTAATATCTGCAAGAAAACCATAGCCAAATCCCGTACCACTTACGAACGACAGTTAGTATATGATAGCCGTACTTGTCCGAAACGACTGTTTTCGTATGTTAAACGGCAAATGAAACGTAGTGATGGTATTCCCCTGTTACTGTTACACGAAAATTCATAATTACTAGCTGAATCAGATCGAGCAAAAGCTGAGACTTTTTCAGATTATTTTAGCGAAGTCTTCTCTACGTTTATTGTAACAAATACTTGTCCCACTCACACCGAGATACCAACCAGTGAATCTGTACTGGTGACTGAGGGAACTGTCCTTCCGTTGATGACTAACCTCAAACCTGGTGAGACACCGGGCCCTGACGGGTTACATCCACGGTTGCTGTCATCTCTTGCGGACATTATTTCAAAACCGCTTGCGACACTCTTCAACATGTCCCTCTCACTCGCTCAACTCCCTAGAGATTGAAAGGACGCTATAGTTAGTCCTATATTTAAGGACGGTCAGCGACAGATAGTATCTAACTACCTGCCTGTCAGTCTAACTAGCATAGTCGTTAAGTTACTTGAAAAGATAATTCGGGTTAGGTTGCTAAGCCACATAGATTTACACAATCTGTTAGCTCCTGAGCAACACGGATCTCGTAACAAGCGTTCATGCTTGACTAACTTGCTTATTGCGAGGGAGGATTGGAAAGCAGTCCTAGATAACGGTCTGTCTGTCGATGTGACATTCATAGATTTTAGCAAATCATTTGACAAGGTTTCACACGTAGGTCTTATGCAGAAGCTCACGAGCTTCGGAATAATAGGTACTGTACATGAGTGGATAGGAAATTTCTTATGTGACCGCAGACAGAGAGTTAGGGTCAACGGAACACTATCCGATTGGAAGCCGGTCAAAAGTGGTGTACCCCAAGGCACCATCTTAGGCCCCTGCTCTTCCTTCTCTACGTGAATGAGTTACCGCTGTTGCTTAGGTCGTCGACATTATTGTTTGCGGATGATGTAAAAATCTGGAGAACAATAAAAAGTGCGGCTGATCATGTGGATCTTCAAGCTGACTTAAACGATTTAGTTAGATGGGCTCGAGAGTGGGGCTTAGAAATCAATGCTAGGAAGAGTGTACTAATGCACGTCGGTCACGGTAATAGTTACCGTTACGCTATTGAGGGTAAACCTCTTCCATGCGTTCAAGAGCATAAAGACTTAGGAGTAGTATTAAGTCATGATTTAGAAACAACCACGCATTGCAAAGCAGCCGCTGTCAAAGGTTTTCGTACGTTATGGTCACTTCGCCGAGCGTTCAAATCTTTAGACGAGGAAACGTTTCGAATTTTATATCCCATATATGTTAGACCACATTTAGAGTACTGTATCCAAGCAGCTAGCCCGTGTCTGGTAAAGGATACTAACTCCCTTGAGCGTGTCCAGCGTGTGGGAACGAAATTAGTGAAGGGTCTTTCTAGACTCCCTTACGATGAGCGCTTAAAACGCCTAAATCTTTTCCCCTTGTCGTATCGTAGGACACGAGGTGACCTTATACTGGCATTTCGTATCTTTAATTATGATTTGGGTGGTAACATGTCTTATCTTTTGCTCCATTCAGCACTAATAATCTCCGAGGTCATAGCAAGAAGGTTCATAAACCACGATCTAATAAACTTAAAGTGGAGTCCCGATTTCTCATCGAGTAGTCAATGATTGGAACGCCTTACCCGAACAAGCGGTATCAGCCCCATCAGTGAATATTGTCAAGATGCTGGACCTTCACTGGAAAGCAATGTGTCAGGATTAACACAGGTTCACCAACCTACTATCCTTATTACTGAAGACTGAAGACCGAATGATCATGGTATTAATATACCTAATCTTTTCCTTGAGTCTAGGGTAGATCATTTGAGAGAATATTCCAGGAAATTTCAACTACCGAAATTAAATTGTTGACATGTGGAGTTCGGTTACTCGCACCGAGTGTTGATTTACTGGAGTTCTATGCCATAACACGTGATATCAGCACCTTCTGATGACACATTTGAAAGTGATTGAACCTTCTCAGTATTGAAAATTTCAAAGGGCAAAATAGGTCGATTGATTTCTTTTTCTCACCACTGAAATCTGACCCATGTGACGACACAATGTAGTTGGATGCTGAGCTCTACGCGCGGGCAACTCCAATGTTTACGACACGTTTGGGTGTTTGGAAACTGGAGTGTGATTTTGTCAAAACGGTTGTTATGATATTTTTCGCTTAATGGTCGTTTTCCTGTATGTATGAGGCTTCTTAAATGTCGTCAAATCTTGTAGGAAGATTTTTCGTAGTTCTTAAATATGTTTTATCCCATCGCTTAATTGACACGAGCCTTGGTGAACTCATTTATTCATGCAAATGTCGGGATTTCTGCCAAAATTTTGGTGGCTCATCATTTTTGTCCCTTATTTGTCCTACGATTGCGAAATCGATAGTTGATGTACCGGACGTCTGAAAATAGTCCATGGAGTTTCTACTTAGTGCTCCGTGTTCATGGTTAGTTTCATTGTGGAAAGGAAAGCTGAAAGTTGATCTTTCTGTGTGTAATATCCAGTTTATCATGCAGGTGAAGAGTGGAAATTTTTTTAGTAAATTTAAGTGAAAAGCAGACCGCCAAAAGTTTTAGAACGTTATGGTCAATACGTAGGGCTTTTAGTCATGTCGACACTAAGACGTTTTTGACTTTGTATACAGTGTTCGTTCGTCCTAAACTTGAGTACTGCATACAGGCGGCTAGCCCCTGCTTTAAAAAAGACAGTGAGCTTCTGGAAAAGGTTCAAAGAACGGCGACTAAGCTGGTTCCCGCAATAGCGAAGCTTCCGTATGAATCTCGACTGGCCAAGCTGAACCTTTTCCCGTTGTCATATCGCAGAACTAGAGGGGACTTGATTACAGTCTACAAATTGCTTAGTGATAAATTTGCACCTAACATGCCCTCATTTTTCTTGTCTTCCAAAACAGAGAATTTACGAGGACACTCCAAAAAGTTCATAAGCCGAGAACAAATTACTTGTCAGCTGACTATCGACTTTCCCATCGAATCATCAACGAGTGGAATTCACTACCTCAGCACGTCGTTGAGGCTCCATCCGTCGACTCTTTCAAAAGAAAGTTGGATCAACTGAGAGACCACCATTGCCAGGACTAACATAGGCCATCGAGCCTCCTGTCCTTCCCAAACTGAAACTGAAACTGAAACTGACTTAGATTCCTAGACATTTCCTCTCTAGAAAGACAATTAGAGGGAAGGTCTCGCTATTTCCTTTCGTCAGGCGAATAGACAGATATTTTGACGCGTTGTTCCTTTACCCCTTATTTTTTAAAGTTATATCTTTCGCTTTCCCCGTGTTGGGTTTGTTCCATTTTTTGTTGGCTAGGTTCGTATGTTCACCATGAACCATTTGATAAAACTCTAGTGGTAAGACTATAATTTATGGACGACCGAAGAGTCAGATTTAAGGTGGTCACCCTTGAATTTTGTCGTTCGTGAGCTTCATTTTGTTGACCCAGGTGGTTTTAACGAGTAATTTTGAAACCATATGGATACATCCAGATATATAACTTTGGCTGCCTAAATCCCGATCGTAGCTGCTACCTTGATGTGGTAGGGCTTGCTTATCGTGATGACCCAACCGGACTATATTGGCTGGAACACATGTTCCTGTAGGTTCTACCATGCCAGGCAGATCGATTGGTGAACGGTAAGACTAAAAGCAGCAACTCAAGGTCTGAGGGCGAAGTCGTACTGCTGACTGTAGAGGGGTGCGACAGCAGTAAGGTGTTTCCTTGGACAACCAGCATGACAGCGATGCTGCCTTCTCACAAGGAGGGGTAGGGTTAGAAAAGGTCGACCCTAAAAATGTCACACCTCACCTTACCTCACGGATTTCCGTCTCCGGCGGTAAGGCCCTTTGAAGAACGGAGCTAACACGTTAAAAACCTTCCACGAAAAGGCCGTGCGCAACCGGCCTCAAACAGTTGTCCCTTGGGCTCTGTGGTCACGCTCCCAGGTCGTTAAGTCATTAAGGAAACGTAACACACATCTGCTGTATGCTTGTCATAATATTTCATATATTGGAGGAAGATATTTGTTGTTTTGTTTGAATCCTCCAAACAAACCAAAAACGCATGCGAATAATCATGTCCAACTATGAAACTGAGTTCAGTTTTTATGAAGTTTCAAGTAAATATATAAAAACCTTAAGGAATTGTATTGAATATTGTTTTGTGCCTAGCCTTGTTATTCTTATTTGTCTTCCTTCTAGGTATATCACCCTTGAACGGATTAAGTGGTAGTATAGTTGGGTCACATCTAAAGCTGTTCATAAGTTCCTTCTGCACAATTGATTTCTCATGTGGCAATATCCCGTTTGGTTGTTTGCGATTTTCCATCTTAGCAAGTCTTATGGTTACGTTATTGAAGGTACTGTTGTAATGCCTCCTGAAGCTCCTCCAGACTGGCATGTCAACACACGAATTAACATAGCTGGTGATCAGTTCGTTGGTTTTGTGAAAGCAGATGGTAACTTCGAAGTAACTAATGTCCCATCTGGATCATATATAGTTGAAGTCATAAATCCCGTCTATTATTTCCAGGTGAGTACTAACGGAATAATTCCACATATGGCCTAAAGATATAAATGGTAATAATAATATTTCAAAATTTAGCTCAGAAAGTTTTGAATTTCCCAATATTCGTCCCACTACAACAAGTAGTATTCACAAACAGCGGAGACAGATGGTTAACCTGGATGACTGCAATAGGCTGAGCATCATTCTTGAAAATCCCCAGCATTAATAATATTATAACGTTGGCACAGGCCTAATCGTATGACACATTCATTCAATAATCGAACCATTCAAATGTAAACCAGATATCAGTAAGAATATAAATTCTATTAACACAAGGCTCAATTAGTATTCGTTAATATTACAGTATATATAGTTACTTCTATGTGATATATCAGTTGCATCTGTTTGTGCTCCTTTACCAGTCACGAGCTACTTTGGTTGGATATTAAAAAATTTCTTAAGACATCAACAACCAATTCTTGGTGTTGAGAAATTTCATTGTTGACTTTACAGAATAATAAATAAAACCATCTTTCACTACATAAAATGTAACAAAAGGTTGTAAAAATAGAAGGAGAATTGTTATGGTAATACTTACAGGACTGACTGAAATATTGATAACTGCTGCGAAAATCTTATTTTAAGAACTGTTAAACAGTCATTCAGTTACAACGCGAAACATGGTACATCGATTCAGGTTGTCATACTTCACTAGCACAGAGATGAAGTTGTTGGGCCAAACCCCAGAATGGGGGAAAGGCCACAGTATCAGTGGTAATAGGAAAGACTAGACATCGATGATACAATTCGAGGAGAAAATATAAATCGATGAGATAAAAAGACATAAAAACTCTGTGAGGAATTTAAGATCTCAGAATTCGGGGAATGCAAAGAACGTGTGTATGAGCGCTATTGTAAACGATTTTGAGTTGTCACGATAACCACGTGAACTCTAGCCATACATTTGAATAACAGCGGTTGTTAACTAATAGTAACTTTTGTTGATTGACTCCCATTGATTATTTTGTCCTTTAAGCAGTCCATCCATTTTAGGATGAATTTTTCCATGAATTCTTCTTTTAGTCTTCGTTTATCGTTAGTAATAGTCGATAATTCTACAGATTGCCTACGTAATAAATGAACTACATTTTTACAAAAGTAAAGCAGTGTTAACTTATCCTGTTGTCTTAATTTCTAGGGTGTTCGGGTCGACATAAGTTCTAAAGGCCGTATTCGGGCGCGTCAGCTAAATGCACCACAGCCTAATGCTGTGAAAGAACTCCCGTATCCCTTACGTCTTTCCAGTTCTGGAAGAGCAGTCTACTTCAAGGTTAGTAATCCTGTCCTACTGCAGCTGTATTACTTGTCTTAAAGTTTATGAATTGAAAATAATTGGTTATCTCCTCCAAGTTATCACAATTGATTGACCACTGGGTGGAGATCAATGTCATGCTTGTCTAGTCCTTATTAGTGCAGATCGAATGCTATCGATCATGTTGCAATGTGGCCACCAGTTTAGGTGACTCGACACTGCGGGCACTATATATTGAGATTTAGATGGTGGTTGGAGGTAGTCAACAAGAAACCCTGGACCCGGGTTTCGTGCTACTTAGCACTCGTCAGCAAGGTGTGCCTGTAATCTTGAGGGAACTGGTGCTCCCTGGCGGATTTGATCTCGTGTCACCCATCTTCACAGTCAGAGACGTTACCACTGAGCTATCCGAGCCGTGACTGACCTGTAGGACTGAGATATAATCACAATTGATTGATCACTGGGTGGAGCTGGGTGACACGAGATCGAATCCGCCAGGGAGCACCAGTTCCCTCAAGATTACAGGTACACCTTGCTGACGAGTGCCAAGTAGCACGAAACCCGGGTCCAGGGTTTCCTGTTGAACGAAAGCTTTTTATATCTTAAAAATTAATCATGTAAACACAATTATCGGTCGTATTCGTTTAAAATAGCCCTAAAATACAAAGGAACATTTTGCTAAAAGAAATAAATGCGCGAAATTTTGATAATATGATGAATCATAGTAATGACCATAGTACAATTTTTTGAAGTAATCTGAACGAGAACTGTAAATAAAAATCAATCAATCAAACGTCATATTGACCAATGGACCTTACTTTTGTCATAGATCACACTTTCATGTTATAGTTTACTTTAATAACATTCTAATAACAACAACTAGTTAATGAGGATGGAGTTAATTAATTATTAAGTTGTTTTTTGTTTGTTTAATTGTTATTTAACATATTGGCTAGAAAAGATTCATCATTCTCCTAGATTCATCGAAAAATGAAATAATGAAGCGGAAACTAATAGAGTCATCAGAACTGAGTTTTACTGTTGTAGTATTTTACTAGTTGTGAGTAATAATTCTCAACAAATAAGTAATTCTGTTTTAGTTTAAAGCGAAATCAGCTAATGGTAGTTTAATCACTTGATTTGGTTCAACTCTCTCTCTCCTCTCTAATATATAATACCATTTCTGGTTGGCGGCAGCCTGTGGTCCTCCGCGAGGGGAACTGACGTAAGTGATGTGGTACGAATGTACTACTGAGCATAACAGTGAATTTTCGACTTGTAAAAACTGTCAAAGTTACCTCTCTCAAGACCAAACAAATGTATTGTTAAAGAGACAAATTAGATAAAACAATGCCAGAAATATGAACAAGTTTAGATTTGGTACAGAAATATCAAATATGACAATACTATTTGATAAATGCTTGTTTTTGTAACCGTATATTTTAGATTGAGTAGTAAGTAAATGTGTGATTTACAGTCTATCTATCTATTTTTGCCAATTTATTTATGTGGAACAGTGGACTAGTGATTAAGGTGTTCGAATTTCATCCACTAAGTCCTAGGTTTAAACTCCTGTCCACCTACCACGGTTTAGACAACCATGTAGTGTCATTAGCCTACACACTTAGGGTGTGGTTCATACCCAAATAACCTAGTGATTGAATTTATTGAAATTATAAAAATTTGCTTGCATATTTCTAGTATCATATTAAACTGGTTAGATAATAAGAAATTTGTATTTTAGCACAATAAATGTTTACCATGATATAAAATGCTTCAATTAGTCATTATTCTTTGTAATCGGAGTAGTCTTTTTCATGTGAGGTTGTTAGGATATTTCCAACATGAATGTTATGATTGTTGGAATATATAGGACGGATAGCTATTGTTTCTTCTTGAGTTTCAAATTCCTAAACTGTATAGTAGTTATTGAGGGATTATGTTTTTCTAGTATGAATGAAAACTCCAAATTTAAGTTGATACAACTTATTCTATAGATGTAGTTTTGTGTTTTCTTCATATTTAACAGTCAACATAATATTCAATTCACTTGGTATTGTTATTGCTTGAATGTTCCCATTGAGGTTTAAGACTGCAATTTATCAGTCTATTGTTGGCATATGTACATACTGTGCGTGTTACCTCGATATTGCCTTGATTCACAAGATAGCCACTATCCATCTTTGCTTATGATATTCAATTGACTGAAATCTTATACGTGATATATTTTTTTCTTTTTTTACTTATTAATTTTTCTATTCTAAATATTTGAATTTTCTCCCTGCTATCTTCATTCATTTAATAAGGCACGTGAACAACTACGTACCTTAGATCTATTATTCAATCCAAATGTTCTTTATGTGCTAGTTCCATTATTACTGGTTGTGATATTGACAAAACTAGTGAATACTAATGATCCTACTGTACAAAAAGAGATGCAACAAATGAATATTCTTAATCCACAACAACAATTACCTGATATGAGTGAAGTAAGTTATTTTTTTCTTTTCTTGGCATAGAAAATAATGAACATGATATATGTCATGTGATTAGTCAGTGTAAATATCTTAGTTTTACATTAGGTCACTCGCGGCCAAAATAGCTCAGTGGTAACGTCTCCAGTCTGTAAAACTGCATGATGGGCTTGGAATATTAAAGGGAACGTCAGTTTCCTTAAGATTGCAGACACGCCTTGCTGACGAGTGTCAAGTAGCTAGGGACCTAGGTCTAGAGTTTCCTGCAGACTTCTTCATCCATCTAACAAACTAGAAATACTGATGTGTGATGATAGATGCTCTTCTTAAGAAATAAATGCTACATTCATGTAATTTCTATTATAAACTAACACCAATTGAAGGAAACCATCGACAACATAGGGCAGATCGCTGGACTGTTGTTTTGTATTCGGAAATCCTCATTATCAGTGCTTAAACTGAGAAAGAATTCAAAACACTCACGTGCTCGTCACGAGATCCAGGAATTTCTTACCACAAAACAAAACGTATCCTGTTTTCTTTTGAAATAATCTTTATCGCATGGTATCGTTTCGTGATTGCTAGCTAATTGCTTCATACTCGAATCGGAATACACTAATTAATCCATCTTCGTGCAATCAGCGCTGGTCGGCAGGGATTTATATACAAATTTTGTATCGACTAATTTTTTCCCTACTGTATCTTTGTTCAATTTATTGGAATGCATGTTGTTCGCTCTCAATTGCCCCCAAATGCCCTGGTATGGCCGAGAGCGGGGCGGGTCCGCCCTCCCTCTCGAAATACTCTCACACGGCCACGCGTATATAGCCTCTGCCTGGGAAGTCCTACTCACTGCCTCCTCGTGGCGGGGGTGTTGTTTACGAAAATGAGACGACGAGAAGCGAATGTCCGGCGCTTTAACCGGATCCCAAACCAATGGTGCACATGGGCTCCAGTATCCCGCGGGAACAAATGAAGTATGAACCAATTTTCGGTCACCGGCTACCATGAGACTGCATCTCCTTACGATGCTCCACTGCCTTGTGGGTCATACCTTTAGGTCAAAGGCTCGGGGTGTGGCCCCTAAGATAACCACCTGCTTCGGTCTGGGCACCCGGGCAGTATCACAGCCCATACACAAATGATAAACTCTCTATATCTATGGAAACTACTTTTCTCGCTTCTAATAACAATCAAATGATTCAAATTATTATCATTACTATTATTGTTATTATTATTATTTGCTACGACATTATTCACCCTCTTTTATTCCTACTCTGTCTATACTTATATTTTCGACTTATACAGCAGCTCTCCTATGGTGGAAACTCGACTGTATCTAAACATTCTCGAGTCACTGCCTGGTTGAAAATTGGATGCTACCACCAAATACGAAGGATGTTACGTAAGGAAATTGGGCAAAGCTTGCGTAAGGACCGAGAAGCCTGGTGGTCGGAGCGTGCTAATGAGCTGGAAGCAGCAGCTGCATCCGGTAATTACCGGAAGCTCTTCCAATCCATCCGAACCACTGGCAGCAAGAAGTCTAGTGTGAGCGAAACAATCTACGTGGATGATGGGATGCCAATCACTAACATCCATTGACGTCTTGGACGATGGGCAGAATTTTTCGAAGGACAGTTCAACTGGCCTGCTGCTCCGGCAACATCGGTCAGACTGTCCTGCCCTCCATGGCCGGTGACGACTGATCCACCAAATGAGGCGGAAGTCCGCAAGGAACGCCAACTCTTGAAGCGCTACAAATCACTTGGCCCAAATGACTTACCTCCGACTCTTTTTAAAGATGGTGGTGACTTTCTGACTAGGCAACTGACGACGTTGTTTACAAAGGTCTGGGAGCTCGAGAGTGTACCAACGTCGTGGAATGAGTCGATAGTTGTCCCTATCTTTAAAAAGGGTTCACCCTGTTCCTGTAACAACTATCGAGGGATAAGTCTACTTCCGATTGCGTCCAATCTATTGGCTTCCGTCATACTTCGTAGGTTGTTCGAAATCCCAGAAAGATTGACTCGCGAGGAGCAGGCTGGGTTTCGTTCCGGTCGAGGATGTATTGATCATATCTTCGCCCTCCGCCAAATGTTAGAACATCGCCATACTTATCAAAGGCCAACAATCGTAGTGTTTCTTGACATCAGGGCTGGCTTCGATTCGTTGGATAGGACTGTTCTCTGGGATTGTCTATTGAAGAAGGATGTGCCTGAGAACTTTATTGACATCCTGAAGGCCCTATATACAAACACCTCAGGCAGAGTGAGGGCATACAACCACCTCTCTCCATTGTTCCATTCGAGCAGTGGGGTTAGACAGGGTTGCCCAATCTCACCATTCCTCTTCAACTTTGCCATCGATGACATTCTGGAAACAGCTCTGATGAATGTAAGTAATGGTGGTGTGGATCTGTTGCCTGGAGAAAGACTTCTCGACCTTGAGTATGTGGACGATATTGTCTTACTGTGCGATAATGCCCAAGGCATGCAATCCGCACTTAATCAGTTGACAATCAGTGTCCGTAGGTATGGTATGTGCTTTGCACCTTCCAAGTGCAAAGTACTTCTACAAGACTGTCAGGATCCTAATCCTGTACTCACCCTGGACGGTGAGCAGATAGAAGTAGTCGAGAAGTTCGTGTATCTGGGTAGCTGCATAAGTGCTGGTGGGAGTGTGAGTGATGAGATCAATGCACGTATAGTGAGAACCAGAGCGGCTTATGCCAATCTGGGTCATCTTTGGCGCCTTCGTGATGTTAGTCTGGCTGTAAAAGGTCGGATCTACAACGCGTCGGTGAGAGCAGTTTTGCTCTATGCTTGTGAAACCTGGCGTCTCCGAGTTAAGGACCATTTTGAAACAACGACTTCAGTGGCTTGGACATGTTCTACGAATGTCGTCCCTGAGAATTCCACGTCGTGCATTGTTTGCCGTCTCTGGGACTGGTTGGAAAAAGCGGAGAGGTGGTCAGTATATGACATGGTGTCGTAGCATGAAAGAAAGCTGCAAAGGGCTAGCCTGTGTTGGTCCTTCACGACTCCCTGGCTGGGGTCCTAGAGATGGTACAATACAGTGGCTAGAGACGTTATCAGATATGGCTCAGAATAGAAGCCAATGGCGATCTTGCTGTAACCTTCTTTTACTTTCTTCATAAAAAGTGGTTGTGTCTTCTTTAACTGGAAGATTTCTTCTGATTGTACCTTTCCGTTCCCCCATTTTTACCATTATTATTATTATCATTACACCACCTTACATCAATCTCTTCGTTATTGAGTGTAAATAACAGTTTCATTAATCTTATCTCAAATAAACTTGTCTCACTTATTTTTATTTGGTTAGCACGCTTTTAAGCTATTCCAATCCGTATCTTTTATAGTTGTGCTATAATAAGTACGGTATATCACCAGTGATAGTAAGATGTGTTCGGACATTAGGCGATGATAGACGGACACTCCGTTTGCTAACTATTTAACATACGATTTCCTTATTACTAGTTGCTACTCCGAATTTCACTGAGTGTAGTCTGCCGTCAGTTGTGTTGAATAAAGAGTTGTATGGACTATACTCGGGTTCTCTACATTTAGTCGTGAGTCCTTTATCCTCCATAACATTTGATTCCAGTCTGTTTGTAGAGTATCATTTGAGTATCTATTCTAGTGATCTAACAATCTCGCGCCAGGTCGTATCATAGTATCATATCGTAGCAGAACAGAAAACATTTTTAGTTTATCGTCATATCACAATGTTTTGTCATATTTTTACTACCTTTTTTATTGGATAATTCTATTTTATTCATTTCTCAGTTCCTTTCGTCACTGTCTTTACTCGGTGGAAATACTAAAAAGACCACTCCAACAACAATAAATAAACGAAAATCTTCAGAAAAGCATCGCCAAATTACGAATAGTGCAGGGATTTCTGAGAGTTCAAATCAATACAATACCGTCGGTAACACTAGTAGTCCCACTTCCAGTTCATCGAATGCATCATCAAAAAGAACAACAACAAAGGCAAGAAAAGCCGAATAAACAAGCCGATATATATATGATATATTACAAAGTAATTGATTTACCAAAATTATTTTTTATTTGTATTTGAATGAATGAAGAAAATGACTCACTTTCACTTGCTCATCTATTTTGTTTTCCTTCCTTTCAATGTTTATCTTACAATAATGAATGTATTTATTATTCAACGTGTTTTTTAGCCAGTGTGGTTGATTTTTCGAATTTACTTCCCATTTCATAATCAGTCGTTCTAAAATATTACTTAAATATTCGTTTTCTTTTAATAAACAAGATCACAGTTAAGCACAATATGCTGGTTAATGTAGTACGTGCATGTGTATTTGTAAATTTATGTGCTCTAGTAAATTAAAACTCGTTTTATTTTTCAATAATTGTTACGTTTATCACTTAATCTGGTTTCTATTCAAGTAGTGACCAGTATCAGCTGCCGTTGGAGGCACTTGATTGAAGACCGTCGTTTCTTTTGGCGTACATGTTTATTCTCAATAATACTTTGGTGTCTAACTAGAACTTGTGAGGAGCGAATCCGAGAAAATCAGTCTGGATTGAAACCTGGACGTGGGTGTGTAGAGAAAATATTCACATTTCGGCAGATTATGGAACATGAACATACTTCTCGACATCTGACTGTACTTTCATTCCTTGACCTCAAGATGGCATTCGCTTATGTTGGTCGTGAGGTTTCGTGACAGTGTCTTATTAAAAGGCATAAAGAAGAAGTACATCAACATTGTGTGGGCTCTCTACTCGAACACTACTGGTCGAATAAGAGTTTGTGGTGAACCGTTATCGGAATTGGTATTGCTTACATCAAGCCGTGTTCGTCAGGGTTGACCGCTTTTTCAATTCTTACTAAACTTTGTCATAAACATGCTTTTAGAGATAACTCTGTTTGGTGAAGACGCTCACAAAGAGCAGTCTTTTGGCCACCTTAAGCAACAAGTCAAGCATTTTTGGGATGCGGCTCTCCCCTCCAAATGTAAAATGCTACTTCAGAGTTGGCTTGGGTCATTGCGTGAGATAATTATAGGGAGAGAAGTAGTTGAACGCATTGAACACCTCACTTATCTTCGAATTCTCTTTTGTACTTTTGTCTAACGGAATCTCGACGCGGATTCAGGCTGAGTACAGACGCTTTCATAATGGCTTTAACACGTTTCATACGAAGGAGAGAGACTCCAAAAGAAATCTACAGTGATGACGAAACTAACTCTGTTGGGACATCTTATGGATTACGAAATGGTATGAGCGTACGGAAAAAGCACTGAATAGACGATTTCACATTCATGATGTAGATGCCTAAATATTTCGACCCTCCACTGTCTAACCATCGAGATCCTCCTCGAAGGGTCCTTCTGGCCATTTTTGACGATTATGTTTAAGACGATGACAGTTTATTAGCCCACTTTGTAGAAATAGACAGAACTTTTAATAACCGCCCCATCTTTTCTGCGACATCGTACGAGAACATTGGTTTAGCACTTGCGTCTAACACCCCGCTGCTACTTAAAGATTGTGGTGGTTTTGGGATGAAGTTCAGTACTGCGGATGGGCATTCTTAAATTTTATAGATTTGGAATAGATGGTTCACGGAGATGAGTACTTCACAATTTATAATTAAATTACATTGATCCTTTTAATATTTTTTAAATGCAGAAACCAATGTCCTTGTATAATTACCCTGACATGAACTTGGCTGAAATGTAGGCAGAAAACGACCGTGTTTGCTATCCGAAGTTGGTGTTATTGGACACTAAGGTACAATCCATTGCAAAGTGAGGGTGTTTTAACTAAAAATGTTTATAAATAAGTTATACACAATTATAAACGTTGCAATCAGAATTCGCCTCGATGTCCATTAGCATTAACTTAGCTGCTGAGCAAGTAATATTTTGGATTTAAATCTGTCTTAAATTCATAAAATGTCATGCTGTACTGCAGAGCATGTCGTCAATAACACCGAACTATTGTGCCAACGTTATTTAGCTCATGTTTAAGTCTGGGTCTAATAGGCATGATCATACACGAAAAATTGATTATGAACTACCAAGTTTGCATTTTGTCCTTTGACAAGGGGCTGAGAACTTTGGAAACATAGCTTCAGAAAGGGAACGCAAAAAGGCCTTCCGTCCTTACCAAACTAAAACTGAAACCTTTGTATTATGAGTTGGGCTAGTGTTGTGAGTTAGGAACATCACAACACAGAGTTCTTATCACTGATTGACATCAATTATAATGCCAGCCGTAATGTGTTCTTCAGAAGTGCTAAAATGCCTGTTGCTGACTGTCATGATGGGACGAATCGGCATATTAAGTTATATGAATTTTACCGACGGATTTGTTAGTCATCTCATTAGAAGTTTACAGTTGTAAATAGATCGACTATTCTACCAGCGAAGATAAATGTACTTCATACTAACCTATACCATAAATCTGCATTCTTACTGCACATGAAATTTCAGGCAAAATACATAATGAGTTAAGTTGATTATGATTTGCTATCTGGAAGCCATCATATACCCTTATTTTCGCAAAATAATATCACATATATTGATGGTTGTTTGAACTTTCGTTTAGATAGAATTATTTGGGTAGTAGGGTACTTAGATACAAATAAAGGTATCGCCAAAGACAGAGCGGATTCGTTAAAAACTCCAGAAACCGTTTGTAACGTTTAGAATTTGGTCGCTTTGCATCAAGCCTGAAGGTAATTTCTGTGCTGAAGGAGTGTGGGGAGCAGTATGTGGACGAATCTGAAATCGAAAAGAACTGGTGGAAAGTGGACTGAAAATTTAGTAAGTTTCTACGCTTATTGATAAAAGCAATCCATATAACCAGAAGTGACACAGGCATGAGATTCAGAAAATATTATTATCGACACTAATAGTCGATAGTGCAAGTTTTTGAATGAGTGACATATCAATGAATTAGATATCAAGTTTCAAAGCAGAGTAATCTAGATTCAATATTAACACATAAAATAATCTAAGTTGTTCATAAGTACAGCTGGCTAATGACGTAACGAGCGCCGATAATTTCATAAATAATTCCACCAATAAATGATCAATATCAGTATCTAAATTTAAAAAGTATATCAAAATCTTATACATCCTGTTATCTAGATGTTAAATCTATCGTCATTAGTTTGTCTCTAATTCCGGATAATGAAGTGATTACAATTCCCAGTGTTAGGTTGGAACATTATTATAACTGATTCGAACAAACTACTCACTTGTTTGATACAAGGCTTACAGTTTAAACTAAAAATGTTGGACAACTACCCTGCAAAGAGTTTTACACCAAGATTTTCAACGAAGCACCCTGTTACAATCTGTCATTGTAGTATAAGTCCTTCTGGGTTGGAAGATTCATTTTTACCAGGTTTATGGTAGCAGACAGATAAATAAATAGATTAATAAATCCAAAATCTCTTAATGCAGGTAGACTACAATTAACGTTTTCTTTGCATCTGATAACCGCTTAGAGGTTGAAAGATACATGACCTAAAGTAGCCTCTTTTTTCTGTATCTATCAATCCAACTGGTCGTGTAGAGCAAGTTATTTTGTCATATATTGTAGGAATTTTTATATTCGGGCTCGTAAGCACCTCTCAGTGTGACTGAGCAAAAATGTAGTTAAAACCGTTAATAGCTCCATTCGAGCTAATTTTATTCGAACGGGACACACAGTCAACATGGATTAATCTTTCACAATATATCGTATTAACTACAGTCTCTCTAATGCTGTCAGACTGAGAATCCTGCAGGCGGCTGAATAAATTGTATTCGAATCAAATAGCCAGAGCTGAGTCCAGGAGAAATATGTTCAACTGCTCCTTTTAGACTGGCCAACTTCGGGCCTAATTAGTTAATAATCAATTTTGTGGTGTGGTGACATAACTTGAGTAATGTTCATTTTTATATCCTTATCTTATCCACACATCTTAGGATTTTCATTATTATAATTATATTGTTATTATTACATTCGCTAACATTTTTGAGAAATTTATTCATCATTCACTTCTATCTACTAATTCTCAACTAAGTCACAATATTATTTACATATTACTTCATTTGTTACCCGTTATTACACTATTGTTTCGCACCTCATGTTGAGGATATCTATTCTGATCATTTATTTAACAATTTCATTTGACGTAAATGCTTGTTCAAGTTAACACTTTATATTAGACACACAAACGTTGACGATTTTATTTCATATGAAAAAATCCCCAACTCACATGTTAAAATTTCAAATGATGCACTCTGCCTTAAACCTGGCCAATTTTATGGATTTTTAATTTGGATTTCATACTTGTAGAGGCTGATGAGAAATCGTTGAAAAGAATATTCTTCGTTCATGTGATTTGTTTGCAATTCGTTATACAATTTCTGGCTTATCTAAAAGACTTCTTTTGGTATTGGGTTGTGATGTAATCGTTCCTTACATTTCGGTTAGTTGAAGACTATATTTTTGATTCGTAATATTATTTGCATTTTCACACGTCGAAGTGTGTAACTGGCTGGGGTTCCCGAGGAGTAAACCCTTCAATGAATTTTAGATATATAATGGTTTGCGTCTAGTTCTAAGGTAGATACGTTTTATACTGTATGGAGTATAAAGACGTCTGATAAGAAGAAGGGAAAGACGAAAATACACAAACGGTTCAGTTTGTAGGTTGTGTGAAGTTAACATTGATACCAATTGATAAAAATAAACAATAACAGGCGTGAGATTACAACAATGTCATACTGTAAATAATGTTAGGGAGAGTTTTTTTCAACGTCACCACCGACTTATTAGTCTAGTTGGCTCGCCTAGTTTACTGATCAATTAGTTGGTCGGATCAGTTTATATAATTGAAGCTGGCTGGACATTCATCAAGCTGTGTCGACCTACAAACTTATCATGAACTAGCTTCTGAACCATGAAGATGAAACGTGTACAGATGTTTCTTACATTTAATTTTCTTGTCACAGCTCCAACACGGTCTAGTCAGTCAGCACAGTTCTCGAACGATTTTTCCCGGAAACATTGCACTGGTGACGTTAAAGCGCATTTCCGGCCAGTTCGAAGGAAGAACTCTCCACATAATCCTCAGCAGTTTTGTTCGTCCCCAATTAGAATACGGAAACAAGGTGTTTCTTCCCTCACTCCAAAAGGATAACAACACTCAGGAGCGTATCCCACAGTGAGCCACGAAATCAGATCGGGGACTCAAATTCAAGCCTTATGATTAACACCACCAATAACTAAATCTTACCCATTAGAGTGCAGCCGTCTTAGAGGTGACCTTTGAATGGCTTAAAGTACCTCAAGTACTTATGGGCTTCCCCTTAAACACCTAATTAAGCTTGGTGTCAACAGGAAACTTAGAGGTAACACCCAGAAACTGGAAAAACAATTTAGCAGAAAGGACTGTTGACACACCTTCTAACCCCTAAGAGTAGTCGAACGCTGGAATTCCCTGCCGACTGAGTAAGCCCAAGCGACTTTCCAGGAGTTTTCTAAAAGAAGATTGGATATATTTTTAAGGTCCTAGGACAGTATCTCACTATAAATTACCAACTTCTTTCTTTTTCTTCCTTCATCGTTAATGTGCCTGGATGCATTGGTGACCCACTGCCACTGGTTACAGAGGCCCGTTAAGTGAAAGTTTCTACTCCATCAAGAACCATTTGAACTATTTCTAGCCAGTGAAGTTTGAAATTCAATGTCCTTGTCATAGGCGGCTTTTCAAATTAGTAGATCCCTAGGTTGGGGTTGCTATTGTAATATTTTGCATTACGACGATGCTTCATATATTGGCTTAATAACTCCTAAATAACAGTGATATGGCCTGAGTGGAGTGAACTATTAATGGTTAGTTTTTAGATTTCTATTTGGTCATAAAAAGTTGAAGATTGGGAATAGCATTATCTTATAAGATAATCCTATAGGATAACACATTACTGACCATAGTGTATTACGGCTTTCATTATATGGTTAAAGACCGTTGCGATACGATGAGAAATTGCGAAGTTTATTGTTTGAACTCTTGGGGTTTGTAACAGTATGAGCTTATGGAGTATCGCTGGAAGTGGCGAGACTACAATTTGTTGACGAACCAATAAAATTAAAGATAGCGAGTCTTGGATTTTGAGCATAATTCATTCTTCTATACTGTTAAGTAGCATTTTGGCATTATAATTGACGGTAGTTTGCAACGAAATCCCTTTTTTTAATTTCTATCCCTAACATAACTCTAAACCGTATTATTTTAATTCCTCATGTCAGTTTATAACTCTTTCTTAACCGCAGTAAGTAGGTGGATTTTCTCAAGGTCACCCGAAGGTTGTCCATAAATTGTATTCTCCCCCTGAAAGTTGATTACAATCACACCAATGAGTTCGTCGTCAATTTTTTTAAAAACGCTGAACCTGAGATAATTGAATGCATTTGGTCCTTTGGCTTAGTTCCCTTATTCTGGACAATATTTGTTTCTAGTTTTTCAATACTACTAGTTATTTCTACTCTTCACCTTGTTTTTTTCCTGACTGTTCTCATGCAGTGCGTGGCAGCCTGAACCGATATAGGTTTCTGATAACCTCGTGGTCATTTCTGATTAGATAATTGTTCAGAAATAAGTGTAATAGCATAGTGAAGCTTCTAGGGAGATTAGAATACATGAACGACTTCTGAATACTACTAAAGTACCCTTTACTTTTATTATAAATAATTAACATCCTTAGTTGGAATAATTCTTTCTGGTTATATTCTTACTAACTGAGCTGTATCTCTTATTATTATTATCATTACACTCACACACTGATTTCCGTTCGTTGCTCTTTTATTATATTCACTTTACAATTTCCATCTCTTTATAACCTCGTTGGTTTTCTGTGGTGCATGTGTATTTGGTACCCTTCTGTACCGATGTTTATGCTTTCAAATAAATAAGAGTATCCTCGTGATACTCCCGTCGTTCGCTAGGGTTGAAATTAAGTTATAAATTAGTGTGAGGAATCAGGATCAAGAGTTAGCTTCATAGAAAGTAACGTTGTAGTTCTGATCACGAACCGACATGAGGTATGGTGCGTAATTCCCATTTACCCGTATTAATGAATGGATTTCACACTGAAACGCGAGGTCAATTGTTTTGAATCTGATTGGTTCGTTTATAAATTATAGTTCTACCAATCTAGTTTATTTTTACAACATTGTGGGAAAAAATATAAATCTGAAAGTCATCTGCGTGTGATATTCAAATATCAGCCCAACGTTTTGTCAGTCGACTGTTTAGTGTGTAAGGCCTGTTTGATTTAGCCCTGAGATAGACCGTTCAGTTTATAAAGAATATCGACAAAGCTGACGGTTACCAGCGCGTCATAGTCATGATCAACGTATGTATGATCTTAGATGTAATATGTGTGGTAGTATACCACTTTTTGGTTCCTTGACCGAGTTCTAGCTTTATATATACTTTGGGATGTGCATCTGACTGGATTACCGAGTTTATATTTCCTATGTATTTGTTCGTTTTTCAATAGTAAACGGATGCATCTGCCAGTTTTTCCATCACTAAAATAATACTTTTGGAAACTACGTTATTAAAGTATTGATCATTCGTTAAAAATCTTTCAGTATTTTTTATTTAATGTCATATTTCGTCGTATTTTGAATTCGTTTGCTTTCAGGTGTTAATTGGTTACTACCTGTTTACCATTCATTACTATTGATATATTCAAATGGATTCATCAGAAAAACGAAGATTAAATAAACTGTTAAGAAAGCCTTCATCATCATCGCTTGGAAAAGCTCTAGGTTTGAGACAGAAGTTGTCTCGTAATTCACAAAAGCAAGCCAAATGTGCATCTGTTGTATCTGAAAAGGTACCC